>NC_090451.1:118165977-118469007 GCF_031143425.1 Pleurodeles waltl | reverse complement strand
AGTTTACTCAGCAGAGCATGACGCTGCAATTGGTTAGTTAGGCCTGCCTGACCAGAATAGTATATTTGGGGTCATGTATTTGATTGCATTTTTAAAAAAGTAACAGAACTTAACTGCAATGTTTAAATAGGTCTAGACATATTTAAACAGTGTCAATTTGATAGAAGAATTCTGGAAAATTCAGAGGGGAGGCACCAATGTTGTTTTTTCCCTTTGGGTGGATGTGGCATTAAAGAGTTTGAAGACCACTGGTCTAAGTGGACACTAATACACCTGGATCCTCCTGAATTCCTCGCAACAGATGCCAGCAAACCTGGCTGGAGAGCTACTGTATTGGACTGATCCTGTCGATTCAAGTGGTCTTTCCTAGAGAGTCGGAGGTCATGGAAGTAGATGGAGTTGATGGTAAGCTTCAGGGCTTTGAAGTTTTCCCATCATCATCTGTCTCAGAAAAAATGTGCTAGTAAAGACAGAGAATAAGATAGCGGTCTTTTACATTAACCAGCAGTGAAGCATGCATTCAAAATCCCTCAATGCAATAGCAGAACAATTGGGCTATTGGGCAGAGATCAACCTGTTGCATACGTCGGCAGTACACATCAAGGGCACCGACAATGTGATGGCAGACAGCTGGAGGTTTCCAAATTTGCTGGAGTTGACGTTATCCAGGTCGTTGTTTTGAGAGATATGCCGAGAGTTTGTGAAACCCTTTCTGGATCTCTTTTCAATCAAGGACAATGCTCATCTTTGTCGATTCTGATCCAGGTTTCCGGAACAAGGAGCCTAGGTAGTGGACGTATTGGTGATAAAGTGGCTGAGAAGTCTCCTTTATACATTCCCCCCCTTTTTATTGATCCAGATGGTTCTCTTCAAGTCTCAGCAGGGGGAGGGAACTTGATTCTTGTTGGCCCAGATTGGCCAGAGATGTCATGGTTTCCTGTCCTGAACCCCTGGCTCTTCTACCTCCTTGGGTACTGCTCAAGTGTGTCTCTTCTCAGAACGTCGTCCCTGACCTTCTTGCTCCAACTCACTCTATCGCTTTGGAGGTTGAGAAGTCTGGACTGCTAGCAAAGGGTCTTTCCTCTTCCTTAGTGGAGTTAATTCAGCACTCCAGCAGGCCTTCTACTTCGAAGTCTTACTCAAAGAACTGGAAGTCCTTTCAGACGTGATGTTCTGCTCATGATCTTTTGGCACCTACCTGTAGTTTGTCTGCTATTTTGCATTTTCTTCTGATTGGGTTTCACTTGAATCTCTTTCCACTCTGAAAGCTCATTGGTTTGCGATAAAGGCTTTTAGGGACTTTTCTGAACTTTCATTGATGTTACACTCTTTGGTGTCTAGACTGTTATGATCTTTTGTCAATGGTAAGAACAATGAAAAATCCCTTTTCTCCAACTCAGAATCTTCCTAATCTTTTATAGGCTTTGCAATTTTATCTCTTTGAGGATCTGGATACTGTACAATTAAAGATTGTCTCCTAAAAGTTATTTTCCTATTTGCTATCACCTTGCTGAGAACAATTGGGGAGCTGGGAGCCTTAAAATGCTGTCCTCTCTTCATTTGATACTTTGGAAGATGGGGTAACTTTAAGGCCTAGCCCTACCTTTGCTGCAAAGGTTAAGTCTATTTTTGATAGATCTTAGGAAATAATTCTTCCTTCTTTCATTCCCTCTCCTTCCTCTCCGGAAGAACATTTGTTGAATACACTTGATGTTTAAAGAGCTATTTTCATTAATGTCACCAGGCCTCTGCAGTTCAGGAAAACCGACTCCTTGTTTGTGACTTTTGGACAGCCTGGAAAAGACAAGAAGGTGACTTTTATGACTCTGAGTAGGTGGATTAAGTTGTCAATTTTTCTGGCTTTGCAAGGCTTTTTAGAAAATCTTCCAGGTCAGGGATGGTCTACGAGAGGAATGGCCACCTCCTGGGTTGAATTCCAGTGAGTAACAATCTAGGATATTCCTAGGGTGGTTACTTGGGCCTCAATGCATACATTTGTCAAGCATTATCGCTTAATAAATTTTCTGTTTTGCATTTGAGTACCAATGTTTTGAACTCTGCATTACCCTAAGTCCATCTTGTCCTTGTCACAAACATTACATCCTGCCCACCTTCCCATCAGTCCTTTGGCAAGGGCTTGGCACCCAGGTTGGGTGCATGGCGCTAGCATTTAAGAATCCTCCTGTTCTTTCTTCCTCTTGGAGGGTGACATCACTTTACATTGTAATGACTGTCACAAGGACGCAATGGACTAAGGCTAATGAAGATTACCAATAAGTAACCAACGCATCACCACTCTTTCTGAATGTGCGTGGCTCATTCTGCAGGACTTGTTCTTTGTATGATTCCTGGATTTTCAGAAGCCCTTTGATGGCAGCACCCCCACACTGAAAATTGTTTCAGCACCACTGGACAAGGGTCAGTTGTCATGCTCATCTGCAGCGTAAATTTGCATTGAAGTAGTCTAACTCCCTAGGTCCTGTCTTTTGCTCAATTTGCCTTTGTGAGTTTTCTCTCAATCACTGTTGATTTCCTTTGATCTTTCTTTCTTCTTTCACTTCACCTTCTCCTTCAGTGTATCTTTCGGCCCTGTTAAGAGACACGCCCCCTTGTAGCCACTTCTATATTTCTGTCACCTAATTATTTTCCTATCCTTTCCCCTGTAACGTTGCTGATCCTAGCTATAGCATCACTATCCAGAATCTGTTCACTTGAGTTATGTTCCTCTTATCCCCACGCATCTAATAATCAGCTCTTGGTCTCCCTCCACCTCTCACGTGACATAGTCTGAGCCAGTGTCTCCATCTTGGAGAGACAATCTCTTGCACTTCTGTTGTTCTACTGGCGTTGCCAGCTTCAGCTTTGGTCAGAAGTGGCAAAAGAAGGACTAATGGAAAGTGAACGTGTACTGGAGAAACAGAGTGTATGGATTTACAAGCGTTTGATCAAATGAGAAAAAAAGAGTTTTCTTGAGAGAAAAAAATTAACTTTGCCCGCACGGGAATCAAACCCGTGACCTTGACATTATTAGCACCATGCTCTAACCAACTGAGCTAAACGGCCATGAATGACAGAGTTCTCCTTTTTCCATGACATGCAGATACACAGAAGAGTCGGTCTCACTATCGCAATTCCTTCATACTTTTCTCCTTCTGTCCCCTGTCTGGATTGCAATAACAAGAGCTGTTGAGTGCTGCACGCCAGCCTAAGCGCCTCTGCTTTCAGTCAATGTCACTGTGTGCTGTGATATCATTGTAACATTGGTTGTTGCCGGAAGAAAAGGAAAGGATGGATAGGATTTGTATTCTTTTACAACAAAACCCAAAATGCATCGGCTTGCTTGCTCATTAAGTTTACAAGGCCAGCTGCTTTTGAGATATTCTAATTATAGTGGTTATTCGGCGTTGGAGGTAAGAGAGTTGTTTTTAGGTCTGGCCGTTCCTTCTGCTTTAAATTACTCTAGCTCATGTCAACAATGTAACAACAAAACATAGCCAACGGTTTGTTTCTCAAGCCTTCCCTACTGCACCTTCCCATGTCTCTCCTGCCGACCACAGTGCAGGAAATTTGAGTTTGCATTTGCGCAAAGAGACGTACAACACAAGAAGGCGCGCTTTCGTGCGCCGGGCACCACCCGGCCTGTGCATTCCTCACTGCCGTGAGATCAGTTTACTCACCAGAGCATGACGCTGCAATTGGTTAGTAAGGCCTGCCTGACCAGAATAGTATATTTGGGGTCATGTATTTGATTGCATTTTTAAAACAGTAACAGAACTTAACTGCAATGTTTAAATAGGTCTAGACATATTTAAACAGTGTCAATTTGATAGAAGAATTCTGGAAAATTCAGAGGGGAGGCACCAATGTTGTTTTTTCCCTTTGGGTGGATGTGGCATTAAAGAGTTTGAAGACCACTGGTCTAAGTGGACACTAATACACCTGGATCCTCCTGAATTCCTCGCAAAAGATGCCAGCAAACCTGGCTGGAGAGCTACTGTGTTGGACTGATCCTGTCGATTCAAGTGGTCTTTCCTAGAGAGTCGGAGGTCATGGAAGTAGATGGAGTTGATGGTAAGCTTCAGGGCTTTGAAGTTTTCCCATCATCATCAGTCTCAGAAATATGTGCTAGTAAAGACAGAGAATAAGGTAGCGGTCTTTTACATTAACCAGCAGTGAAGCATGCATTCAAAATCCCTCAATGCAATAGCAGAACAATTGGGCTATTGGGCAGAGATCAACCTGTTGCATACGTCGGCAGTACACATCAAGGGCACCGACAATGTGATGGCAGACAGCTGGAGGTTTCCAAATTTGCTGGAGTTGACGTTATCCAGGTCGTTGTTTTGAGAGATATGCCGAGAGTTTGTGAAACCCTTTCTGGATCTCTTTTCAAACAAGGACAATGCTCATCTTTGTCGATTCTGATCCAGGTTTCCGGAACAAGGAGCCTAGGTAGTGGACGTATTGGTGATAAAGTGGCTGAGAAGTCTCCTTTATACATTCCCCCCCTTTTTATTGATCCAGATGGTTCTCTTCAAGTCTCAGCAGGTGGAGGGAACTTGATTCTTGTTGACCCAGATTGGCCAGAGATGTCATGGTTTCCTCTTCTGAACCCCTGGCTCTTCTACCTCCTTGGGTACTGCTCAAGTGTGTCTCTTCTCAGAACGTCGTCCCTGACCTTCTTGCTCCAACTCACTCTATCGCTTTGGAGGTTGAGAAGTCTGGACTGCTAGCAAAGGGTCTTTCCTCTTCCTTAGTGGAGTTAATTCAGCACTCCAGCAGGCCTTCTACTTCGAAGTCTTACTCAAAGAACTGGAAGTCCTTTCAGACGTGATGTTCTGCTCATGATCTTTTGGCACCTACCTGTAGTTTGTCTGCTATTTTGCATTTTCTTCTGTTTGGGTTTCACTTGAATCTCTTTCCACTCTGAAAGCTCATTGGTTTGCGATAAAGTCTTTTATGGACTTTTCTGAACTTTCATTGATGTTACACTCTTTGGTGTCTAGACTGTTATGATCTTTTGTCAATGGTAAGAACAATTAAAAATCCCTTTTCTCCAACTCAGAATCTTCCCAATCTTTTATAGGCTTTGCAATTTTATCTCTTTGAGGATCTGGATTCTGTACAATTAAAGATTGTCTCCTATAAAGTTATTTTCCTATTTGCTATCACCTTGCTGAGAACAATTGGGGAGCTGGGAGCCTTAAAATGCTGTCCTCTCTTCATTTGATACTTTGGAAGATGGGGTAACTTTAAGGCCTAGCCCTACCTTTGCTGCAAAGGTTAAGTCTATTTTTGATAGATCTTAGGAAATAATTCTTCCTTCTTTCATTCCCTCTCCTTCCTCTCCGGAAGAACATTTGTTGAATACACTTGATGTTTAAAGAGCTCTTTTCATTAATGTCACCAGGCCTCTGCAGTTCAGGAAAACCGACTCCTTGTTTGTGACTTTTGGACAGCCTGGAAAAGACAAGAAGGTGACTTTTATGACTCTGAGTAGGTGGATTAAGTTGTCAATTTTTCTGGCTTTGCAAGGCTTTTTAGAAAATCTTCCAGGTCAGGGATGGTCTACGAGAGGAATGGCCACCTCCTGGGTTGAATTCCAGTGAGTAACAATCTAGGAAATTCCTAGGGTGGTTACTTGGGCCTCAATGCATACATTTGTGAAGCATTATCGCTTAATAAATTTTCTGTTTTGCATTTGAGTACCAATGTTTTGAACTCTGCATTACCCTAAGTCCATCTTGTCCTTGTCACAAACATTACATCCTGCCCACCTTCCCATCAGTCCTTTGGCAAGGGCTTGGCACCCAGGTTGGGTGCATGGCGCTAGCATTTAAGAATCCTCCTGTTCTTTCTTCCTCTTGGAGGGTGACATCACTTTACATTGTAATGACTGTCACAAGGACGCAATGGACTAAGGCTAATGAAGATTACCAATAAGTAACCAACGCATCACCACTCTTTCTGAATGTGCGTGGCTCATTCTGCAGGACTTGTTCTTTGTATGATTCCTGGATTTTCAGAAGCCCTTTGATGGCAGCACCCCCACACTGAAAATTGTTTCAGCACCACTGGACAAGGGTCAGTTGTCATGCTCATCTGCAGCGTAAATTTGCATTGAAGTAGTCTAACTCCCTAGGTCCTGTCTTTTGCTCAATTTGCCTTTGTGAGTTTTCTCTCAATCACTGTTGATTTCCTTTGATCTTTCTTTCTTCTTTCACTTCACCTTCGCCTTCAGTGTATCTTTCGGCCCTGTTAACAGACACGCCCCCTTGTAGCCACTTCTATACTTCTGTCACCTAATTATTTTCCTATCCTTTCCCCTGTAACGTTGCTGATCCTAGCTATAGCATGACTATCCAGAATCTGTTCACCTGAGTTATGTTCCTCTTATCCCCATGCATCTAATAATCAGCTCATGGTCTCCCTCCACCTCTCACGTGACATAGTCTGAGCCAGTGTCTCCATCTTGGAGAGACAATCTCTTGCACTTCTGTTGTTCTACTGGCGTTGCCGGTTTGAGCTTTGGTCAGAAGTGGCAAAAGAAGGACTAATGGAAAGTGAACGTGTACTGGAGCAACAGAGTGTATGGATTTACAAGCGTTTGATTAAATGAGAAAAAAAGAGTTTACTTGAGAGAAAAGACTTAACTTGAACCCTACGGCGATCGAACCCGCGACCTTGGCGTTATCAGCACCACGCTCTAACCAACTGAGCTAACCAGCCATGAATGACAGAGTTCTCCTTTTTCCATGACATGCAGATAAACAGAAGAGTCGGTCTCACTATCGCAATTCCTTCATACTTTTCTCCTTCCGTCCCCTGCCTGGATTGCAATAACAAGAGCTGTTGAGTGCTGCACGCCAGCCTCAGCGCCTCTTCTTGCAGTCAATCTCACTGTGTGCTGTGATATCTTTGTAACATTGGTTGTTGCCGGAAGAAAAGGAAAGGATGGATAGGATTTCTATTCTTTTACAACAAAACCCAAAATGCATCGGCTTGCTTGCTCATTAAGTTTACAAGGCCAGCTGCTTTTGAGATATTCTAATTATAGTGGTTATTCGGCGTTGGAGGTAAGAGAGTTGTTTTTAGGTCTGGCCGTTCCTTCTGCTTTAAATTACTCTAGCTCATGTCAACAAAGTAACAACAAAACATAGCCAACGGTTTGTTGCTCAAGCCTTCCCTACTGCACCTTTCCATGTCTCTCCTGCCGACCACAGTGCAGGAAATTTGAGTTTGCATTTGCGCAAAGAGACGTACAACACAAGAAGGCGCGCTTTCGTGCGCCGGGCACCACCCGGCCTGTGCATTCCTCACTGCCGTGAAATCAGTTTACTCAGCAGAGCATGACGCTGCAATTGGTTAGTAAGGCCTGCCTGACCAGAATAGTATATTTGGGGTCATGTATTTGATTGCATTTTTAAAACAGTAACAGAACTTAACTGCAATGTTTAAATAGGTCTAGACATATTTAAACAGTGTCAATTTGATAGAAGAATTCTGGAAAATTCAGAGGGGAGGCACCAATGTTTTTTTTTCCCTTTGGGTGGAAGTGGCATTAAAGAGTTTGAAGACCACTGGTCTAAGTGGACACTAATACACCTGGATCCTCCTGAATTCCTCGCAACAGATGCCAGCAAACCTGGCTGGAGAGCTACTGTGTTGGACTGATCCTGTCGATTCAAGTGGTCTTTCCTAGAGAGTCGGAGGTCATGGAAGTAGATGGAGTTGATGGTAAGCTTCAGGGCTTTGAAGTTTTCCCATCATCATCTGTCTCAGAAAAATGTGCTAGTAAAGACAGAGAATAAGGTAGCGGTCTTTTACATTAACCAGCAGTGAAGCATGCATTCAAAATCCCTCAATGCAATAGCAGAACAATTGGGCTATTGGGCAGAGATCAACCTGTTGCATACGTCGGCAGTACACATCAAGGGCACCGACAATGTGATGGCAGACAGCTGGAGGTTTCCAAATTTGCTGGAGTTGACGTTATCCAGGTCGTTGTTTTGAGAGATATGCCGAGAGTTTGTGAAACCCTTTCTGGATCTCTTTTCAAACAAGGACAATGCTCATCTTTGTCGATTCTGATCCAGGTTTCCGGAACAAGGAGCCTAGGTAGTGGACGTATTGGTGATAAAGTGGCTGAGAAGTCTCCTTTATACATTCCCCCCCTTTTTATTGATCCAGATGGTTCTCTTCAAGTCTCAGGAGGTGGAGGGAACTTGATTCTTGTTGACCCAGATTGGCCAGAGATGTCATGGTTTTTTCTTTCTGAACCCCTGGCTCTTCTACCTCCTTGGGTACTGCTCAAGTGTGTCTCTTCTCAGAACGTCGTCCCTGACCTTCTTGCTCCAACTCACTCTATCGCTTTGGAGGTTGAGAAGTCTGGACTGCTAGCAAAGGGTCTTTCCTCTTCCTTAGTGGAGTTAATTCAGCACTCCAGCAGGCCTTCTACTTCGAAGTCTTACTCAAAGAACTGGAAGTCCTTTCAGACGTGATGTTCTGCTCATGATCTTTTGGCACCTACCTGTAGTTTGTCTGCTATTTTGCATTTTCTTCTGATTGGGTTTCACTTGAATCTCTTTCCACTCTGAAAGCTCATTGGTTTGCGATAAAGTCTTTTAGGGACTTTTCTGAACTTTCATTGATGTTACACTCTTTGGTGTCTAGACTGTTATGATCTTTTGTCAATGGTAAGAACAATTAAAAATCCCTTTTCTCCAACTCAGAATCTTCCCAATCTTTTATAGGCTTTGCAATTTTATCTCTTTGAGGATCTGGATACTGTACAATTAAAGATTGTCTCCTATAAAGTTATTTTCCTATTTGCTATCACCTTGCTGAGAACAATTGGGGAGCTGGGAGCCTTAAAATGCTGTCCTCTCTTCATTTGATACTTTGGAAGATGGGGTAACTTTAAGGCCTAGCCCTACCTTTGCTGCAAAGGTTAAGTCTATTTTTGATAGATCTTAGGAAATAATTCTTCCTTCTTTCATTCCCTCTCCTTCCTCTCCGGAAGAACATTTGTTGAATACACTTGATGTTTAAAGAGCTCTTTTCATTAATGTCACCAGGCCTCTGCAGTTCAGGAAAACCGACTCCTTGTTTGTGACTTTTGGACAGCCTGGAAAAGACAAGAAGGTGACTTTTATGACTCTGAGTAGGTGGATTAAGTTGTCAATTTTTCTGGCTTTGCAAGGCTTTTTAGAAAATCTTCCAGGTCAGGGATGGTCTACGAGAGGAATGGCCACCTCCTGGGTTGAATTCCAGTGAGTAACAATCTAGGAAATTCCTAGGGTGGTTACTTGGGCCTCAATGCATACATTTGTGAAGCATTATCGCTTAATAAATTTTCTGTTTTGCATTTGAGTACCAATGTTTTGAACTCTGCATTACCCTAAGTCCATCTTGTCCTTGTCACAAACATTACATCCTGCCCACCTTCCCATCAGTCCTTTGGCAAGGGCTTGGCACCCAGGTTGGGTGCATGGCGCTAGCATTTAAGAATCCTCCTGTTCTTTCTTCCTCTTGGAGGGTGACATCACTTTACATTGTAATGACTGTCACAAGGACGCAATGGACTAAGGCTAATGAAGATTACCAATAAGTAACCAACGCATCACCACTCTTTCTGAATGTGCGTGGCTCATTCTGCAGGACTTGTTCTTTGTATGATTCCTGGATTTTCAGAAGCCCTTTGATGGCAGCACCCCCACACTGAAAATTGTTTCAGCACCACTGGACAAGGGTCAGTTGTCATGCTCATCTGCAGCGTAAATTTGCATTGAAGTAGTCTAACTCCCTAGGTCCTGTCTTTTGCTCAATTTGCCTTTGTGAGTTTTCTCTCAATCACTGTTGATTTCCTTTGATCTTTCTTTCTTCTTTCACTTCACCTTCGCCTTCAGTGTATCTTTCGGCCCTGTTAAGAGACACGCCCCCTTGTAGCCACTTCTATACTTCTGTCACCTAATTATTTTCCTATCCTTTCCCCTGTAACGTTGCTGATCCTAGCTATAGCATGACTATCCAGAATCTGTTCACCTGAGTTATGTTCCTCTTATCCCCATGCATCTAATAATCAGCTCATGGTCTCCCTCCACCTCTCACGTGACATAGTCTGAGCCAGTGTCTCCATCTTGGAGAGACAATCTCTTGCACTTCTGTTGTTCTACTGGCGTTGCCGGTTTGAGCTTTGGTCAGAAGTGGCAAAAGAAGGACTAATGGAAAGTGAACGTGTACTGGAGCAACAGAGTGTATGGATTTACAAGCGTTTGATTAAATGAGAAAAAAAGAGTTTACTTGAGAGAAAAGACTTAACTTGGCCCCTACGGCGATCGAACCCGCGACCTTGGCGTTATCAGCACCACGCTCTAACCAACTGAGCTAACCAGCCATGAATGACAGAGTTCTCCTTTTTCCATGACATGCAGATAAACAGAAGAGTCGGTCTCACTATCGCAATTCCTTCATACTTTTCTCCTTCCGTCCCCTGCCTGGATTGCAATAACAAGAGCTGTTGAGTGCTGCACGCCAGCCTCAGCGCCTCTTCTTGCAGTCAATCTCACTGTGTGCTGTGATATCTTTGTAACATTGGTTGTTGCCGGAAGAAAAGGAAAGGATGGATAGGATTTCTATTCTTTTACAACAAAACCCAAAATGCATCGGCTTGCTTGCTCATTAAGTTTACAAGGCCAGCTGCTTTTGAGATATTCTAATTATAGTGGTTATTCGGCGTTGGAGGTAAGAGAGTTGTTTTTAGGTCTGGCCGTTCCTTCTGCTTTAAATTACTCTAGCTCATGTCAACAAAGTAACAACAAAACATAGCCAACGGTTTGTTGCTCAAGCCTTCCCTACTGAACCTTTCCATGTCTCTCCTGCCGACCACAGTGCAGGAAATTTGAGTTTGCATTTGCGCAAAGAGACGTACAACACAAGAAGGCGCGCTTTCGTGCGCCGGGCACCACCCGGCCTGTGCATTCCTCACTGCCGTGAAATCAGTTTACTCAGCAGAGCATGACGCTGCAATTGGTTAGTAAGGCCTGCCTGACCAGAATAGTATATTTGGGGTCATGTATTTGATTGCATTTTTAAAACAGTAACAGAACTTAACTACAATGTTTAAATAGGTCTAGACATATTTAAACAGTGTCAATTTGATAGAAGAATTCTGGAAAATTCAGAGGGGAGGCACCAATGTTTTTTTTTCCCTTTGGGTGGATGTGGCATTAAAGAGTTTGAAGACCACTGGTCTAAGTGGACACTAATACACCTGGATCCTCCTGAATTCCTCGCAACAGATGCCAGCAAACCTGGCTGGAGAGCTACTGTGTTGGACTGATCCTGTCGATTCAAGTGGTCTTTCCTAGAGAGTCGGAGGTCATGGAAGTAGATGGAGTTGATGGTAAGCTTCAGGGCATTGAAGTTTTCCCATCATCATCTGTCTCAGAAAAATGTGCTAGTAAAGACAGAGAATAAGGTAGCGGTCTTTTACATTAACCAGCAGTGAAGCATGCATTCAAAATCCCTCAATGCAATAGCAGAACAATTGGGCTATTGGGCAGAGATCAACCTGTTGCATACGTCGGCAGTACACATCAAGGGCACCGACAATGTGATGGCAGACAGCTGGAGGTTTCCAAATTTGCTGGAGTTGACGTTATCCAGGTCGTTGTTTTGAGAGATATGCCGAGAGTTTGTGAAACCCTTTCTGGATCTCTTTTCAAACAAGGACAATGCTCATCTTTGTCGATTCTGATCCAGGTTTCCGGAACAAGGAGCCTAGGTAGTGGACGTATTGGTGATAAAGTGGCTGAGAAGTCTCCTTTATAAATTCCCCCCCTTTTTATTGATCCAGATGGTTCTCTTCAAGTCTCAGGAGGTGGAGGGAACTTGATTCTTGTTGACCCAGATTGGCCAGAGATGTCATGGTTTTTTCTTTCTGAACCCCTGGCTCTTCTACCTCCTTGGGTACTGCTCAAGTGTGTCTCTTCTCAGAACGTCGTCCCTGACCTTCTTGCTCCAACTCACTCTATCTCTTTGGAGGTTGAGAAGTCTGGACTGCTAGCAAAGGGTCTTTCCTCTTCCTTAGTGGAGTTAATTCAGCACTCCAGCAGGCCTTCTACTTCGAAGTCTTACTCAAAGAACTGGAAGTCCTTTCAGACGTGATGTTCTGCTCATGATCTTTTGGCACCTACCTGTAGTTTGTCTGCTATTTTGCATTTTCTTCTGATTGGGTTTCACTTGAATCTCTTTCCACTCTGAAAGCTCATTGGTTTGCGATAAAGTCTTTTAGGGACTTTTCTGAACTTTCATTGATGTTACACTCTTTGGTGTCTAGACTGTTATGATCTTTTGTCAATGGCAAGAACAATTAAAAATCCCTTTTCTCCAACTCAGAATCTTCCCAATCTTTTATAGGCTTTGCAATTTTATCTCTTTGAGGATCTGGATACTGTACAATTAAAGATTGTCTCCTATAAAGTTATTTTCCTATTTGCTATCACCTTGCTGAGAACAATTGGGGAGCTGGGAGCCTTAAAATGCTGTCCTCTCTTCATTTGATACTTTGGAAGATGGGGTAACTTTAAGGCCTAGCCCTACCTTTGCTGCAAAGGTTAAGTCTATTTTTGATAGATCTTAGGAAATAATTCTTCCTTCTTTCATTCCCTCTCCTTCCTCTCCGGAAGAACATTTGTTGAATACACTTGATGTTTAAAGAGCTCTTTTCATTAATGTCACCAGGCCTCTGCAGTTCAGGAAAACCGACTCCTTGTTTGTGACTTTTGGACAGCCTGGAAAAGACAAGAAGGTGACTTTTATGACTCTGAGTAGGTGGATTAAGTTGTCAATTTTTCTGGCTTTGCAAGGCTTTTTAGAAAATCTTCCAGGTCAGGGATGGTCTACGAGAGGAATGGCCACCTCCTGGGTTGAATTCCAGTGAGTAACAATCTAGGAAATTCCTAGGGTGGTTACTTGGGCCTCAATGCATACATTTGTGAAGCATTATCGCTTAATAAATTTTCTGTTTTGCATTTGAGTACCAATGTTTTGAACTCTGCATTACCCTAAGTCCATCTTGTCCTTGTCACAAACATTACATCCTGCCCACCTTCCCATCAGTCCTTTGGCAAGGGCTTGGCACCCAGGTTGGGTGCATGGCGCTAGCATTTAAGAATCCTCCTGTTCTTTCTTCCTCTTTGAGGGTGACATCACTTTACATTGTAATGACTGTCACAAGGACGCAATGGACTAAGGCTAATGAAGATTACCAATAAGTAACCAACGCATCACCACTCTTTCTGAATGTGCGTGGCTCATTCTGCAGGACTTGTTCTTTGTATGATTCCTGGATTTTCAGAAGCCCTTTGATGGCAGCACCCCCACACTGAAAATTGTTTCAGCACCACTGGACAAGGGTCAGTTGTCATGCTCATCTGCAGCGTAAATTTGCATTGAAGTAGTCTAACTCCCTAGGTCCTGTCTTTTGCTCAATTTGCCTTTGTGAGTTTTCTCTCAATCACTGTTGATTTCCTTTGATCTTTCTTTCTTCTTTCACTTCATCTTCGCCTTCAGTGTATCTTTCGGCCCTGTTAACAGACACGCCCCCTTGTAGCCACTTCTATACTTCTGTCACCTAATTATTTTCCTATCCTTTCCCCTGTAACGTTGCTGATCCTAGCTATAGCATGACTATCCAGAATCTGTTCACCTGAGTTATGTTCCTCTTATCCCCATGCATCTAATAATCAGCTCATGGTCTCCCTCCACCTCTCACGTGACATAGTCTGAGCCAGTGTCTCCATCTTGGAGAGACAATCTCTTGCACTTCTGTTGTTCTACTGGCGTTGCCGGTTTGAGCTTTGGTCAGAAGTGGCAAAAGAAGGACTAATGGAAAGTGAACGTGTACTGGAGCAACAGAGTGTATGGATTTACAAGCGTTTGATTAAATGAGAAAAAAAGAGTTTACTTGAGAGAAAAGACTTAACTTGGCCCCTACGGGGATCGAACCCGCGACCTTGGCGTTATCAGCACCACGCTCTAACCAACTGAGCTAACCAGCCATGAACAACAGAGTTCTCCTTTTTCCATGACATGCAGATAAACAGAAGAGTCGGTCTCACTATCGCAATTCCTTCATACTTTTCTCCTTCCGTCCCCTGCCTGGATTGCAATAACAAGAGCTGTTGAGTGCTGCACGCCAGCCTCAGCGCCTCTTCTTGCAGTCAATCTCACTGTGTGCTGTGATATCTTTGTAACATTGGTTGTTGCCGGAAGAAAAGGAAAGGATGGATAGGATTTCTATTCTTTTACAACAAAACCCAAAATGCATCGGCTTGCTTGCTCATTAAGTTTACAAGGCCAGCTGCTTTTGAGATATTCTAATTATAGTGGTTATTCGGCGTTGGAGGTAAGAGAGTTGTTTTTAGGTCTGGCCGTTCCTTCTGCTTTAAATTACTCTAGCTCATGTCAACAAAGTAACAACAAAACATAGCCAACGGTTTGTTGCTCAAGCCTTCCCTACTGAACCTTCCCATGTCTCTCCTGCCGACCACAGTGCAGGAAATTTGAGTTTGCATTTGCGCAAAGAGACGTACAACACAAGAAGGCGCGCTTTCGTGCGCCGGGCAACACCCGGCCTGTGCATTCCTCACTGCCGTGAAATCAGTTTACTCAGCAGAACATGACGCTGCAATTGGTTAGTAAGGCCTGCCTGACCAGAATAGTATATTTGGGGTCATGTATTTGATTGCATTTTTAAAACAGTAACAGAACTTAACTGCAATGTTTAAATAGGTCTAGACATATTTAAACAGTGTCAATTTGATAGAAGAATTCTGGAAAATTCAGAGGGGAGGCACCAATCTTTTTTTTTCCCTTTGGGTGGATGTGGCATTAAAGACTTTGAAGACCACTGGTCTAAGTGGACACTAATACACCTGGATCCTCCTGAATTCCTCGCAACAGATGCAAGCAAACCTGGCTGGAGAGCTACTGTGTTGGACTGATCCTGTCGATTCAAGTGGTCTTTCCTAGAGAGTCGGAGGTCATGGAATTAGATGGAGTTGATGGTAAGCTTCAGGGCTTTGAAGTTTTCCCATCATCATCTGTCTCAGAAAAATGTGCTAGTAAAGACAGAGAATAAGGTAGCGGTCTTTTACATTAACCAGCAGTGAAGCATGCATTCAAAATCCCTCAATGCAATAGCAGAACAATTGGGCTATTGGGCAGAGATCAACCTGTTGCCTACGTCGGCAGTACACATCAAGGGCACCGACAATGTGATGGCAGACAGCTGGAGGTTTCCAAATTTGCTGGAGTTGACGTTATCCAGGTCGTTGTTTTGAGAGATATGCCGAGAGTTTGTGAAACCCTTTCTGGATCTCTTTTCAAACAAGGACAATGCTCATCTTTGTCGATTCTGATCCAGGTTTCCGGAACAAGGAGCCTAGGTAGTGGACGTATTGGTGATAAAGTGGCTGAGAAGTCTCCTTTATACATTCCCCCCCTTTTTATTGATCCAGATGGTTCTCTTCAAGTCTCAGGAGGTGGAGGGAACTTGATTCTTGTTGACCCAGATTGGCCAGAGATGTCATGGTTTTTTCTTTCTGAACCCCTGGCTCTTCTACCTCCTTGGGTACTGCTCAAGTGTGTCTCTTCTCAGAACGTCGTCCCTGACCTTCTTGCTCCAACTCACTCTATCGCTTTGGAGGTTGAGAAGTCTGGACTGCTAGCAAAGGGTCTTTCCTCTTCCTTAGTGGAGTTAATTCAGCACTCCAGCAGGCCTTCTACTTCGAAGTCTTACTCAAAGAACTGGAAGTCCTTTCAGACGTGATGTTCTGCTCATGATCTTTTGGCACCTACCTGTAGTTTGTCTGCTATTTTGCATTTTCTTCTGATTGGGTTTCACTTGAATCTCTTTCCACTCTGAAAGCTCATTGGTTTGCGATAAAGTCTTTTAGGGACTTTTCTGAACTTTCATTGATGTTACACTCTTTGGTGTCTAGACTGTTATGATCTTTTGTCAATGGCAAGAACAATTAAAAATCCCTTTTCTCCAACTCAGAATCTTCCCAATCTTTTATAGGCTTTGCAATTTTATCTCTTTGAGGATCTGGATACTGTACAATTAAAGATTGTCTCCTATAAAGTTATTTTCCTATTTGCTATCACCTTGCTGAAAACAATTGGGGAGCTGGGAGCCTTAAAATGCTGTCCTCTCTTCATTTGATACTTTGGAAGATGGGGTAACTTTAAGGCCTAGCCCTACCTTTGCTGCAAAGGTTAAGTCTATTTTTGATAGATCTTAGGAAATAATTCTTCCTTCTTTCATTCCCTCTCCTTCCTCTCCGGAAGAACATTTGTTGAATACACTTGATGTTTAAAGAGCTCTTTTCATTAATGTCACCAGGCCTCTGCAGTTCAGGAAAACCGACTCCTTGTTTGTGACTTTTGGACAGCCTGGAAAAGACAAGAAGGTGACTTTTATGACTCTGAGTAGGTGGATTAAGTTGTCAATTTTTCTGGCTTTGCAAGGCTTTTTAGAAAATCTTCCAGGTCAGGGATGGTCTACGAGAGGAATGGCCACCTCCTGGGTTGAATTCCAGTGAGTAACAATCTAGGAAATTCCTAGGGTGGTTACTTGGGCCTCAATGCATACATTTGTGAAGCATTATCGCTTAATAAATTTTCTGTTTTGCATTTGAGTACCAATGTTTTGAACTCTGCATTACCCTAAGTCCATCTTGTCCTTGTCACAAACATTACATCCTGCCCACCTTCCCATCAGTCCTTTGGCAAGGGCTTGGCACCCAGGTTGGGTGCATGGCGCTAGCATTTAAGAATCCTCCTGTTCTTTCTTCCTCTTGGAGGGTGACATCACTTTACATTGTAATGACTGTCACAAGGACGCAATGGACTAAGGCTAATGAAGATTACCAATAAGTAACCAACGCATCACCACTCTTTCTGAATGTGCGTGGCTCATTCTGCAGGACTTGTTCTTTGTATGATTCCTGGATTTTCAGAAGCCCTTTGATGGCAGCACCCCCACACTGAAAATTGTTTCAGCACCACTGGACAAGGGTCAGTTGTCATGCTCATCTGCAGCGTAAATTTGCATTGAAGTAGTCTAACTCCCTAGGTCCTGTCTTTTGCTCAATTTGCCTTTGTGAGTTTTCTCTCAATCACTGTTGATTTCCTTTGATCTTTCTTTCTTCTTTCACTTCACCTTCGCCTTCAGTGTATCTTTCGGCCCTGTTAACAGACACGCCCCCTTGTAGCCACTTCTATACTTCTGTCACCTAATTATTTTCCTATCCTTTCCCCTGTAACGTTGCTGATCCTAGCTATAGCATGACTATCCATAATCTGTTCACCTGAGTTATGTTCCTCTTATCCCCATGCATCTAATAATCAGCTCATGGTCTCCCTCCACCTCTCACGTGACATAGTCTGAGCCAGTGTCTCCATCTTGGAGAGACAATCTCTTGCACTTCTGTTGTTCTACTGGCGTTGCCGGTTTGAGCTTTGGTCAGAAGTGGCAAAAGAAGGACTAATGGAAAGTGAACGTGTACTGGAGCAACAGAGTGTATGGATTTACAAGCGTTTGATTAAATGAGAAAAAAAGAGTTTACTTGAGAGAAAAGACTTAACTTGGCCCCTACGGGGATCGAACCCGCGACCTTGGCGTTATCAGCACCACGCTCTAACCAACTGAGCTAACCAGCCATGAATGACAGAGTTCTCCTTTTTCCATGACATGCAGATAAACAGAAGAGTCGGTCTCACTATCGCAATTCCTTCATACTTTTCTCCTTCCGTCCCCTGCCTGGATTGCAATAACAAGAGCTGTTGAGTGCTGCACGCCAGCCTCAGCGCCTCTTCTTGCAGTCAATCTCACTGTGTGCTGTGATATCTTTGTAACATTGGTTGTTGCCGGAAGAAAAGGAAAGGATGGATAGGATTTCTATTCTTTTACAACAAAACCCAAAATGCATCGGCTTGCTTGCTCATTAAGTTTACAAGGCCAGCTGCTTTTGAGATATTCTAATTATAGTGGTTATTCGGCGTTGGAGGTAAGAGAGTTGTTTTTAGGTCTGGCCGTTCCTTCTGCTTTAAATTACTCTAGCTCATGTCAACAAAGTAACAACAAAACATAGCCAACGGTTTGTTGCTCAAGCCTTCCCTACTGAACCTTCCCATGTCTCTCCTGCCGACCACAGTGCAGGAAATTTGAGTTTGCATTTGCGCAAAGAGACGTACAACACAAGAAGGCGCGCTTTCGTGCGCCGGGCACCACCCGGCCTGTGCATTCCTCACTGCCGTGAAATCAGTTTACTCAGCAGAGCATGACGCTGCAATTGGTTAGTAAGGCCTGCCTGACCAGAATAGTATATTTGGGGTCATGTATTTGATTGCATTTTTAAAACAGTAACAGAACTTAACTGCAATGTTTAAATAGGTCTAGACATATTTAAACAGTGTCAATTTGATAGAAGAATTCTGGAAAATTCAGAGGGGAGGCACCAATCTTTTTTTTTCCCTTTGGGTGGATGTGGCATTAAAGACTTTGAAGACCACTGGTCTAAGTGGACACTAATACACCTGGATCCTCCTGAATTCCTCGCAACAGATGCAAGCAAACCTGGCTGGAGAGCTACTGTGTTGGACTGATCCTGTCGATTCAAGTGGTCTTTCCTAGAGAGTCGGAGGTCATGGAATTAGATGGAGTTGATGGTAAGCTTCAGGGCTTTGAAGTTTTCCTATCATCATCTGTCTCAGAAAAACGTGCTAGTAAAGACAGAGAATAAGGTAGCGGTCTTTTACATTAACCAGCAGTGAAGCATGCATTCAAAATCCCTCAATGCAATAGCAGAACAATTGGGCTATTGGGCAGAGATCAACCTGTTGCCTACGTCGGCAGTACACATCAAGGGCACCGACAATGTGATGGCAGACAGCTGGAGGTTTCCAAATTTGCTGGAGTTGACGTTATCCAGGTCGTTGTTTTGAGAGATATGCCGAGAGTTTGTGAAACCCTTTCTGGATCTCTTTTCAAACAAGGACAATGCTCATCTTTGTCGATTCTGATCCAGGTTTCCGGAACAAGGAGCCTAGGTAGTGGACGTATTGGTGATAAAGTGGCTGAGAAGTCTCCTTTATACATTCCCCCCCCCTTTTTATTGATCCAGATGGTTCTCTTCAAGTCTCAGCAGGGGGGAGGGAACTTGATTCTTGTTGGCCCTGATTGGCCAGAGATGTCATGGTTTCCTCTTCTGAACCCCTGGCTCTTCTACCTCCTTAGGTACTGCTCAAGTGTGTCTCTTCTCAGAACGTCGTCCCTGACCTTCTTGCTCCAACTCACTCTATCGCTTTGGAGGTTGAGAAGTCTAGACTGCTAGCAAAGGGTCTTTCCTCTTTCTTAGTGAAGTTAATTCAGCACTCCAGCAGGCCTTCTACTTCGAAGTCTTACTCAAAGAACTGGAAGTCCTTTCAGACGTGATGTTCAGCTCATGATCTTTTGGCACCTACCTGTAGTTTGTCTGCTATTTTGCATTTTCTTCTGAATGGGTTTCACTTGAATCTCTTTCCACTCTGATAGCTCATTGGTTTGCGATAAAGGCTTTTAGGGACTTTTCTGAACTTTCATCGATGTTACACTCTTTGGTGTCTAGACTGTTATGATCTTTTGTCAATGGTAAGAACAATGAAAAATCCCTTTTCTCCAACTCAGAATCTTCCTACTCTTTTTATAGGCTTTGCAATTTTATCTCTTTGAGGATCTGGATACTGTACAATTAAAGATTGTCTCCTATAAAGTTTTTTTCCTATTTGCTATCACCTTGCTGAGAACAATTGGGGATCTGGGAGCCTTAAAATGCTGTCCTCTCTTCATTTGATACTTTGGAAGATGGGGTAACTTTAAGGCCTAGCCCTACCTTTGCTGCAAAGGTTAAGTCTATTTTTGATAGATCTTAGGAAATAATTCTTCCTTCTTTCATTCCCTCTCCTTCCTCTCCGGAGGAACATTTGTTGAATACACTTGATGTTTAAAGAGCTCTTTTCATTTATGTCACCAGGCCTCTGTAGTTCAGGAAAACCGACTCCTTGTTTGTGACTTTTGGACAGCCTGGAAAAGACAAGAAGGTGAGTTTTATGACTCTGAGTAGGTGGATTAAGTTGTCAATTTTTCTGGCTTTGCAAGGCTTTTTAGAAAATCTTCCAGGTCAGGGATGGTCTACGAGAGGAATGGCCACCTCCTGGGTTGAATTCCAGTGAGTAACAATCTAGGAAATTCCTAGGGTGGTTACTTGGGCCTCAGGGCATACATTTGTCAAGCATTATCACTTAATACATTTTCTGTTTTGCATTTGAGTACCAATGTTTTGAACTCTGCATTACCCTAAGTCCATCTTGTCCTTGTCACAAACATTACATCCTGCCCACCTTCCCATCAGTCCTTTGGCAAGGGCTTGGCACCCAGGTTGGGTGCATGGCGCTAGCATTTAAGAATCCTCCTGTTCTTTCTTCCTCTTGGAGGGTGACATCACTTTACTTTGTAATGACTGTCACAAGGACGCAATGGACTAAGGCTAATGAAGATTACCAATAAGTAACCAACGCATCACCACTCTTTCTGAATGTGGGGTGCTCATTCTGCAGGACTGGTTCTTTGTATGATTCCTGGATTTTCAGAAGCCCTTTGATGGCAGCACCCCCACACTGAAAATTGTTTCAGCACCACTGGACAAGGGTCAGTTGTCATGGTCATCTGTGGCGTAAATTTGCATTGAAGTAGTCTAACTCCCCAGGTCCTGTCTTTTGCTCAATTTGCCTTTGTGAGTTTTCTCTCAATCACTGTTGATTTCCTTTGATCTTTCTTTCTTCTTTCACTTCACCTTCGCCTTCACTGTATCTTTCGGCCCTGTTAAGAGACACGCCCCCTTGTAGCCACTTCTATACTTCTGTCACCTAATTGTTTTCCTATCCTTTCCCCTGTAACGTTGCTGATCCTAGCTATAGCATCACTATCCAGAATCTGTTCACCTGAGTTATGTTCCTCTTATCCCCACGCATCTAATAATCAGCTCTTGGTCTCCCTCTACCTCTCACGTGACATAGTCTGAGCCAGTGTCTCCATCTTGGAGAGACAATCTCTTGCACTTCTGTTGTTCTACTTGCGCTGCCGGTTTGAGCTTTGGTCAGAAGTGGCAAAAGAAGGACTAATGGAAAGTGAACGTGTACTGGAGCAACAGAGTGTATGGATTTACAAGCGTTTGATTAAATGAGAAAAAAAGAGTTTACTTGAGAGAAAAAACTTAACTTGGCCCGTACAGGGATCGAACCCACGACCTTGGCGTTATTAGCACCACGCTCTAACCAACTGAGCTAACCAACCATGAATGACAGAGTTCTCCTTTTTCCATGACACGCTGATACACAGAAGAGTCGGTCTCACTATCGCAATTCCTTCTTACTTTTCTCCTTCCGTCCCCTGCCTGGATTGCAATAACAAGAGCTGTTGAGTGCTGCACGCCAGCCTCAGCGCCTCTTCTTTCAGTCAATGTCACTGTGTGCTGTGATATCTTTGTAACATTGGTTGTTGCCGGAAGAAAAGGAAAGGATGGATAGGATTTCTATTCTTTTACAACAAAACCCAAAATGCATCGGCTTGCTTGCTCATTAAGTTTACAAGGCCAGCTGCTTTTGAGATATTCTAATTATAGTGGTTATTCGGCGTTGGAGGTAAGAGAGTTGTTTTTAGGTCTGGCCGTTCCTTCTGCTTTAAATTACTCTAGCTCATGTCAACAAAGTAACAACAAAACATAGCCAACGGTTTGTTGCTCAAGCCTTCCCTACTGAACCTTCCCATGTCTCTCCTGCCGACCACAGTGCAGGAAATTTGAGTTTGCATTTGCGCAAAGAGACGTACAACACAAGAAGGCGCGCTTTTGTGCGCCGGGCACCACCCGGCCTGTGCATTCCTCACTGCCGTGAGATCAGTTTACTCAGCAGAGCATGACGCTGCAATTGGTTAGTAAGGCCTGCCTGACCAGAATAGTATATTTGGGGTCATGTATTTGATTGCATTTTTAAAACAGTAACAGAACTTAACTGCAATGTTTAAATAGGTCTAGACATATTTAAACAGTGTCAATTTGATAGAAGAATTCTGGAAAATTCAGAGGGGAGGCACCAATGTTTTTTTTTCCCTTTGGGTGGATGTGGCATTAAAGAGTTTGAAGACCACTGGTCTAAGTGGACACTAATACACCTGTATCCTCCTGAATTCCTCGCAACAGATGCCAGCAAACCTGGCTGGAGAGCTACTGTGTTGGACTGATCCTGTCGATTCAAGTGGTCTTTCCTAGAGAGTCGGAGGTCATGGAAGTAGATGGAGTTGATGGTAAGCTTCAGGGCTTTGAAGTTTTCCCATCATCCTCTGTCTCAGAAAAATGTGCTAGTAAAGACAGAGAATAAGGTAGCGGTCTTTTACATTAACCAGCAGTGAAGCATGCATTCAAAATCCCTCAATGCAATAGCAGAACAATTGGGCAATTGGGCAGAGATCAACCTGTTGCATACGTCGGCAGTACACATCAAGGGCACCGACAATGTGATGGCAGACAGCTGGAGGTTTCCAAATTTGCTGGAGTTGACGTTATCCAGGTCGTTGTTTTGAGAGATATGCCGAGAGTTTGTGAAACCCTTACTGGATCTCTTTTCAAACAAGGACAATGCTCATCTTTGTCGATTCTGATCCAGGTTTCCGGAACAAGGAGCCTAGGTAGTGGACGTATTGGTGATAAAGTGGCTGAGAAGTCTCCTTTATACATTCCCCCCCCTTTTTATTGATCCAGATGGTTCTCTTCAAGTCTCAGCAGGGTGGAGGGAACTTGATTCTTGTTGGCCCTGATTGGCCAGAAATGTCATGGTTTCCTCTTCTGAACCCCTGGCTCTTCTACCTCCTTGGGTACTGCTCAAGTGTGTCTCTTCTCAGAACGTCGTCCCTGACCTTCTTTCTCCAACTCACTCTATCGCTTTGGAGGTTGAGAAGTCTGGAGTGCTAGCAAAGGGTCTTTCCTCTTCCTTAGTGGAGTTAATTCAGCACTCCAGCAGGCCTTCTACTTCGAAGTCTTACTCAAAGAACTGGAAGTCCTTTCAGACGTGATGTTCTGCTCATGATCTTTTGGCACCTACCTGTAGTTTGTCTGCTATTTTGCATTTTCTTCTGAATGGGTTTCACTTGAATCTCTTTCCACTCTGAAAGCTCATTGGTTTGCGATAAAGGCTTTTAGGGACTTTTCTGAACTTTCATCGATGTTACACTCTTTGGTGTCTAGACTGTTATGATCTTTTGTCAATGGTAAGAACAATGAAAAATCCCTTTTCTCCAACTCAGAATCTTCCTACTCTTTTATAGGCTTTGCAATGTTATCTCTTTGAGGATCTGGATACTGTACAATTAAAGATTGTCTCCTATAAAGTTATTTTCCTATTTGCTATCACCTTGCTGAGAACAATTGGGGAGCTGGGAGCCTTAAAATGCTGTCCCCTCTTCATTTGATACTTTGGAAGATGGGGTAACTTTAAGGCCTAGCCCTACCTTTGCTGCAAAGGTTAAGTCTATTTTTGATAGATCTTAGGAAATAATTCTTCCTTCTTTCATTCCCTCTCCTTCCTCTCCGGAGGAACATTTGTTGAATACACTTGATGTTTAAAGAGCTCTTTTCATTTATGTCACCAGGCCTCTGCAGTTCAGGAAAACCGACTCCTTGTTTGTGACTTTTGGACAGCCTGGAAAAGACAAGAAGGTGACTTTTATGACTCTGAGTAGGTGGATTAAGTTGTCAATTTTTCTGGCTTTGCAAGGCTTTTTAGAAAATCTTCCAGGTCAGGGATGGTCTACGAGAGGAATGGCCACCTCCTGGGTTGAATTCCAGTGAGTAACAATCTAGGAAATTCCTAGAGTGGTTACTTGGGCCTCAATGCATACATTTTTTAAGCATTATCGCTTACTAAATTTTCTGTTTTGCATTTGAGTACCAATGTTTTGAACTCTGCATTACCCTAAGTCCATCTTGTCCTTGTCACAAACATTACATCCTGCCCACCTTCCCATCAGTCCTTAGGCAAGGGCTTGGCACCCAGGTTGGGTGCATGGCGCTAGCATTCAAAAATCCTCCTGTCCTTTCTTCCTCTTGGAGGGTAACATCACTTTACTTTGTAATGACTGTCACAAGGACGCAATGGACTAAGGCTAATGAAGATTACCAATAAGTAACCAACGCATCACCACTCTTTCTGAATGTGCGTGGCTCATTCTGCAGGACTGGTTCCTTGTATGATTCCTGGATTTTCAGAAGCCCTTTGATGGCAGCACCCCCACACTGAAAATTGTTTCAGCACCACTGGACAACGGTCAGTTGTCATGCTCATCTGCGGCGTAAATTTGCATTGAAGTAGTCTAACTCCCCAGTTCCTGTCTTTTGCTCAATTTGCCTTTGTGAGTTTTCTCTCAATCACTGTTGATTTCCTTTGATCTTTCTTTCTTCTTTCACTTCACCTTCGCCTTCAGTGTATCTTTCGGCCCTGTTAAGAGACACGCCCCCTTGTAGCCACTTCTATACTTCTGTCACCTAATTATTTTCCTATCATTTCCTCTGTAACGTTGCTGATCCTAGCTATAGCATGACTATCCAGAATCTGCTCACCTGAGTTATGTTCCTCTTATCCCCACGCATCTAATAATCAGCTCTTGGTCTCCCTCCACCTCTCAAGTGACATAGTCTGAGCCAGTGTCTCCATCTTGGAGAGACAATCTCTTGCACTTCTGTTGTTCTACTGGCGCTGCCGGCTTCAGCTTTGGTCAGAGGTGGCAAAAGAAGGACTAATGGAAAGTGAACGTGTACTGGAGCAACAGAGTGTATGGATTTAGAAGCGTTTGATTAAATGAGAAAAAAAGAGTTTACTTGAGAGAAAAAACTTAACTTGGCCCATACGGGGATCGAACCCGCGACGTTGGCGTTATTAGCACCACACTCTAACCAACTGAGCTAACCGGCCATGAATGACAGCGTTGTCCTTTTTCCATGACATGCAGATACACAGAAGAGTCAGTCTCACTATCGCAATTCCTTCATACTTTTCTCCTTCCGTCCCCTGTCTGGATGCAATAACAAGAGCTGTTGAGTGCTGCACGCCAGCCTCAGCGCCTCTTCTTTCAGTCAATGTCACTGTGTGCTGTGATATCTTTGTAACATTGGTTGTTGCCGGAAGGAAAGGAAAGGATGGATAGGATTTGTATTCTTTTACGACAAAACCCAAAATGCACCGGCTTGCTTGCTCATTAAGTTTACAAGGCCAGCTGCTTTTGAGATATTCTAATTATAGTGGTTATTCGGCGTTGGAGGTAAGAGAGTTGTTTTTAGGTCTGGCCGTTCCTTCTGCTTTAAATTACTCTAGCTCATGTCAACAAAGTAACAACAAAACATAGCCAACGGTTTGTTGCTCAAGCCTTCCCTACTGAACCTTCCCATGTCTCTCCTGCCGACCACAGTGCAGGAAATTTGAGTTTGCATTTGCGCAAAGAGACGTACAACACAAGAAGGCGCGCTTTTGTGCGCCGGGCACCACCCGGCCTGTGCATTCCTCACTGCCGTGAGATCAGTTTACTCAGCAGAGCATGACGCTGCAATTGGTTAGTAAGGCCTGCCTGACCAGAATAGTATATTTGGGGTCATGTATTTGATTGCATTTTTAAAACAGTAACAGAACTTAACTGCAATGTTTAAATAGGTCTAGACATATTTAAACAGTGTCAATTTGATAGAAGAATTCTGGAAAATTCAGAGGGGAGGCACCAATGTTTTTTTTTCCCTTTGGGTGGATGTGGCATTAAAGAGTTTGAAGACCACTGGTCTAAGTGGACACTAATACACCTGTATCCTCCTGAATTCCTCGCAACAGATGCCAGCAAACCTGGCTGGAGAGCTACTGTGTTGGACTGATCCTGTCGATTCAAGTGGTCTTTCCTAGAGAGTCGGAGGTCATGGAAGTAGATGGAGTTGATGGTAAGCTTCAGGGCTTTGAAGTTTTCCCATCATCCTCTGTCTCAGAAAAATGTGCTAGTAAAGACAGAGAATAAGGTAGCGGTCTTTTACATTAACCAGCAGTGAAGCATGCATTCAAAATCCCTCAATGCAATAGCAGAACAATTGGGCAATTGGGCAGAGATCAACCTGTTGCATACGTCGGCAGTACACATCAAGGGCACCGACAATGTGATGGCAGACAGCTGGAGGTTTCCAAATTTGCTGGAGTTGACGTTATCCAGGTCGTTGTTTTGAGAGATATGCCGAGAGTTTGTGAAACCCTTACTGGATCTCTTTTCAAACAAGGACAATGCTCATCTTTGTCGATTCTGATCCAGGTTTCCGGAACAAGGAGCCTAGGTAGTGGACGTATTGGTGATAAAGTGGCTGAGAAGTCTCCTTTATACATTCCCCCCCCTTTTTATTGATCCAGATGGTTCTCTTCAAGTCTCAGCAGGGTGGAGGGAACTTGATTCTTGTTGGCCCTGATTGGCCAGAAATGTCATGGTTTCCTCTTCTGAACCCCTGGCTCTTCTACCTCCTTGGGTACTGCTCAAGTGTGTCTCTTCTCAGAACGTCGTCCCTGACCTTCTTTCTCCAACTCACTCTATCGCTTTGGAGGTTGAGAAGTCTGGAGTGCTAGCAAAGGGTCTTTCCTCTTCCTTAGTGGAGTTAATTCAGCACTCCAGCAGGCCTTCTACTTCGAAGTCTTACTCAAAGAACTGGAAGTCCTTTCAGACGTGATGTTCTGCTCATGATCTTTTGGCACCTACCTGTAGTTTGTCTGCTATTTTGCATTTTCTTCTGAATGGGTTTCACTTGAATCTCTTTCCACTCTGAAAGCTCATTGGTTTGCGATAAAGGCTTTTAGGGACTTTTCTGAACTTTCATCGATGTTACACTCTTTGGTGTCTAGACTGTTATGATCTTTTGTCAATGGTAAGAACAATGAAAAATCCCTTTTCTCCAACTCAGAATCTTCCTACTCTTTTATAGGCTTTGCAATGTTATCTCTTTGAGGATCTGGATACTGTACAATTAAAGATTGTCTCCTATAAAGTTATTTTCCTATTTGCTATCACCTTGCTGAGAACAATTGGGGAGCTGGGAGCCTTAAAATGCTGTCCCCTCTTCATTTGATACTTTGGAAGATGGGGTAACTTTAAGGCCTAGCCCTACCTTTGCTGCAAAGGTTAAGTCTATTTTTGATAGATCTTAGGAAATAATTCTTCCTTCTTTCATTCCCTCTCCTTCCTCTCCGGAGGAACATTTGTTGAATACACTTGATGTTTAAAGAGCTCTTTTCATTTATGTCACCAGGCCTCTGCAGTTCAGGAAAACCGACTCCTTGTTTGTGACTTTTGGACAGCCTGGAAAAGACAAGAAGGTGACTTTTATGACTCTGAGTAGGTGGATTAAGTTGTCAATTTTTCTGGCTTTGCAAGGCTTTTTAGAAAATCTTCCAGGTCAGGGATGGTCTACGAGAGGAATGGCCACCTCCTGGGTTGAATTCCAGTGAGTAACAATCTAGGAAATTCCTAGAGTGGTTACTTGGGCCTCAATGCATACATTTTTTAAGCATTATCGCTTACTAAATTTTCTGTTTTGCATTTGAGTACCAATGTTTTGAACTCTGCATTACCCTAAGTCCATCTTGTCCTTGTCACAAACATTACATCCTGCCCACCTTCCCATCAGTCCTTAGGCAAGGGCTTGGCACCCAGGTTGGGTGCATGGCGCTAGCATTCAAAAATCCTCCTGTCCTTTCTTCCTCTTGGAGGGTAACATCACTTTACTTTGTAATGACTGTCACAAGGACGCAATGGACTAAGGCTAATGAAGATTACCAATAAGTAACCAACGCATCACCACTCTTTCTGAATGTGCGTGGCTCATTCTGCAGGACTGGTTCCTTGTATGATTCCTGGATTTTCAGAAGCCCTTTGATGGCAGCACCCCCACACTGAAAATTGTTTCAGCACCACTGGACAACGGTCAGTTGTCATGCTCATCTGCGGCGTAAATTTGCATTGAAGTAGTCTAACTCCCCAGTTCCTGTCTTTTGCTCAATTTGCCTTTGTGAGTTTTCTCTCAATCACTGTTGATTTCCTTTGATCTTTCTTTCTTCTTTCACTTCACCTTCGCCTTCAGTGTATCTTTCGGCCCTGTTAAGAGACACGCCCCCTTGTAGCCACTTCTATACTTCTGTCACCTAATTATTTTCCTATCATTTCCTCTGTAACGTTGCTGATCCTAGCTATAGCATGACTATCCAGAATCTGCTCACCTGAGTTATGTTCCTCTTATCCCCACGCATCTAATAATCAGCTCTTGGTCTCCCTCCACCTCTCAAGTGACATAGTCTGAGCCAGTGTCTCCATCTTGGAGAGACAATCTCTTGCACTTCTGTTGTTCTACTGGCGCTGCCGGCTTCAGCTTTGGTCAGAGGTGGCAAAAGAAGGACTAATGGAAAGTGAACGTGTACTGGAGCAACAGAGTGTATGGATTTAGAAGCGTTTGATTAAATGAGAAAAAAAGAGTTTACTTGAGAGAAAAAACTTAACTTGGCCCATACGGGGATCGAACCCGCGACGTTGGCGTTATTAGCACCACACTCTAACCAACTGAGCTAACCGGCCATGAATGACAGCGTTGTCCTTTTTCCATGACATGCAGATACACAGAAGAGTCAGTCTCACTATCGCAATTCCTTCATACTTTTCTCCTTCCGTCCCCTGTCTGGATGCAATAACAAGAGCTGTTGAGTGCTGCACGCCAGCCTCAGCGCCTCTTCTTTCAGTCAATGTCACTGTGTGCTGTGATATCTTTGTAACATTGGTTGTTGCCGGAAGAAAAGGAAAGGATGGATAGGATTTGTATTCTTTTACGACAAAACCCAAAATGCACCGGCTTGCTTGCTCCTTAAGTTTACAAGGCCAGCTGCTTTTGAGATATTCTAATTATAGTAGTTATTCGGCGTTGGAGGTAAGAGAGTTGTTTTTAGGTCTGGCCGTTCCTTCTGCTTTAAATTACTCTAGCTCATGTCAACAAAGTAACAACAAAACTTAGCCAACGGTTTGTTGCTCAAGCCTTCCCTACTGCACCTTCCCATGTCTCTCCTGCCGACCACAGTGCAGGAAATTTGAGTTTGCATTTGCGCAAAGAGACGTACAACACAAGAAGGCGCGCTTTCGTGCGCCGGGCACCACCCGGCCTGTGCATTCCTCACTGCAGTGAGATCAGTTTACTCAGCAGAGCATGACTCTGCAATTGGTTAGTAAGGCCTGCCTGACCAGAATAGTATATTTGGGGTCATGTATTTGATTGCATTTTTTAAAACAGTAACAGAACTTAACTGCAATGTTTAAATAGGTCTAGACATATTTAAACAGTGTCAATTTAATAGAAGAATTCTGGAAAATTCAGAGGGTAGGCATCAATGTTTTTTTTTCCCTTTGGGTGGATGTGGCATTAAAGAGTTTGAAGACCACTGGTCTAAGTGGACACTAATACACCTGGATCCTCCTGAATTCCTCGCAACAGATGCCAGCAAACCTGGCTGGAGAGCTACTGTGTTGGACTGATCCTGTCGATTCAAGTGGTCTTTCCTAGAGAGTCGGAGGTCATGGAAGTAGATGGAGTTGATGGTAAGCTTCAGGGCTTTGAAGTTTTCCCATCATCATCTGTCTCAGAAAAACGTGCTAGTAAAGACAGAGAATAAGGTAGCGGTCTTTTACATTAACCAGCAGTGAAGCATGCATTCAAAATCCCTCAATGCAATAGCAGAACAATTGGGCTATTGGGCAGAGATCAACCTGTTGCATACGTCGGCAGTACACATCAAGGGCACCGACAATGTGATGGCAGACAGCTGGAGGTTTCCAAATTTGCTGGAGTTGACGTTATCCAGGTCGTTGTTTTGAGAGATATGCCGAGAGTTTGTGAAACCCTTTCTGGATCTCTTTTCAAACAAGGACAATGCTCATCTTTGTCGATTCGGATCCAGGTTTCCGGAACAAGGAGCCTAGGTAGTGGACGTATTGGTGATAAAGTGGCTGAGAAGTCTCCTTTATACATTCCCCCCCTTTTTATTGATCCAGATGGTTCTCTTCAAGTCTCAGCAGGGGGAGGGAACTTGATTCTTGTTGGCCCTGATTGGCCAGAGATGTCATGGTTTCCTCTTCTGAACCCCTGGCTCTTCTACCTCCTTGGGTACTGCTCAAGTGTGTCTCTTCTCAGAACATCGTCCCTGACCTTCTTGCTCCAACTCACTCTATCGCTTTGGAGGTTGAGAAGTCTGGACTGCTAGCAAAGGGTCTTTCCTCTTCCTTAGTGGAGTTAATTCAGCACTCCAGCAGGCCTTCTACTTCGAAGTCTTACTCAAAGAACTGGAAGTCCTTTCAGACGTGATGTTCTGCTCATGATCTTTTGGCACCTACCTGTAGTTTGTCTGCTATTTTGCATTTTCTTCTGAATGGGTTTCACTTGAATCTCTTTCCACTCTGAAAGCTCATTGGTTTGCGATAAAGGCTTTTAGGGACTTTTCTGAACTTTCATCGATGTTACACTCTTTGGTGTCTAGACGGTTATGATCTTTTGTCAATGGTAAGAACAATGAAAAATCCCTTTTCTCCAACTCAGAATCTTCCTACTCTTTTATAGGCTTTGCAATTTTATCTCTTTGAGGATCTGGATACTGTACAATTAAAGATTGTCTTCTATAAAGTTATTTTCCTATTTGCTATCACCTTGCTGAGAACAATTGGGGAGCTGGGAACCTTAAAATGCTGTCCTCTCTTCATTTGATACTTTGGAAGATGGGGTAACTTTAAGGCCTAGCCCTACCTTTGCTGCAAAGGTTAAGTCTAATTTTGATAGATCTTAGGAAATAATTCTTCCTTCTTTCATTCCCTCTCCTTCCTCTCCTGAGGAACATTTGTTGAATACACTTGATGTTTAAAGAGCTCTTTTCATTTATGTCACCAGGCCTCTGCAGTTCAGGAAAACCGACTCCTTGTTTGTGACTTTTGGACAGCCTGGAAAAGACAAGAAGGTGACTTTTATGACTCTGAGTAGGTGGATTAAGTTGTCAATTTTTCTGGCTTTGCAAGGCTTTTTAGAAAATCTTCCAGGTCAGGGATGGTTTACGAGAGGAATGGCCACCTCCTGGGTTGAATTCCAGTGAGTAACAATCTAGGAAATTCCTAGGGTGGTTACTTGGGCCTCAGGGCATACATTTGTCAAGCATTATCGCTTAATAAATTTTCTGTTTTGCATTTGAGTACCAATGTTTTGAACTCTGCATTACCCTAAGTCCATCTTGTCCTTGTCACAAACATTACATCCTGCCCACCTTCCCATCAGTCCTTTGGCAAGGGCTTGGCAGCCAGGTTGGGTGATTGGCGCTAGCATTTAAGAATCCTCCTGTTCTTTCTTCCTCTTGGAGGGTGACATCACTTTACTTTGTAATGACTGTCACAAGGACGCAATGGACTAAGGCTAATGAAGATTACCAATAAGTAACCAACGCATCACCACTCTTTCTGAATGTGCGTGGCTCATTCTGCAGGACTTGTTCTTTGTATGATTCCTGGATTTTCAGAAGCCCTTTGATGGCAGCACCCCCACACTGAAAATTGTTTCAGCACCACTGGACAAGGGTCAGTTGTCATGCTCATCTGCGGCGTAAATTTGCATTGAAGTAGTCTAACTCCCCAGGTCCTGTCTTTTGCTCAATTTGCCTTTGTGAGTTTTCTCTCAATCACTGTTGATTTCCTTTGATCTTTCTTTCTTCTTTCACTTCACCTTCGCCTTCAGTGTATCTTTCGGCCCTGTTAAGAGACACGCCCCCTTGTAGCCACTTCTATACTTCTGTCACCTAATTATTTTCCTATCCTTTCCCCTGTAACGTTGCTGATCCTAGCTATAGCATGACTATCCAGAATCTGTTCACCTGAGTTATGTTCCTCTTATCCCCACGCATCTAATAATCAGCTCTTGGTCTCCCTCCACCTCTCACGTGACATAGTCTGAGACAGTGTCTCCATCTTGGAGAGACAATCTCTTGCACTTCTGTTGTTCTACTGGCGCTGCCGGCTTGAGCTTTGGTCAGAAGTGGCAAAAGAAGGACTAATGGAAAGTGAACGTGTACTGGAGCAACAGAGTGTATGGATTTACAAGCGTTTGATTAAATGAGAAAAAAAGAGTTTACTTGAGAGAAAAAAATTAACGTGGCCCGTACGGGGATCGAACCCACAACCTTGGCGTTATTAGCACCACACTCTAACCAACTGAGCTAACCGGCCATGAATGACAGAGTTGTCCTTTTTCCATGACATGCAGATACACAGAAGAGTCGGTCTCACTATCGCAATTCCTTCATACTTTTCTCCTTCCGTCCCCAGTCTGGATTGCAATAACAAGAGCTGTTGAGTGCTGCACGCCAGCCTCAGCGCCTCTTCTTTCAGTCAATGTCACTGTGTGCTGTGATATCTTTGTAACATTGGTTGTTGCCGGAAGAAAAGGAAAGGATGAATAGGATTTGTATTCTTTTACGACAAAACCCAAAATGCACCGGCTTGCTTGCTCCTTAAGTTTACAAGGCCAGCTGCTTTTGAGATATTCTAATTATAGTAGTTATTCGGCGTTGGAGGTAAGAGAGTTGTTTTTAGGTCTGGCCGTTCCTTCTGCTTTAAATTACTCTAGCTCATGTCAACAAAGTAACAACAAAACATAGCCAACGGTTTGTTGCTCAAGCCTTCCCTACTGCACCTTCCCATGTCTCTCCTGCCGACCACAGTGCAGGAAATTTGAGTTTGCATTTGCGCAAAGAGACGTACAACACAAGAAGGCGCGCTTTCGTGCGCCGGGTACCACTCGGCCTGTGCATTCCTCACTGCCGTGAGATCAGTTTACTCAGCAGAGCATGACTCTGCAATTGGTTAGTAAGGCCTGCCTGACCAGAATAGTATATTTGGGGTCATGTATTTGATTGCATTTTTAAAACAGTAACAGAACTTAACTGCAATGTTTAAATAGGTCTAGACATATTTAAACAGTGTCAATTTGATAGAAGAATTCTGGAAAATTCAGAGGGTAGGCATCAATGTTTTTTTTTCCCTTTGGGTGGATGTGGCATTAAAGAGTTTGAAGACCACTGGTCTAAGTGGACACTAATACACCTGGATCCTCTTGAATTCCTCGCAACAGATGCCAGCAAACCTGGCTGGAGAGCTACTGTGTTGGACTGATCCTGTCGATTCAAGTGGTCTTTCCTAGAGAGTCGGAGGTCATGGAAGTAGATGGAGTTGATGGTAAGCTTCAGGGCTTTGAAGTTTTCCCATCATCATCTGTCTCAGAAAAATGTGCTAGTAAAGACAGAGAATAAGGTAGCGGTCTTTTACATTAACCAGCAGTGAAGCATGCATTCAAAATCACTCAATGCAATAGCAGAACAATTGGGCTATTGGGCAGAGATCAACCTGTTGCATACGTCGGCAGTACACATCAAGGGCACCGACAATGTGATGGCAGACAGCTGGAGGTTTCCAAATTTGCTGGAGTTGACGTTATCCAGGTCGTTGTTTTGAGAGATATGCCGAGAGTTTGTGAAACCCTTTCTGGATCTCTTTTCAAACAAGGACAATGCTCATCTTTGTCGATTCGGATCCAGGTTTCCGGAACAAGGAGCCTAGGTAGTGGACGTATTGGTGATAAAGTGGCTGAGAAGTCTCCTTTATACATTCCCCCCCTTTTTATTGATCCAGATGGTTCTCTTCAAGTCTCAGCAGGGGGAGGGAACTTGATTCTTGTTGGCCCTGATTGGCCAGAGATGTCATGGTTTCCTCTTCTGAACCCCTGGCTCTTCTACCTCCTTGGGTACTGCTCAAGTGTGTCTCTTCTCAGAACATCGTCCCTGACCTTCTTGCTCCAACTCACTCTATCGCTTTGGAGGTTGAGAAGTCTGGACTGCTAGCAAAGGGTCTTTCCTCTTCCTTAGTGGAGTTAATTCAGCACTCCAGCAGGCCTTCTACTTCGAAGTCTTACTCAAGGAACTGGAAGTCCTTTCAGACGTGATGTTCTGCTCATGATCTTTTGGCACCTACCTGTAGTTTGTCTGCTATTGTGCATTTTCTTCTGAATGGGTTTCATTTGAATCTCTTTCCACTCTGAAAGCTCATTGGTTTGCGATAAAGGCTTTTAGGGACTTTTCTGAACTTTCATCGATGTTACACTCTTTGGTGTCTAGACTGTTATGATCTTTTGTCAATGGTAAGAACAATGAAAAATCCCTTTTCTCCAACTCAGAATCTTCCTACTCTTTTATAGGCTTTGCAATTTTATCTCTTTGAGGATCTGGATACTGTACAATTAAAGATTGTCTTCTATAAAGTTATTTTCCTATTTGCTATCACCTTGCTGAGAACAATTGGGGAGCTGGGAGCCTTAAAATGCTGTCCTCTCTTCATTTGATACTTTGGAAGATGGGGTAACTTTAAGGCCTAGCCCTACCTTTGCTGCAAAGGTTAAGTCTATTTTTGATAGATCTTAGGAAATAATTCTTCCTTCTTTCATTCCCTCTCCTTCCTCTCCGGAGGAACATTTGTTGAATACACTTGATGTTTAAAGAGCTCTTTTCATTTATGTCACCAGGCCTCTGCAGTTCAGGAAAACCGACTCCTTGTTTGTGACTTTTGGACAGCCTGGAAAAGACAAGAAGGTGACTTTTATGACTCTGAGTAGGTGGATTAAGTTGTCAATTTTTCTGGCTTTGCAAGGCTTTTTAGAAAATCTTCCAGGTCAGGGATGGTCTACGAGAGGAATGGGCACCTCCTGGGTTGAATTCCAGTGAGTAACAATCTAGGAAATTCCTAGGGTGGTTACTTGGGCCTCAGGGCATACATTTGTCAAGCATTATCGCTTAATAAATTTTCTGTTTTGCATTTGAGTACCAATGTTTTGAACTCTGCATTACCCTAAGTCCATCTTGTCCTTGTCACAAACATTACATCCTGCCCACCTTCCCATCAGTCCTTTGGCAAGGGCTTGGCACCCAGGTTGGGTGATTGGCGCTAGCATTTAAGAATCCTCCTGTTCTTTCTTCCTCTTGGAGGGTGACATCACTTTACTTTGTAATGACTGTCACAAGGACGCAATGGACTAAGGCTAATGAAGATTACCAATAAGTAACCAACGCATCACCACTCTTTCTGAATGTGCGTGGCTCATTCTGCAGGACTTGTTCTTTGTATGATTCCTGGATTTTCAGAAGCCCTTTGATGGCAGCACCCCCACACTGAAAATTGTTTCAGCACCACTGGACAAGGGTCAGTTGTCATGCTCATCTGCGGCGTAAATTTGCATTGAAGTAGTCTAACTCCCCAGGTCCTGTCTTTTGCTCAATTTGCCTTTGTGAGTTTTCTCTCAATCACTGTTGATTTCCTTTGATCTTTCTTTCTTCTTTCACTTCACCTTCGCCTTCAGTGTATCTTTCGGCCCTGTTAAGAGACACGCCCCCTTGTAGCCACTTCTATACTTCTGTCACCTAATTATTTTCCTATCCTTTCCCCTGTAACGTTGCTGATCCTAGCTATAGCATGACTATCCAGAATCTGATCACCTGAGTTATGTTCCTCTTATCCCCACGCATCTAATAATCAGCTCTTGGTCTCCCTCCACCTCTCACGTGACATAGTCTGAGCCAGTGTCTCCATCTTGGAGAGACAATCTCTTGCACTTCTGTTGTTCTACTGGCGCTGCCGGCTTGAGCTTTGGTCAGAAGTGGCAAAAGAAGGACTAATGGAAAGTGAACGTGTACTGGAGCAACAGAGTGTATGGATTTACAAGCGTTTGATTAAATGAGAAAAAAAGAGTTTACTTGAGAGAAAAAAATTAACTTGGCCCGTACGGGGATCGAAACCGCAACCTTGGCGTTATTAGCACCACACTCTAACCAACTGAGCTAACCGGCCATGAATGACAGAGTTGTCCTTTTTCCATGACATGCAGATACACAGAAGAGTCGGTCTCACTATCGCAATTCCTTCATACTTTTCTCCTTCCGTCCCCTGTCTGGATTGCAATAACAAGAGCTGTTGAGTGCTGCACGCCAGCCTCAGCGCCTCTTCTTTCAGTCAATGTCACTGTGTGCTGTGATATCTTTGTAACATTGGTTGTTGCCGGAAGAAAAGGAAAGGATGGATAGGATTTGTATTCTTTTACGACAAAACCCAAAATGCACCGGTTTGCTTGCTCCTTAAGTTTACAAGGCCAGCTGCTTTTGAGATATTCTAATTATAGTAGTTATTCGGCGTTGGAGGTAAGAGAGTTATTTTTAGGTCTGGCCGTTCCTTCTGCTTTAAATTACTCTAGCTCATGTCAACAAAGTAACAACAAAACATAGCCAACGGTTTGTTGCTCAAGCCTTCCCTACTGCACCTTCCCATGTCTCTCCTGCCGGCCACAGTGCAGGAAATTTGAGTTTGCATTTGCGCAAAGAGACGTACAACACAAGAAGGCGCGCTTTCGTGCGCCGGGCACCACCCGGCCTGTGCATTCCTCACTGCCGTGAGATCAGTTTACTCAGCAGAGCATGACTCTGCAATTGGTTAGTAAGGCCTGCCTGACCAGAATAGTATATTTGGGGTCATGTATTTGATTGCATTTTTAAAACAGTAACAGAACTTAACTGCAATGTTTAAATAGGTCTAGACATATTTAAACAGTGTCAATTTGATAGAAGAATTCTGGAAAATTCAGAGGGTAGGCATCAATGTTTTTTTTTCCCTTTGGGTGGATGTGGCATTAAAGAGTTTGAAGACAACTGGTCTAAGTGGACACTAATACACCTGGATCCTCCTGAATTCCTCGCAACAGATGCCAGCAAACCTGGCTGGAGAGCTACTGTGTTGGACTGATCCTGTCGATTCAAGTGGTCTTTCCTAGAGAGTCGGAGGTCATGGAAGTAGATGGAGTTGATGGTAAGCTTCAGGGCTTTGAAGTTTTCCCATCATCATCTGTCTCAGAAAAATGTGCTAGTAAAGACAGAGAATAAGGTAGCGGTCTTTTACATTAACCAGCAATGAAGCATGCATTCAAAATCCCTCAATGCAATAGCAGAACAATTGGGCTATTGGGCAGAGATCAACCTGTTGCATACGTCGGCAGTACACACCAAGGGCACCGACAATGTGATGGCAGACAGCTGGAGGTTTCCAAATTTGCTGGAGTTGACGTTATCCAGGTCGTTGTTTTGAGAGATATGCCGAGAGTTTGTGAAACCCTTTCTGGATCTCTTTTCAAACAAGGACAATGCTCATCTTTGTCGATTCTGATCCAGGTTTCCGGAACAAGGAGCCTAGGTAGTGGACGTATTGGTGATAAAGTGGCTGAGAAGTCTCCTTTATACATTCCCCCCCTTTTTATTGATCCAGATGGTTCTCTTCAAGTCTCAGCAGGGGGAGGGAACTTGATTCTTGTTGGCCCTGATTGGCCAGAGATGTCATGGTTTCCTCTTCTGAACCCCTGGCTCTTCTACCTCCTTGGGTACTGCTCAAGTGTGTCTCTTCTCAGAACATCGTCCCTGACCTTCTTGCTCCAACTCACTCTATCGCTTTGGAGGTTGAGAAGTCTGGACTGCTAGCAAAGGGTCTTTCCTCTTCCTTAGTGGAGTTAATTCAGCACTCCAGCAGGCCTTCTACTTCGAAGTCTTACTCAAAGAACTGGAAGTCCTTTCAGACGTGATGTTCTGCTCATGATCTTTTGGCACCTACCTGTAGTTTGTCTGCTATTTTGCATTTTCTTCTGAATGGGTTTCACTTGAATCTCTTTCCACTCTGAAAGCTCATTGGTTTGCGATAAAGGCTTTTAGGGACTTTTCTGAACTTTCATCGATGTTACACTCTTTGGTGTCTAGACTGTTATGATCTTTTGTCAATGGTAAGAACAATGAAAAATCCCTTTTCTCCAACTCAGAATCTTCCTACTCTTTTATAGGCTTTGCAATTTTATCTCTTTGAGGATCTGGATACTGTACAATTAAAGATTGTCTTCTATAAAGTTATTTTCCTATTTGCTATCACCTTGCTGAGAACAATTGGGGAGCTGGGAGCCTTTAAATGCTGTCCTCTCTTCATTTGATACTTTGGAAGATGGGGTAACTTTAAGGCCTAGCCCTACCTTTGCTGCAAAGGTTAAGTCTAATTTTGATAGATCTTAGGATATAATTCTTCCTTCTTTCATTCCCTCTCCTTCCTCTCCGGAGGAACATTTGTTGAATACACTTGATGTTTAAAGAGCTCTTTTCATTTATGTCACCAGGCCTCTGCAGTTCAGGAAAACCGACTCCTTGTTTGTGACTTTTGGACAGCCTGGAAAAGACAAGAAGGTGACTTTTATGACTCTGAGTAGGTGGATTAAGTTGTCAATTTTTCTGGCTTTGCAAGGCTTTTTAGAAAATCTTCCAGGTCAGGGATGGTCTACGAGAGGAATGGCCACCTCCTGGGTTGAATTCCAGTGAGTAACAATCTAGGAAATTCCTAGGGTGGTTACTTGGGCCTCAGGGCATACATTTGTCAAGCATTATCGCTTAATAAATTTTCTGTTTTGCATTTGAGTACCAATGTTTTGAACTCTGCATTACCCTAAGTCCATCTTGTCCTTGTCACAAACATTACATCCTGCCCACCTTCCCATCAGTCCTTTGGCAAGGGCTTGGCAGCCAGGTTGGGTGATTGGCGCTAGCATTTAAGAATCCTCCTGTTCTTTCTTCCTCTTGGAGGGTGACATCACTTTACTTTGTAATGACTGTCACAAGGACGCAATGGACTAAGGCTAATGAAGATTACCAATAAGTAACCAACGCATCACCACTCTTTCTGAATGTGCGTGGCTCATTCTGCAGGACTTGTTCTTTGTATGATTCCTGGATTTTCAGAAGCCCTTTGATGGCAGCACCCCCACACTGAAAATTGTTTCAGCACCACTGGACAAGGGTCAGTTGTCATGCTCATCTGCGGCGTAAATTTGCATTGAAGTAGTCTAACTCCCCAGGTCCTGTCTTTTGCTCAATTTGCCTTTGTGAGTTTTCTCTCAATCACTGTTGATTTCCTTTGATCTTTCTTTCTTCTTTCACTTCACCTTCGCCTTCAGTGTATCTTTCGGCCCTGTTAAGAGACACGCCCCCTTGTAGCCACTTCTATACTTCTGTCACCTAATTATTTTCCTATCCTTTCCCCTGTAACGTTGCTGATCCTAGCTATAGCATGACTATCCAGAATCTGTTCACCTGAGTTATGTTCCTCTTATCCCCACGCATCTAATAATCAGCTCTTGGTCTCCCTCCACCTCTCACGTGACATAGTCTGAGCCAGTGTCACCATCTTGGAGAGACAATCTCTTGCACTTCTGTTGTTCTACTGGCGCTGCCGGCTTGAGCTTTGGTCAGAAGTGGCAAAAGAAGGACTAATGGAAAGTGAACGTGTACTGGAGCAACAGAGTGTATGGATTTACAAGCGTTTGATTAAATGAGAAAAAAAGAGTTTACTTGAGAGAAAAAAATTAACTTGACCCGTACGGGGATCGAACCCGCAACCTTGGCGTTATTAGCACCACACTCTAACCAACTGAGCTAACCGGCCATGAATGACAGAGTTGTCCTTTTTCCATGACATGCAGATACACAGAAGAGTCGGTCTCACTATCGCAATTCCTTCAGACTTTTCTCCTTCCGTCCCCTGTCTGGATTGCAATAACAAGAGCTGTTGAGTGCTGCACGCCAGCCTCAGCGCCTCTTCTTTCAGTCAATGTCACTGTGTGCTGTGATATCTTTGTAACATTGGTTGTTGCCGGAAGAAAAGGAAAGGATGGATAGGATTTGTATTCTTTTACGACAAAACCCAAAATGCACCGGCTTGCTTGCTCCTTAAGTTTACAAGGCCAGCTGCTTTTGAGATATTCTAATTATAGTAGTTATTCGGCGTTGGAGGTAAGAGAGTTGTTTTTAGGTCTGGCCGTTCCTTCTGCTTTAAATTACTCTAGCTCATGTCAACAAAGTAACAACAAAACATAGCCAACGGTTTGTTGCTCAAGCCTTCCCTACTGCACCTTCCCATGTCTCTCCTGCCGACCACAGTGCAGGAAATTTGAGTTTGCACTTGCGCAAAGAGACGTACAACACAAGAAGGCGCGCTTTCGTGCGCCGGGCACCACCCGGCCTGTGCATTCCTCACTGCCGTGAGATCAGTTTACTCAGCAGAGCATGACTCTGCAATTGGTTAGTAAGGCCTGCCTGACCAGAATAGTATATTTTGGGTCATGTATTTGATTGCATTTTTAAAACAGTAACAGAACTTAACTGCAATGTTTAAATAGGTCTAGACATATTTAAACAGTGTCAATTTGATAGAAGAATTCTGGAAAATTTAGAGGGTAGGCATCAATGTTTTTTTTTCCCTTTGGGTGGATGTGGCATTAAAGAGTTTGAAGACCACTGGTCTAAGTGGACACTAATACACCTGGATCCTCCTGAATTCCTCGCAACAGATGCCAGCAAACCTGGCTGGAGAGCTACTGTGTTGGACTGATCCTGTCGATTCAAGTGGTCTTTCCTAGAGAGTCGGAGGTCATGGAAGTAGATGGAGTTGATGGTAAGCTTCAGGGCTTTGAAGTTTTCCCATCATCATCTGTCTCAGAAAAATGTGCTAGTAAAGACAGAGAATAAGGTAGCGGTCTTTTACATTAACCAGCAGTGAAGCATGCATTCAAAATCCCTCAATGCAATAGCAGAACAATTGGGCTATTGGGCAGAGATCAACCTGTTGCATACGTCGGCAGTACACATCAAGGGCACCGACAATGTGATGGCAGACAGCTGGAGGTTTCCAAATTTGCTGGAGTTGACGTTATCCAGGTCGTTGTTTTGAGAGATATGCCGAGAGTTTGTGAAACCCTTTCTGGATTTCTTTTCAAACAAGGACAATGCTCATCTTTGTCGATTCTGATCCAGGTTTCCGGAACAAGGAGCCTAGGTAGTGGACGTATTGGTGATAAAGTGGCTGAGAAGTCTCCTTTATACATTCCCCCCCTTTTTATTGATCCAGATGGTTCTCTTCAAGTCTCAGCAGGGGGAGGGAACTTGATTCTTGTTGGCCCTGATTGGCCAGAGATGTCATGGTTTCCTCTTCTGAACCCCTGGCTCTTCTACCTCCTTGGGTACTGCTCAAGTGTGTCTCTTCTCAGAACATCGTCCCTGACCTTCTTGCTCCAACTCACTCTATCGCTTTGGAGGTTGAGAAGTCTGGACTGCTAGCAAAGGGTCTTTCCTCTTCCTTAGTGGAGTTAATTCAGCACTCCAGCAGGCCTTCTACTTCGAAGTCTTACTCAAGGAACTGGAAGTCCTTTCAGACGTGATGTTCTGCTCATGATCTTTTGGCACCTACCTGTAGTTTGTCTGCTATTTTGCATTTTCTTCTGAATGGGTTTCACTTGAATCTCTTTCCACTCTGAAAGCTCATTGGTTTGCGATAAAGGCTTTTAGGGACTTTTCTGAACTTTCATCGATGTTACACTCTTTGGTGTCTAGACTGTTATGATCTTTTGTCAATGGTAAGAACAATGAAAAATCCCTTTTCTCCAACTCAGAATCTTCCTACTCTTTTATAGGCTTTGCAATTTTATCTCTTTGAGGATCTGGATACTGTACAATTAAAGATTGTCTTCTATAAAGTTATTTTCCTATTTGCTATCACCTTGCTGAGAACAATTGGGGAGCTGGGAGCCTTAAAATGCTGTCCTCTCTTCATTTGATACTTTGGAAGATGGGGTAACTTTAAGGCCTAGCCCTACCTTTGCTGCAAAGGTTAAGTCTATTTTTGATAGATCTTAGGAAATAATTCTTCCTTCTTTCATTCCCTCTCCTTCCTCTCCGGATGAACATTTGTTGAATACACTTGATGTTTAAAGAGCTCTTTTCATTTATGTCACCAGGCCTCTGCAGTTCAGGAAAACCGACTCCTTGTTTGTGACTTTTGGACAGCCTGGAAAAGACAAGAAGGTGACTTTTATGACTCTGAGTAGGTGGATTAAGTTGTCAATTTTTCTGGCTTTGCAAGGCTTTTTAGAAAATTTTCCAGGTCAGGGATGGTCTACGAGAGGAATGGGCACCTCCTGGGTTGAATTCCAGTGAGTAACAATCTAGGAAATTCCTAGGGTGGTTACTTGGGCATCAGGGCATACATTTGTCAAGCATTATCGCTTAATAAATTTTCTGTTTTGCATTTGAGTACCAATGTTTTGAACTCTGCATTACCCTAAGTCCATCTTGTCCTTGTCACAAACATTACATCCTGCCCACCTTCCCATCAGTCCTTTGGCAAGGGCTTGGCAGCCAGGTTGGGTGATTGGCGCTAGCATTTAAGAATCCTCCTGTTCTTTCTTCCTCTTGGAGGGTGACATCACTTTACTTTGTAATGACTGTCACAAGGACGCAATGGACTAAGGCTAATGAAGATTACCAATAAGTAACCAACGCATCACCACTCTTTCTGAATGTGCGTGGCTCATTCTGCAGGACTTGTTCTTTGTATGATTCCTGGATTTTCAGAAGCCCTTTGATGGCAGCACCCCCACACTGAAAATTGTTTCAGCACCACTGGACAAGGGTCAGTTGTCATGCTCATCTGCGGCGTAAATTTGCATTGAAGTAGTCTAACTCCCCAGGTCCTGTCTTTTGCTCAATTTGCCTTTGTGAGTTTTCTCTCAATCACTGTTGATTTCCTTTGATCTTTCTTTCTTCTTTCACTTCACCTTCGCCTTCAGTGTATCTTTCGGCCCTGTTAAGAGACACGCCCCCTTGTAGCCACTTCTATACTTCTGTCACCTAATTATTTTCCTATCCTTTCCACTGTAACGTTGCTGATCCTAGCTATAGCATGACTATCCAGAATCTGTTCACCTGAGTTATGTTCCTCTTATCCCCACGCATCTAATAATCAGCTCTTGGTCTCCCTCCACCTCTCACGTGACATAGTCTGAGCCAGTGTCTCCATCTTGGAGAGACAATCTCTTGCACTTCTGTTGTTCTACTGGCGCTGCCGGCTTGAGCTTTGGTCAGAAGTGGCAAAAGAAGGACTAATGGAAAGTGAACATGTACTGGAGCAACAGAGTGTATGGATTTACAAGCGTTTGATTAAATGAGAAAAAAAGAGTTTACTTGAGAGAAAAAGATTAACTTGGCCCGTACGGGGATCGAACCCGCAACCTTGGCGTTATTAGCACCACACTCTAACCAACTGAGCTAACCAGCCATGAATGACAGAGTTGTCCTTTTTCCATGAGATGCAGATACACAGAAGAGTCGGTCTCACTATCGCAATTCCTTCATACTTTTCGCCTTCCGTCCCCTGTCTGGATTGCAATAACAAGAGCTGTTGAGTGCTGCACGCCAGCCTCAGCGCCTCTTCTTTCAGTCAATGTCACTGTGTGCTGTGATACCTTTGTAACATTGGTTGTTGCCGGAAGAAAAGGAAAGGATGGATAGGATTTGTATTCTTTTACGACAAAACCCAAAATGCACCGGCTTGCTTGCTCCTTAAGTTTACAAGGCCAGCTGCTTTTGAGATATTCTAATTATAGTAGTTATTCGGCGTTGGAGGTAAGAGAGTTGTTTTTTACGTCTGGCCGTTCCTTCTGCTTTAAATTACTCTAGCTCATGTCAACAAAGTAACAACAAAACATAGCCAACGGTTTGTTGCTCAAGCCTTCCCTACTGCACCTTCCCATGTCTCTCCTGCCGACCACAGTGCAGGAAATTTGAGTTTGCATTTGCGCAAAGAGACGTACAACACAAGAAGGCGCGCTTTCGTGCGCCGGGCACCACCCGGCCTGTGCATTCCTCACTGCCGTGAGATCAGTTTACTCAGCAGAGCATGACTCTGCAATTGGTTAGTAAGGCCTGCCTGACCAGAATAGTATATTTGGGGTCATGTATTTGATTGCATTTTTAAAACAGTAACAGAACTTAACTGCAATGTTTAAATAGGTCTAGACATATTTAAACAGTGTCAATTTGATAGAAGAATTCTGGAAAATTCAGAGGGTAGGCATCAATGTTTTTTTTCCCTTTGGGTGGATGTGGCATTAAAGAGTTTGAAGACCACTGGTCTAAGTGGACACTAATACACCTGGATCCTCCTGAATTCCTCGCAACAGATGCCAGCAAACCTGGCTGGAGAGCTACTGTGTTGGACTGATCCTGTCGATTCAAGTGGTCTTTCCTAGAGAGTCGGAGGTCATGGAAGTAGATGGAGTTGATGGTAAGCTTCAGGGCTTTGAAGTTTTCCCATCATCATCTGTCTCAGAAAAATGTGCTAGTAAAGACAGAGAATAAGGTAGCGGTCTTTTATATTAACCAGCAGTGAAGCATGCATTCAAAATCCCTCAATGCAATAGCAGAACAATTGGGCTATTGGGCAGAGATCAACCTGTTGCATACGTCGGCAGTACACATCAAGGGCACCGACAATGTGATGGCAGACAGCTGGAGGTTTCCAAATTTGCTGGAGTTGACGTTATCCAGGTCGTTGTTTTGAGAGATATGCCGAGAGTTTGTGAAACCCTTTCTGGATCTCTTTTCAAACAACGACAATGCTCATCTTTGTCGATTCTGATCCAGGTTTCCGGAACAAGGAGCCTAGGTAGTGGACGTATTGGTGATAAAGTGGCTGAGAAGTCTCCTTTATACATTCCCCCCCTTTTTATTGATCCAGATGGTCCTCTTCAAGTCTCAGCAGGGGGCAGGGAACTTGATTCTTGTTGGCCCTGATTGGCCAGAGATGTCATGGTTTCCTCTTCTGAACCCCTGGCTCTTCTACCTCCTTGGGTACTGCTCAAGTGTGTCTCTTCTCAGAACGTCGTCCCTGACCTTCTTGCTCCAACTCACTCTATCGCTTTGGAGGTTGAGAAGTCTGGACTGCTAGCAAAGGGTCTTTCCTCTTCCTTAGTGGAGTTAATTCAGCACTCCAGCAGGCCTTCTACTTCGAAGTCTTACTCAAAGAACTGGAAGTCCTTTCAGACGTGATGTTCTGCTCATGATCTTTTGGCACCTACCTGTAGTTTGTCTGCTATTTTGCATTTTCTTCTGAATGGGTTTCACTTGAATCTCTTTCCACTCTGAAAGCTCATTGGTTTGAGATTAAGGCTTTTAGGGACTTTTCTGAACTTTCATCGATGTTACACTCTTTGGTGTCTAGACTGTTATGATCTTTTGTCAATGGTAAGAACAATGAAAAATCCCTTTTCTCCAACTCAGAATCTTCCTACTCTTTTATAGGCTTTGCAATTTTATCTCTTTGAAGGTCTGGATACTGTACAATTAAAGATTGTCTCCTATAAAGTTATTTTCCTATTTGCTATCGCCTTGCTGAGAACAATTGGGGAGCTGGGAGCCTTAAAATGCTGTCCTCTCTTCATTTGATACTTTGGAAGATGGGGTAACTTTAAGGCCTAGCCCTACCTTTGCTGCAAAGGTTAAGTCTATTTTTGATAGATCTTATGAAATAATTCTTCCTTCTTTCATTCCCTCTCCTTCCTCTCCTGAGGAACATTTGTTGAATACACTTGATGTTTAAAGAGCTCTTTTCATTTATGTCACCAGGCCTCTGCAGTTCAAGAAAACCGACTCCTTGTTTGTGACTTTTGGACAGCCTGGAAAAGACAAGAAGGTGACTTTTATGACTCTGAGTAGGTGGATGTGCAGAGGCCGCCCCCGCAGGGGGCATGAAGGGCCGGCGCCTTAACGGCCGCCTTGGCCCGAAAGGGACCGGTCTAACCGGTTTGGGGAGGGCGCGCCCAACAAAGGAGCGTCGCACCCCCCTTCCCCCCCAGGATGACCATAAAGTGGGGAGTGGGCCAGGTACGACCCCTCCAATAGCAGGGGGGTTGCAACTTTCAAACCCCCCAATGAAACCTCCCTAGGGAGGTGAGGGGGGGGTCAAGAATGGGGATTTAAGGAGCGCGCCCTACAGGTCCTCCCAAATTCAGGACCAGCTGGTCCAGGACGACGCGCGCCACCAAAGAAAGAAGCATCGAGGTGACTTGCAGCCGTTACACCCCCCCCTTACCTGCTTTCCACGAGGATAAGCGCAACTCTGCCAGTCGGACGAAGGGTTGCACCGCGGGTTCGCTTCCCAGATCCGGCGTCCTCGTCCAGATCGTAGCCCACGGTAATCGGTACATTTACACCCCAGAGTCCCTGCCGAGGCGGACCGCGCCAGCAGCGCGACGCGACGCCCGGTGGGTGGCTAGTCCGAGCCAGACCGACCGCACAGCGCTATCGAACAGCGCCAGCAACTGCGTGGGGGACCGCGTTTTTTAACGCGACGCGACCCCGGGCAGTTGCGACCGAGCCGCCAACGAGCGCGCGGCTCGCATCGAAGGACTTCGCCATCGCTGTGTGGCATTGGGGGGAACCTACCACGGTACGTGACGCGTCCGCGGCCAGACTCGTGCAGAGCCGGCACCGTGCGCTCAGCACGCACCACAGGACAGCACCATCGCATAGGGAGACCAAGCGTCGTGACGCGACGCGACCCCTGAACAGAGCGGTTCAGACCAGCGGAGAGCGCACGGCCCGGCACCAAGAGCATTGCATTGGGGGACAGCGTTCGCAACTGCAACGCGCCCCGGAAGAGGTTTCGGCCGAAGCGGCAGCAGGAGGACCGGTTACCCGCGACTCAAAGCGGTTTGGGCTGTCAGAGAGCGCACGGCTCTCACTACATAGCAATACCTTCGCCTCGGGGGACCGCGTGTATTAACGCGACGCGACCCCGGGCTCAAGGAGCGTTAGCTCAGCGGCAAGATCACACCCCCAACGTGCCGGCAATCACTATAGCAACGCCAGGGGCCGGAAAAGCGGACACACCCCCAGCGTGCCGGCAAGCACTAACAACAACGCCAGGGGCCGGAAAACTCGGCAAATTTACTCTTCAGGGCCTGCAGGGGACCGCGCACAAGCGCGACGTGACCCTGCAGCACGAGCACTCACTTTCCCAGTATCAAGGCAACGCAAAGAAGAAGTAATTAGCTGAATCCCAGCCTGGGGCCAAAACCAGCACATATCTGTTTGACCTGAGTTAAGCGAAATGGAGGAGGACCACGCAGCAGAGCAGCAGGACGATTTGGAAAGCATGATAGCGCACATGAGGGCAGAAGCGCTGAAGCGAGGCAAAGATTGGCTTTGCGCCAAGATGGAGGACGAGAGCAGGGAACCCACTGAGGACACCACATCGCCGCCGGAGAAGACACCAGAGAGAGCAGCTCTCCCACCACAGAAACCAAGCAGGCGGCGAAGAGCGGAGGGGAAGCAAGCAAGCAACCCAACCAAGAAAGCAAGGGTCGTGATCCAGAACGCAGAGGTCGAGGCAGCGGCGTCACCGACGGAGGGCGGAACGAGCGCACCAGCAGAGGGTGAGCATATAAGCGCAATTATCAAAGAATGTTTTAAGTCACTGGCGCCACTGCTGTTGCGGGGGGACGGGGCAGGGTCAAATGTAGACAGGACCCAACCCATGGGCAGACATCCAAACACCCCAATAAATACAGTAGAGCCCCCCGCCCCAAGCGATCCCTTGTCGGCTTGGGGAGCGCCAGCGAGAACCACTGCGCCCAATACAGGTAACCCACCTGAATCATACGCAAGGCCCTCATTGGGCCCCGCCTCCATGACAACCAAAGCAGCAGGCCTTGCGACTGCTATCCCATTCCCAGTGAAAGAAAGAATATGCGAAAAGAGTTCATAGATATTTTTACACTGCTAGAAATCCAGCTGGAGGGCATAGACCTCACGGTATGCGATAAGAAAGACGATGATAGAAGAGAAAGGAAGAGGGCTAGAAAAGAGAGAAACTTTGAGAACTGGCTAGACGCATTTAGGATAATGGCCTGCGTCATAGTAGAGAAATTCCCTCACTGCGCAGCGGACCTCTGGCTTTACGAGTCCAAGATTCACGAGGCACATCGCCAATTCCCCGGGGATGCCTGGCTAGAATACGATAAAAGTTTTAGACTAAAAATGCAAGCCCACCCAGAAATGGAGTGGAACCAGGAGGATGTATTGAGCTACATCCACAAAATGATGGTCGCAAGGGAAGTTAACGCATGGGCGGGAAGAGGGGACCAGCCCTTTCGGAATGGCTTTAGCAAAGGGAGACACGAGAAATTTAAAGCGCCCCAGAAGAATAGAACCTGGCATAGCGTGAAACCACAAGGCGAAAAGGGATCACAGGCTATATGTTGGAAATTTGACACAGAGGAGTGTTCCTGGGGGCAGAACTGCAAATTTAAACACTGCTGCTCCACCTGCGGGGGGGATCACCCAGCTTCCACTTGTAGAAAGAGAAGACACAAGTCAGACAAAAAAGATAGGAAAAAGAAGCATTAATGACCACCCCCCCCCTCAGAGCGCTGACCAACCAGTTGAATTTCAAATTAGCCAAATCACCAATCAATACAACCACCCTGAGGAAGCTAGCCAACGCATACCACAACAAATGCGACGCAATCACGCTTGTGAAGGGTTTTGAGGAAGGTTTCCCTATCCCAATAACGGGGCAGATAGCTGGGGGGAACACAAAGAACTTGAAATCAGCCGCTGAGCATCCCCTGGTTATCCGGCAAAAAATCAGCAAAGAATTGAAGTTGGGGCGCATCGAGGGCCCTCTTTCCCCCCCTTTCCCTACAGACCTAATTATCTCACCACTAGGGGTGGTGCCAAAGAAAGCACCTGGTCAGTTCAGACTAATACACCACCTCTCTTTCCCAGAGGGCACATCAGTAAACAATGCAATCCCAGTAGAAGCGTGCACAGTGGGCTACGCCATGCTAGACGACGCAATAGACATAATCAGGACAACAGGCAAGCGGGCACTCCTGGCGAAGGCTGACATTGAATCCGCCTTCCGGCTCCTGCCAGTGCACCCGGACAGTTTCCACCTGCTAGGTTTCCAACACGAGGGGCAGACATTCATAGATAAAGCAATGCCAATGGGCTGCTCCATTGCGTGCGCATATTTCGAGCGGTTCAGCACATTTTTAGAATGGCCACTCCACAACAGGCACCCAGCAGGGGGAAAATGCACTACTTGGATGATTTCCTATTCATAGGCGGGGCGGAGGAAACCACATGCGCCAGCCTCCTGGGAGCATTCCAAACACTAACTGAAGAATTGGGAGTTCCCCTAGCAGAAGACAAGACAGTGGGGCCCACCACCTCACTTGTATTCCTGGGCATAGAATTAGACACGGTCACAGGCACATCCAGGCTGCCGCGCGAAAAAGTAACTGAGCTAAAGGCAGACATCAGGGCCATGCTGGGCAGACAGAAAGCAACCCTAGGCGAGTTGCAGAGCATGGTGGGCAAACTCAATTTCGCCACAAGAGTTATCCCAGCAGGCAGGGTGTTCGCCAGGCGCCTGAGCCGGTTGACAGCAGGGCTGCGTGAGAAACACCATCACGTGAGACTGGGAAGCGGGGTCAAAAGAGACCTCGCCATGTGGGACTCCTTTTTGGAGGAATTCAACGGCCAGCTCATATGGAGAAAAGGCTGGGTGGTTGCCAGGGAGATCTCTCTATTTACAGACGCCGCAGGCGGCTGTGGTTTCGGGGCCATCCTGGGGAAGGAGTGGTGTGCGGCAAAATGGCCACGCAGGTGGTTGGAGCTAGGGATCACCAAGAACATCACCTTCCTAGAGCTATTCCCCATAATAGTCGCACTAACAATATGGAAATCTCAGCTAAAAAATTTGAAAATAACCCTGTGGTCAGACAACCTAGGAGTGGTCATGGCCATTAACAAAGGATCGGCATCTTGCCACAACACCTTGAGATTGCTTAGGCGTTTAGTTTCCATCCAGTTGAGAAACAACCTGGACATCAGGGCAAGGCATGTAGAGGGCGCAAAGAACTCACGTGCGGACGCCCTTTCTCGTTCTCAGATGGACAGGTTCAGGAAACTCGCTCCAGAGGCAAACCACAGGATGACCACCTTCCCAGTAGAGCTATGGGATCTGGCAGAGCAGACCTGTCCGTTCTAGTAAAGAGCGCTTTCACGCCTGAAACCCAGCAGAGGTATGATAAGTATACCAAGGTTTTTATGGACATGGGGGGCTTAGAATCATTAACCAACGCCGCAGAAACCAGGCGAGCAGCAGAGCATTTCATCCTCCGGGCATTCGAACAGGGAAAAACCAAGTCCTGGGCACAAGCACACCTTGCGGCGGTCGCCCACCATTCAAAATTACAGTTGGGATTGGACCCCACCGGCTCGCACTATATAAAAACAGCCATGAAAGGCTGGAAACGCCTAGAGGGGCGCAGAAAAGACACCAGACGCCCCATTGATTTCAGCAAACTAACTAAGCTAATAAATTCCCTGCAGCTCGTAGCGGAGGACCGGTACGAGCAGCTACTTTTCAGGGCAGCCTTCACCACAGCGTTCTTTGGGGCTTTCAGGGTGGGTGAGCTGGCGGCAGCCGCCAAGCTCTCAGGGGACAAGTCATGCTTACAGATCGGGGACTGTCATCTAGAACCAGAAGAGATACGGCTAACCCTGAGACGATCAAAAACGGACCAAGCAGGCCAGGGCACTAGCATCAGATTAAAGCGCATAAACCAACCAAAGTACTGCCCAGTGGTCAGCATAGGAGAGTATTTGCAGGCTCGCCCGGCCGGGCCAGGCCCCCTGTTCAAACATGCCAACGGGGACAACCTGAGCAGGTTCCAGTTCACCGCGGTCATGCGGAAAGCCCTAGGGAGGGAAGGTTTCCCAGCGGCGGATTTCAGTGCCCATTCATTTCGCATCGGGGCAGCCACCACCGCAGCCGCACTGGGGCTTGAAGCAAACGCAATCAAAGCAGTTGGTAGATGGCGTTCCAACGCTTTCAAAAGTTACATTCCGTCTCACCTATTGTGACGGTATCTTGTCATTCCAGGGGCGGGGGCACCCCCCAAGGTCACATGGATCATAGGGCACTCATTTGTTTCCAGACTGGAGGCATGGTGGAAACGGAACGGAAGGTCGCACCCAAAGGACAGACCAGCAAACAGGATACGGTGGTGGGGATTTCCAGGCATGAGATGGGCACAGCTCCAGGCTGCAATTGAAAAAATTATCGAATCCGCCCAAGAACACCCGGACGCCATTATCATCCACCTGGGGGGCAACGAGCTGACCACGTTGGGGAGGAAGACACTCCTCAACAACATAAAAGAGGTCCTGTGGAGCATCGCCAGGCGGCTAGGACACACCACCATCATTTGGTCAGAGCTAATCCCCCGGATCAGGTGGCGTGGGGCAACTTCAGACAGTGCAGCGGATAACTCCAGGAGAAAGCTAAACCTGGCAGTCGCCAAGTACTGCAAATACAACGGGTGGGAAAGCATCCGGCATGGCCTGATCCACCTGAGGAGACCAGAGCTCTATGCGCCGGACGGCGTACATTTATCAGAGGAAGGGTTGACCATCTTTTGGTCCAACCTAGCGGCTAGTCTGGCATAAAAAAGAAAAAAAAAAAAGAAAAAAAAACACGAAGGGGGAGTTGCCAGGAGACGTAAGCCTCACTGGCAGCGTGGCGAAAGACAGCGAAAGTTTTACCAAAAAATCATTGGTGGACACACCTAGTAAGGGGGTGTGCGGACAAAAGCCACACACCTTGGGATGCCTCACGGCAGGGTGTAAGATGGCAAAGTAAGGGGGCTAAGCAGAACACGGCACTTGCAGCCCAGAACCGCCATATCGGATGGCAGGGCATTTAGCACGCCAGGTAGCGAGTTGGGCCTATTTCCAAGAACTGAAGGCTACCCCCAAATAAACAACACTGGTAAAACAAACACTGTCGGTGAGAGCCTTCTCCATAAAAGGAAAATGGGACTGCTAAATTCAGAGGACAATGGAACGCATGACAAATTGTCAAATGGAGAACTTAGACGTGTAAGGGTTGATAACTAAAGAATGCACAAGACAAAAGTTATTTGACATTTGTACTAAACGCTGGTTGATCATTGACCGAACTGCATAACCTGTAAATATGTTAACATTGAGGCAGTCACACGATCGCTTGTCCACACTAATAAAGCGGCCAATTGATTCCACTGTAAAGATTTGATAAAGTGGCATTTTGTATGCTAAGAATTACATGTACTGTACTGGATGTCAATTGGTGTCTATCACCGGGCCTGTAGTGTGCCAAGTGCGGGAGTTAGTGCAGAGGCCGCCCCCGCAGGGGGCATGAAGGGCCGGCGCCTTAACGGCCGCCTTGGCCCGAAAGGGACCGGTCTAACCGGTTTGGGGAGGGCGCGCCCAACAAAGGAGCGTCGCACCCCTCTTCCCCCCCAGGATGACCATAAAGTGGGGAGTGGGCCAGGTACGACCCCTCCAATAGCAGGGGGGTTGCAACTTTCAAACCCCCCAATGAAACCTCCCTAGGGAGGCGAGGGGGGGGTCAAGAATGGGGATTTAAGGAGCGCGTCCTACAGGTCCTCCCAAATTCAGGACCAGCTGGGCCAGGACGACGCGCGCCACCAAAGAAAGAACCACCCTCCCACCCCAACGAAGAGGCTTACAGTCGCAAGTCAGACTTAAGGCGGAAGACAGCGAAAGTTTTACCCAAAAATCATTGGTGGACACACCTAGTAAGGGGGTGTGCGGACAAAACCCACACACCTTGGGATGCCTCACGGCAGGGTGTAAGATGGCAAAGTAAGGGGGCTAAGCGGAACACGGCACTCGCAGCCCAGAACCGCCATATCGGATGGCAGGGCATTTAGCACGCCAGGTAGCGAGTTGGGCCTATTTCCAAGAACTGAAGGCTACCCCCAAATAAACAACACTGGTAAAACAAACACTGTCGGTGAGAGCCTTCTCCATAAAAGGAAAATGGGACTGCTAAATTCAGAGGACAATGGAACGCATGACAAATTGTCAAATGGAGAACTTAGACGTGTAAGGGTTGATAACTAAAGAATGCACAAGACAAAAGTTATTTGACATTTGTACTAAACGCCGGTTGATCATTGACCGAACTGCATAACCTGTAAATATGTTAACATTGAGGCAGTCACACGATCGCTTGTCCACACTAATAAAGCGGCAATTGATTCCACTGTAAAGATTTGATAAAGTGGCATTTTGTATGCTAAGAATTACATGTACTGTACTGGATGTCAATTGGTGTCTATCACCGGGCCTGTAGTGTGCCAAGTGCGGGAGTTATAAGACGTCAATTTTTCTGGCTTTGCAAGGCTTTTTAGAAAATCTTCCAGGTCAGGGATGGTCTACGAGAGGAATGGCCACCTCCTGGGTTGAATTCCAGTGAGTAACAATCTAGGAAATTCCTAGGGTGGTTACTTGGGCCTCAGGGCATACATTTGTCAAGCATTATCGCTTAATAAATTTTCTGTTTTGCATTTGAGTACCAATGTTTTGAACTCTGCATTACCCTAAGTCCATCTTGTCCTTGTCACAAACATTACATCCTGCCCACCTTCCCATCAGTCCTTTGGCAAGGGCTTGGCACCCAGGTTGGGTGATTGGCGCTAGCATTTAAGAATCCTCCTGTTCTTTCTTCCTCTTGGAGGGTGACATCACTTTACTTTGTGATGACTGTCACAAGGACGCAATGGACTAAGGCTAATGAAGATTACCAATAAGTAACCAACGCATCACCACTCTTTCTGAATGTGTGTGGCTCATTCTGCAGGACTTGTTCTTTGTATGATTCCTGGATTTTCAGAAGCCCTTTGATGGCAGCACCCCCACACTGAAAATTGTTTCAGCACCACTGGACAAGGGTCAGTTGTCATGCTCATCTGCGGCGTAAATTTGCATTGAAGTAGTCTAACTCCCCAGGTCCTGTCTTTTGCTCAATTTGCCTTTGTGAGTTTTCTCTCAATCACTGTTGATTTCCTTTGATCTTTCTTTCTTCTTTCACTTCACCTTCGCCTTCAGTGTATCTTTCGGCCCTGTTAAGAGACACGCCCCCTTGTAGCCACTTCTTTACTTCTGTCACCTAATTATTTTCCTATCCTTTCCCCTGTAACGTTGCTGATCCTAGCTATAGCATGACTATCCAGAATCTGTTCACCTGAGTTATGTTCCTCTTATCCCCACGCATCTAATAATCAGCTCTTGGTCTCCCTCCACCTCTCACGTGACATAGTCTGAGCCAGAGTCTCCATCTTGGAGAGACAATCTCTTGCACTTCTGTTGTTCTACTGGCGCTGCCGGCTTGAGCTTTGGTCAGAAGTGGCAAAAGAAGGACTAATGGATAGTGAACGTGTACTGGAGCAACAGAGTGTATGGATTTACAAGAGTTTGATTATATGAGAAAAAAAGAGTTTACTTGAGAGAAATAACTTAACTTGGCCCGTACGGGGATCGAACCCGCGACCTTGGCGTTATTAGCACCACGCTCTAACCAACTGAGCTAACCAGCCATGAATGACAGTTATCCTTTTTCCATGACATGCAGATACACAGAAGAGTCGGTCTCACTATCGCAATTCCTTCATACTTTTCTCCCTCCGTCCCCTGTCTGGATTGCAATAACAAGAGCTGTTGAGTGCTGCACGCCAGTCTCAGTGCCTCTTCTTTCAGTCAATGTCACTGTGTGCTGTGATATCTTTGTAACATTGGTTGTTGCCGGAAGAAAAGGAAAGGATGGATAGGATTTCTATTCTTTTACAACAAAACCCAAAATGCATCGGCTTGCTTGCTCATTAAGTTTACAAGGCCAGCTGCTTTTGAGATATTCTAATTATAGTGGTTATTCGGCGTTGGAGGTAAGAGAGTTGTTTTTAGGTCTGGCCGTTCCTTCTGCTTTAAATTACTCTAGCTCATGTCAACAAAGTAACAACAAAACATAGCCAACGGTTTGTTGCTCAAGCCTTCCCTACTGCACCTTCCCATGTCTCTCCTGCCGACCACAGTGCAGGAAATTTGAGTTTGCATTTGCGCAAAGAGACGTACAACACAAGAAGGCGCGCTTTCGTGCGCCGGGCACCACCCGGCCTGTGCATTCCTCACTGCCGTGAGATCAGTTTACTCAGCAGAGCATGACGCTGCAATTGGTTAGTAAGGCCTGCCTGACCAGAATAGTATATTTGGGGTCATGTTTTTGATTGCATTTTTAAAACAGTAACAGAACTTAACTGCAATGTTTAAATAGGTCTAGACATATTTAAACAGTGTCAATTTGATAGAAGAATTCTGGAAAATTCAGAGGGGAGGCACCAATGTTTTTTTTTCCCTTTGGGTGGATGTGGCATTAAAGAGTTTGAAGACCACTGGTCTAAGTGGACACTAATACACCTGGATCCTCCTGAATTCCTGGCAACAGATGCCAGCAAACCTGGCTGGAGAGCTACTGTGTTGGACTGATCCTGTCGATTCAAGTGGTCTTTCCTAGAGAGTCGGAGGTCATGGAAGTAGATGGAGTTGATGGTAAGCTTCAGGGCTTTGAAGTTTTCCCATCATCATCTGTCTCAGAAAAATGTGCCAGTAAAGACAGAGAATAAGGTAGCGGTCTTTTACATTAACCAGCAGTGAAGCATGCATTCAAAATCCCTCAATGCAATAGCAGAACAATTGGGCTATTGGGCAGAGATCAACCTGTTGCATACGTCGGCAGTACACATCAAGGGCACCGACAATGTGATGGCAGACAGCTGGAGGTTTCCAAATTTGCTGGAGTTGACGTTATCCAGGTCGTTGTTTTGAGAGATATGCAGAGAGTTTGTGAAACCCTTTCTGAATCGCTTTTCAAACAAGGACAATGCTCATCTTTGTCGATTCTGATCCAGGTTTCCGGAACAAGGAGCCTAGGAAGTGGACGTATTGGTGATAAAGTGGCTGAGAAGTCTCCTTTATACATTCCCCCCCTTTTTATTGATCCAGATGGTTCTCTTCAAGTCTCAGCAGGGGGGAGGGAACTTGATTCTTGTTGGCCCTGATTGGCCAGAGATGTCATGGTTTCCTCTTCTGAACCCCTGGCTCTTCTATCTCCTTGGGTACTGCTCAAGTGTGTCTCTTCTCAGAACGTCGTCCCTGACCTTCTTGCTCCAACTCACTCTATCGCTTTGGAGGTTGAGAAGTCTGGACTGCTAGCAAAGGGTCTTTCCTCTTCCTTAGTGGAGTTATTTCAGCACTCCAGCTGGCCTTCTACTTCGAAGTCTTACTCAAAGAACTGGAAGTCCTTTCAGACGTGATGTTCTGCTCATGATCTTTTGGCACCTACCTGTAGTTTGTCTGCTATTTTGCATTTTCTTCAGAATGGGTTTCACTTGAATCTCTTTCCACTCTGAAAGCTCATTGGTTTGAGATAAAGGCTTTTAGGGACTTTTCTGAACTTTCATCGATGTTACACTGTTTGGTGTCTAGACTGTTCTGATCTTTTGTCAATGGTAAGAACAATGAAAAATCCCTTTTCTCCAACTCAGAATCTTCTTACTCTTTTATAGGCTTTGCAATTTTATCTCTTTGAAGGTCTGGATACTGTACAATTAAAGATTGTCTCCTATAAAGTTATTTTCCTATTTGCTATCGCCTTGCTGAGAACAATTGGGGAGCTGGGAGCCTTAAAATGCTGTCCTCTCTTCATTTGATACTTTGGAAGATGGGGTAACTTTAAGGCCTAGCCCTACCTTTGCTGCAAAGGTTAAGTCTATTTTTGATAGATCTTAGGAAATAATTCTTCCTTCTTTCATTCCCTCTCCTTCCTCTCCGGAGGAACATTTGTTGAATACACTTGATGTTTAAAGAGCTCTTTTCATTTATGTCACCAGGCCTCTGCAGTTCAGGAAAACCGACTCCTTGTTTGTGACTTTTGGACAGCCTGGAAAAGACAAGAAGGTGACTTTTATGACTCTGAGTAGGTGGATTAAGTTGTCAATTTTTCTGGCTTTGCAAGGCTTTTTAGAAAATCTTCCAGGTCAGGGGTGGTCTACGAGAGGAATGGCCACCTCCTGGGTTGAATTCCAGTGAGTAACAATCTAGGAAATTCCTAGGGTGGTTACTTGGGCCTCAGGGCATACATTTGTCAAGCATTATCACTTAATACATTTTCTGTTTTGCATTTGAGTACCAATGTTTTGAACTCTGCATTACCCTAAGTCCATCTTGTCCTTGTCACAAACATTACATCCTGCCCACCTTCCCATCAGTCCTTTGGCAAGGGCTTGGCACCCAGGTTGGGTGCATGGCGCTAGCATTTAAGAATCCTCCTGTTCTTTCTTCCTCTTGGAGGGTGACATCACTTTACTTTGTAATGACTGTCACAAGGACGCAATGGACTAAGGCTAATGAAGATTACCAATAAGTAACCAACGCATCACCACTCTTTCTGAATGTGCGTGGCTCATTCTGCAGGACTTGTTCTTTGCATGATTCCTGGATTTTCAGAAGCCCCTTGATGGCAGCACCCCCACACTGAAACATTTTTCAGCACCACTGGACAAGGGTCAGTTGTCATGCTCATCTGCGGCGTAAATTTGCATTGAAGTAGTCTAACTCCCCAGGTCCTGTCTTTTGCTCAATTTGCCTTTGTGAGTTTTCTCTCAATCACTGTTGATTTCCTTTGATCTTTCTTTCTTCTTTCACTTAACCTTCGCCTTCAGTGTATCTTTCGGCCCTGTTAAGAGACACGCCCCCTTGTAGCCACTTCTATACTTCTGTCACCTAATTATTTTCCTATCCTTTCCCCTGTAACGTTGCTGATCCTAGTTATGTTCCTCTTATCCCGACGCATCTAATAATCAGCTCTTGGTCTCCCTCCACCTCTCACGTGACATAGTCTGAGCCAGTGTCTCCATCTTGGAGAGACAATCTGTTGCACTTCTGTTGTTCTACTGGCGCTGCCGGCTTGAGCTTTGGTCAGAAGTGGCAAAAGAAGGAGTAATGGAAAGGGAACGTGTACTGGAGCAACAGAGTGTATGGATTTACAAGCGTTTGATTAAATGAGAAAAAAAGAGTTTACTTGAGAGAAAAAACTTAACTTGGCCCGTACGGGGATCGAACCCGCGACCTTGGCGTTATTAGCACCATGCTCTAACCAACTGAGCTAACCAGCCATGAATGACAGAGTTATCCTTTTTCCATGACATGCAGATACACAGAAGAGTCGGTCTCACTATCACAATTCCTTCATACTTTTCTCCCTCCGTCCCCTGTCTGGATTGCAATAACAAGAGCTGTTGAGTGCTACACGCCAGCCTCAGTGCCTCTTCTTTCAGTCAATGTCACTGTGTGCTGTGATATCTTTGTAACATTGGTTGTTGCCGGAAGAAAAGGAAAGGATGGATAGGATTTGTATTCTTTTACAACAAAACCCAAAATGCATCGGCTTGCTTGCTCATTAAGTTTACAAGGCCAGCTGCTTTTGAGATATTCTAATTATAGTAGTTATTCGGCGTTGGAGGTAAGAGAGTTGTTTTTAGGTCTGGCCGTTCCTTCTGCTTTAAATTACTCTAGCTCATGTCAACAAAGTAACAACAAAACATAGCCAACGGTTTGTTGCTCAAGCCTTCCCTACTGCACCTTCCCATGTCTCTCCTGCCGACCACAGTGCAGGAAATTTGAGTTTGCATTTGCGCAAAGAGACGTACAACACAAGAAGGCGCGCTTTCATGCGCCGGGCACCACCCGGCCTGTGCATTCCTCACTGCCGTGAGATCAGTTTACTCAGCAGAGCATGACGCTGCAATTGGTTAGTAAGGCCTGCCTGACCAGAATAGTATATTTGGGATCATGTATTTGATTGCTTTTTTAAAACAGTAACAGAACTTAAAAGCAATGTTTAAATAGGTCTAGACATATTTGAACAGTGTCAATTTGAAAGAATTATTCTGGAAAATTCAGAGGGGAGGCACCAATGGTTTTTTTTCCCTTTGGGTGGATGTGGCATTAAAGAGTTTGAAGACCACTGGTCTAAGTGGAAACTAATACACCTGGATCCTCCTGAATTCCTCGCAACAGATGCCAGCAAACCTGGCTGGAGAGCTACTGTGTTGGACTGATCCTGTCGTTTCAAGTGGTCTTTCCTAGAGAGTCGGAGGTCATGGAAGTAGATGGAGTTGATGGCAAGCTTCAGGGCTTTGAAGTTTTCCCATCATCATCTGTCTCAGAAAAATGTGCTAGTAAAGACAGAGAATAAGGTAGCGGTTTTTTACATTAACCAGCAGTGAAGCATGCATTCAAAATCCCTCAATGCAATAGCAGAACAATTGGGCTATTGGGCAGAGATCAACCTGTTGCATACGTCGGCAGTACACATCAAGGGCACCGACAATGTGATGGCAGACAGCTGGAGGTTTCCAAATTTGCTGGAGTTGACGTTATCCAGGTCGTTGTTTTGAGAGATATGCCGAGAGTTTGTGAAACCCTTTCTGGATCTCTTTTCAAACAAGGACAATGCTCATCTTTGTCGATTCTGATCCAGGTTTCCGGAACAAGGAGCCTAGGTAGTGGACGTATTGGTGATAAAGTGGCTGAGAAGTCTCCTTTATACATTCCCCCCCTTTTTATTGATCCAGATGGTTCTCTTCAAGTCTCAGCAGGGGGAGGGAACTTGATTCTTGTTGGCCCTGATTGGCCAGAGATGTCATGGTTTCCTCTTCTGAACCCCTGGCTCTTCTACCTCCTTGGGTACTGCTCAAGTGTGTCTCTTCTCAGAACGTCGTCCCTGACCTTCTTGCTCCAACTCACTCTATCGCTTTGGAGGTTGAGAAGTCTGGACTGCCAGCAAAGGGTCTTTCCTATTCCTTAGTGGAGTTATTTCAGCACTCCAGAAGGCCTTCTACTTCGAAGTCTTACTCAAAGAACTGGAAGTCCTTTCAGACGTGATGTTCTGCTCATGATCTTTTGGCACCTACCTGTAGTTTGTCTGCTATTTTGCATTTTCTTCTGAATGGGTTTCACTTGAATCTCTTTCCACTCTGAAAGCTCATTGGTTTGAGATAAAGGCTTTTAGGGACTTTTCTGAACTTTCATCGATGTTACACTCTTTGGTGTCTAGACTGTTATGATCTTTTGTCAATGGTAAGAACAATGAAAAATCCCTTTTCTCCAACTCAGAATCTTCCTACTCTTTTATAGGCTTTGCAATTTTATCTCTTTGAAGGTCTGGATACTGTACAATTAAAGATTGTCTCCTAGAAAGTTATTTTCCTATTTGCTATCGCCTTGCTGAGAACAATTGGGGAGCTGGGAGCCTTAAAATGCTGTCCTCTCTTCATTTGATACTTTGGAAGATGGGGTAACTTTAAGGCCTAGCCCTACCTTTGCTGCAAAGGTTAAGTCTATTTTTGATAGATCTTAGGAAATAATTCTTCCTTCTTTCATTCCCTCTCCTTCCTCTCCGGAGGAACATTTGTTGAATACACTTGATGTTTAAAGAGCTCTTTTCATTTATGTCACCAAGCCTCTGCAGTTCAGGAAAACCGACTCCTTGTTTGTGACTTTTGGACAGCCTGGAAAAGACAAGAAGGTGACTTTTATGACTCTGAGTAGGTGGATTAAGTTGTACATTTTTCTGGCTTTGCAAGGCTTTTTAGAAAATCTTCCAGGTCAGGGATGGTCTACGAGAGGAATGGCCACCTCCTTGGTTGAATTCCAGTGAGTAACAATCTAGGAAATTCCTAGGGTGGTTACTTGGGCCTCAGGGCATACATTTGTCAAGCATTATCGCTTAATAAATTTTCTGTTTTGCATTTGAGTACCAATGTTTTGAACTCTGCATTACCCTAATTCCATCTTGTCCTTGTCACAAACATTACATCCTGCCCACCTTCCCATCAGTCCTTTGGCAAGGACTTGGCACCCAGGTTGGGTGCATGGCACTAGCATTTAAGAATCCTCATGTTCTTTCTTCCTCTTGGAGGGTGACATCACTTTACTTTGTAATGACTGTCACAAGGACGCAATGGACTAAGGCTAATGAAGATTACCAATAAGTAACCAACGCATCACCACTCTTTCTGAATGTGCGTGGCTCATTCTGCAGGACTTGTTCTTTGTATGATTCCTGGATTTTCAGAAGCCCTTTGATGGCAGCACCCCCACACTGAAAATTGTTTCAGCACCACTGGACAAGGGTCAGTTGTCATGCTCATCTGCGGCGTAAATTTGCATTGAAGTAGTCTTACTCCCCAGGTCCTGTCTTTTACTCAATTTGCCTTTGTGAGTTTTCTCTCAATCACTGTTGATTTCCTTTGATCTTTCTTTCTTCTTTCACTTCATCTTCGCCTTCAGTGTATCTTTCGGCCCTGTTAAGAGACACGCCCCCTTGTAGCCACTTCTATACTTCTGTCACCTAATTATTTTCCTATCCTTTCCCCTGTAACGTTGCTGATCCTAGCTATAGCATGACTATCCAGAATCTGTTCACCTGAGTTATGTTCCTCTTATCCCCACGCATCTAATAATCAGCTCTTGGTCTCCCTCCACCTCTCACTTGACATAGTCTGAGCCAGTGTCTCCATCTTGGAGAGACAATCTCTTGCACTTCTGTTGTTCTACTGGCGCTGCCGGCTCGAGCTTTGGTCAGAAGTGGCAAAAGAAGGACTAATGGAAAGTGAACGTGTACTGGAGCAACAGAGTGTATGGATTTACAAGCGTTTGATTAAATGAGAAAAAAGAGTTTACTTGAGAGAAAAAACTTAACTTAACCCGTACGGGGATCAAACCCGCAACCTTGGTGTTATTAGCACCACACTCTAACCAACTGAGCTAACAGGCCATGAATAACAGAGTTATCCTTTTTCCATGACATGCAGATACACAGAAGAGTCGGTCTCACTATCGCAATTCCTTTATACTTTTCTCCTTCCGTCCCCTGTCTGGATTGCAATAACAAGAGCTGTTGAGTGCTGCACGCCAGCCTCAGCGCCTCTTCTTTCAGTCAATGTCACTGTGTGCTGTGATATCTTTGTAACATTGGTTGTTGCCGGAAGAAAAGGAAAGGATGGATAGGATTTCTATTCTTTTACAACAAAACCCAAAATGCATCGGCTTGCTTGCTCATTAAGTTTACAAGCCAGCTGCTTTTGAGATATTCTAATTATAGTGGTTATTCGGCGTTGGAGGTAAGAGAGTTGTTTTTAGGTCTGGCCGTTCCTTCTGCTTTAAATTACTCTAGCTCATGTCAACAAAGTAACAACAAAACATAGCCAACGGTTTGTTGCTCAAGCCTTCCCTACTGCACCTTCCCATGTCTCTCCTGCCGACCACAGTGCAGGAAATTTGAGTTTGCATTTGCGCAAAGAGACGTACAACGCAAGAAGGCGCGCTTTCGTGCACCGGGCACCACCCGGCCTTTGCATTCCTCACTGCCGTGAGATCAGTTTACTCAGCAGAGCATGACGCTACAATTGGTTAGTAAGGCCTGCCTGACCAGAATAGTATATTTGGGGTCATGTATTTGATTGCATTTTTAAAACAGTAACAGAACTTAACTGCAATGTTTAAATAGGTCTAGACATATTTAAACAGTGTCAATTTGATAGAAGAATTCTGGAAAATTCAGAGGGGAGGCACCAATGTTTTTTTATCCCTTTGGGTGGATGTGGCATTAAAGAGTTTGAAGACCACTGGTCTAAGTGGACACTAATACACCTGGATCCTCCTGAATTCCTCGCAACAGATGCCAGCAAACCTGGCTGGAGAGCTACTGCGTTGGACTGATCCTGTCGATCCAAGTGGTCTTTCCTAGAGAGTCGGAGGTCATGGAAGTAGATGGAGTTGATGGTAAGCTTCAGGGCTTTGAAGTTTTCCCATCATCATCTGTCTCAGAAAAATGTGCTAGTAAAGACAGAGAATAAGGTAGCGGTCTTTTACATTAAACAGCAGTGAAGCATGCATTCAAAATCCCTCAATGCAATAGCAGAACAATTGGGCTATTGGACAGAGATCAACCTGTTGCATACGTCGGCAGTACACATCAAGGGTACCGACAATGTGATGGCAGACAGCTGGAGGTTTCCAAATTTGCTGGAGTTGACGTTATCCAGGTCGTTGTTTTGAGAGATATGCCGAGAGTTTGTGAAACCCTTTCTGGATCTCTTTTCAAACAAGGACAATGCTCATCTTTGTCGATTCTGATCCAGGTTTCCGGAACAAGGAGCCTAGGTAGTGGACGTATTGGTGATAAAGTGGCTGAGAAGTCTCCTTTATACATTCCCCCCCTTTTTATTGATCCAGATGGTTCTCTTCAAGTCTCAGCAGGGGGGAGGGAACTTGATTCTCGTTGGCCCTGATTGGCCAGAGATGTCATGGTTTCCTCTTCTGAACCCCTGGCTCTTCTACCTCCTTGGGTAGTGCTCAAGTGTGTCTCTTCTCAGAACGTCGGTCCTGACCTTCTTGCTCCAACTCACTCTATCGCTTTGGAGGTTGAGAAGTCTGGACTGCTAGCAAAGGGTCTTTCCTCTTCCTTAGTGGAGTTAATTCAGCACTCCAGCAGGCCTTCTACTTCGAAGTCTTACTCAAAGAACTGGAAGTCCTTTCAGACGTGATGTTCTGCTCATGATCTTTTGGCACCTACCTGTAGTTTGTCTGCTATTTTGCATTTTCTTCTGAATGGGTTTCACTTGAATCTCTTTCCACTCTGAAAGCTTATTGGTTTGAGATAAAGGCTTTTAGGGACTTTTCTGAACTTTCATCGATGTTACACTCTTTGGTGTCTAGACTGTTCTGATCTTTTGTCAATGGTAAGAACAATGAAAAATCCCTTTTCTCCAACTCAGAATCTTCCTACTCTTTTATAGGCTTTGCAATTTTATCTCTTTGAAGGTCTGGATACTGTACAATTAAAGATTGTCTGCTATAAAGTTATTTTCCTATTTGCTATCGCCTTGCTGAGAACAATTGGGGAGCTGGGAGCCTTAAAATGCTGTCCTCTCTTCATTTGATACTTTGGAAGATAGGGTAACTTTAAGGCCTAGCCCTACCTTTGCTGCAAAGGTTAAGTCTATTTTTGATAAATCTTAGGAAATAATTCTTCCTTCTTTCATTCCCTCTCCTTCCTCTCCGGAGGAACATTTGTTGAATACACTTGATGTTTAAAGAGCTCTTTTCATTTATGTCACCAGGCCTCTGCAGTTCAGGAAAACCGACTCCTTGTTTGTGACTTTTGGACAGCCTGGAAAAGACAAGAAGGTGACTTTTATGACTATGAGTAGGTGGATTAAGTTGTCAATTTTTCTGGCTTTGCAAGGCTTTTTAGAAAATATTCCAGGTCAGGGATGGTCTACGAGAGGAATGGCCACCTCCTGGGTTGAATTCCAGTGAGTAACAATCTAGGAAATTCCTAGGGTGGTTACTTGGGCCTCAGGGCATACATTTGTCAAGCATTATCGCTTAATAAATTTTCTGTTTTGCATTTGAGTACCAATGTTTTGAACTCTGCATTACCCTAAGTCCATCTTGTCCTTGTCACAAACATTACATCCTGCCCACCTTCCCATCAGTCCTTTGGCAAGGACTTGGCACTCAGGTTGGGTGCATGGCGCTAGCATTTAAGAATCCTCCTGTTCTTTCTTCCTCTTGGAGGGTGACATCACTTTACTTTGTAATGACTGTCACAAGGACGCAATGGACTAAGGCTAATGAAGATTACCAATAAGTAACCAACGCATCACCACTCTTTCTGAATGTGCGTGGCTCATTCTGCAGGACTTGTTCTTTGTATGATTCCTGGATTTTCAGAAGCCCTTTGATGGCAGCACCCCCACACTGAAAATTGTTTCAGCACCACTGGACAAGGGTCAGTTGTCATGCTCATCTGCGGCGTAAATTTGCATTGAAGTAGTCTAACTCCCCAGGTCCTGTCTTTTGCTCAATTTGCCTTTGTGAGTTTTCTCTCAATCACTGTTGATTTCCTTTGATCTTTCTTTCTTCTTTCACTTCACCTTCGCCTTCAGTGTATCTTTCGGCCCTGTTAAGAGACACGCGCCCTTGTAGCCACTTCTATACTTCTGTCACCTAATTATTTTCCTATCCTTTCCCCTGTAACGTTGCTGATCCTAGCTATAGCATGACTATCCAGAATTTGTTCACCTGAGTTATGTTCCTCTTATCCCCACGCATCTAATAATCAGCTCTTGGTCTCCCTCCACCTCTCACGTGACATAGTCTGAGCCAGTGTCTCCATCTTGGAGAGACAATCTCTTGCACTTCTGTTGTTCTACTGGCGCTGCCGTCTTGAGCTTTGGTCAGAAGTGGCAAAAGAAGGACTAATGGAAAGTGAACGTGTACTGGAGCAACAGAGTGTATGGATTTACAAGCGTTTGATTAAATGAGAAAAAAAGAGTTTACTTGAGAGAAAAAACTTAACTTGGCCCGTACGAGGATCGAACCCGCGACCTTGGCGTTATTAGCACTACACTCTAACCAACTGAACTAACCGGCCATGAATGACAGAGTTATCCTTTTTCCATGACATGCAGATACACAGAAGAGTCGGCCTCACTATCGCAATTCCTTCATACTTTTCTCCCTCTGTCCCCTGTCTGGATTGCAATAACAAGAGCTGTTGAGTGCTGCACGCCAGCCTCAGTGCCTCTTCTTTCAGTCAATGTCACTGTGTGCTGTGATATTTTTGTAACATTGGTTGTTGCCGGAAGAAAAGGAAAGGATGGATAGGATTTGTATTCTTTTACAACAAAACCCAAAATGCATCGGCTTGCTTGCTCATTAAGTTTACAAGGCCAGCTGCTTTTGAGATATTCTAATTATAGTGGTTATTCGGCGTTGGAGGTAAGAGAGTTGTTTTTAGGTCTGGCCGTTCCTTCTGCTTTAAATGACTCTAGCTCATGCCAACAAAGTAACAACAAAACATAGCCAACGGTTTGTTGCTCAAGCCTTCCCTACTGCACCTTCCCATGTCTCTCCTGCCGACCACAGTGCAGGAAATTTGAGTTTGCATTTGCGCAAAGAGACGTACAACACAAGAAGGCGCGCTTTCGTGCGCCGGGCACCACCCGGCCTGTGCATTCCTCACTGCCGTGAGATCAGTTTACTCAGCAGAGCATGACGCTGCAATTGGTTAGTAAGGCCTGCCTGACCAGAATAGTATATTTGGGATCATGTATTTGATTGCTTTTTTAAAACAGTAACAGAACTTAACTGCAATGTTTAAATAGGTCTAGACATATTTGAACAGTGTCAATTTGAAAGAAGAATTCTGGAAAATTCAGAGGGGATGCACCAATGTTTTTTTTTCCCTTTGGGTGGATGTGGCATTAAAGAGTTTGAAGACCACTGGTCTAAGTGGAAACTAATACACCTGGATCCTCCTGAATTCCTCGCAACAGATGCCAGCAAACCTGGCTGGAGAGCTACTGTGTTGGACTGATCCTGTCGTTTCAAGTGGTCTTTCCTAGAGAGTCGGAGGTCATGGAAGTAGATGGAGTTGATGGTAAGCTTCAGGGCTTTGAAGTTTTCCCATCATCATCTGTCTCAGAAAAATGTGCTAGTAAAGACAGAGAATAAGGTAGCGGTCTTTTACATTAACCAGCAGTGAAGCATGCATTCAAAATCCCTCAATGCAATAGCAGAACAATTGGGCTATTGGGCAGAGATCAACCTGTTGCATACGTCGGCAGTACACATCAAGGGCTCCGACAATGTGATGGTAGACAGCTGGAGGTTTCCAAATTTGCTGGAGTTCACGTTATCCAGGTCTTTGTTTTGAGAGATATGCCGAGAGTTTGTGAAACCCTTTCTGGATCTCTTTTCAAACAAGGACAATGCTCATCTTTGTCGATTCTGATCCAGTTTTCCGGAACAAGGAGCCTAGGTAGTGGACGTATTGGTGATAAAGTGGCTGAGAAGTCTCCTTTATACATTCCCCCCCTTTTTATTGATCCAGATGGTTCTCTTCAAGTCTCAGCAGGGGGAGGGAACTTGATTCTTGTTGGCCCTGATTGGCCAGAGATGTCATGGTTTCCTCTTCTGAACCCCTGGCTCTTCTACCTCCTTGGGTACTGCTCAAGTGTGTCTCTTCTCAGAACGTCGTCCCTGACCTTCTTGCTCCAACTCACTCTATCGCTTTGGAGGTTGAGAAGTCTGGACTGCTAGCAAAGGGTCTTTCCTCTTCCTTAGTGGAGTTAATTCAGCATTCCAGCAGGCCTTCTACTTCGAAGTCTTACTCAAAGAACTGGAAGTCCTTTCAGACGTGATGTTCTGCTCATGATCTTTTGGCACCTACCTGTAGTTTGTCTGCTATTTTGCATTTTCTTCTGAATGGGTTTCACTTGAATCTCTTTCCACTCTGAAAGCTCATTGGTTTGAGATAAAGGCTTTTAGGGACTTTTCTGAACTTTCATCGATGTTACACTCTTTGGTGTCTAGACTGTTCTGATCTTTTGTCAATGGTAAGAACAATGAAAAATCCCTTTTCTCCAACTCAGAATCTTCCTACTCTTTTATAGGCTTTGCAATTTTATCTCTTTGAAGGTCTGGATACTGTACAATTAAAGATTGTCTGCTATAAAGTTATTTTCCTATTTGCTATCGCCTTGCTGAGAACAATTGGGGAGCTGGGAGCCTTAAAATGCTGTCCTCTCTTCATTTGATACTTTGGAAGATAGGGTAACTTTAAGGCCTAGCCCCACCTTTGCTGCAAAGGTTAAGTCTATTTTTGATAGATCTTAGGAAATAATTCTTCCTTCTTTCATTCCCTCTCCTTCCTCTCCGGAGGAACATTTGTTGAATACACTTGATGTTTAAAGAGCTCTTTTCATTTATGTCACCAGGCCTCTGCAGTTCAGGAAAACCGACTCCTTGTTTGTGACTTTTGGACAGCCTGGAAAAGACAAGAAGGTGACTTTTATGACTCTGAGTAGGTGGATTAAGTTGTCAATTTTTCTGGCTTTGAAAGGCTTTTTAGAAAATATTCCAGGTCAGGGATGGTCTACGAGAGGAATGGCCACCTCCTGGGTTGAATTCCAGTGAGTAACAATCTAGGAAATTCCTAGGGTGGTTACTTGGGCCTCAGGGCATACATTTGTCAAGCATTATCGCTTAATAAATTTTCTGTTTTGCATTTGAGTACCAATGTTTTGAACTCTGCATTACCCTAAGTCCATCTTGTCCTTGTCACAAACATTACATCCTGCCCACCTTCCCATCAGTCCTTTGGCAAGGACTTGGCACTCAGGTTGGGTGCATGGCGCTAGCATTTAAGAATCCTCCTGTTCTTTCTTCCTCTTGGAGGGTGACATCACTTTACTTTGTAATGACTGTCACAAGGACGCAATGGACTAAGGCTAATGAAGATTACCAATAAGTAACCAACGCATCACCACTCTTTCTGAATGTGCGTGGCTCATTCTGCAGGACTTGTTCTTTGTATGATTCCTGGATTTTCAGAAGCCCTTTGATGCAGCACCCCCACACTGAAAATTGTTTCAGCACCACTGGACAAGGGTCAGTTGTCATGCTCATCTGCGGCGTAAATTTGCATTGAAGTAGTCTAACTCCCCAGGTCCTGTCTTTTGCTCAATTTGCCTTTGTGAGTTTTCTCTCAATCACTGTTGATTTCCTTTGATCTTTCTTTCTTCTTTCACTTCGCCTTCGCCTTCAGTGTATCTTTCGGCCCTGTTAAGAGACACGCCCCCTTGTAGCCACTTCTATACTTCTGTCACCTAATTATTTTCCTATCCTTTCCCCTGTAACGTTGCTGATCCTAGCTATAGCATGACTATCCAGAATTTGTTCACCTGAGTTATGTTCCTCTTATCCCCACGCATCTAATAATCAGCTCTTGGTCTCCCTCCACCTCTCACGTGACATAGTCTGAGCCAGTGTCTCCATCTTGGAGAGACAATCTCTTGCACTTCTGTTGTTCTACTGGCGCTGCCGGCTTGAGCTTTGGTCAGAAGTGGCAAAAGAAGGACTAATGGAAAGTGAACGTGTACTGGAGCAACAGAGTGTATGGATTTACAAGCGTTTGATTAAATGAGAAAAAAAGAGTTTACTTGAGAGAAAAAACTTAACTTGGCCCGTACGGGGATCGAACCCGCGACCTTGGCGTTATTAGCACCACGCGCTAACCAACTGAGCTAACCGGCCATGAATCAAAGAGTTATCCTTTTTCCATGACATGCAGATACACAGAAGAGTCGGTCTCACTATCGCAATTCCTTCATACTTTTCTCCCTCCGTCCCCTGTCTGGATTGCAATAACAAGAGCCGTTGAGTGCTGCACGCCAGCCTCAGTGCCTCTTCTTTCAGTCAATGTCACTGTGTGCTATGATATCTTTGTAACATTGGTTGTTGCCGGAAGAAAAGGAAAGGATGGATTGAATTTGTATTCTTTTACAACAAAAAACAAAATGCATCGGCTTGCTTGCTCATTAAGTTTACAAGGCCAGCTGCTTTTGAGATATTCTAATTATAGTGGTTATTCGGCGTTGGAGGTAAGAGAGTTGTTTTTAGGTCTGGCCGTTCCTTCTGCTTTAAATGACTCTAGCTCATCTCAACAAAGTAACAACAAAACAGAGCCAACGGTTTGTTGCTCAAGCCTTCCCTACTGCACCTTCCCATGTCTCTCCTGCCGACCACAGTGCAGGAAATTTGAGTTTGCATTTGCGCAAAGAGACGTACAACACAATTTGCGCAAAGAGACGTACAACACAAGAAGGCGCGCTTTTATGTGCCGGGCACCACCCGGCCTGTGCATTCCTCACTGCCGTGAGATCAGTTTACTCAGCAGAGCATGACGCTGCAATTGGTTAGTAAGGCCTGCCTGACCAGAATAGTATATTTGGGGTCATGTATTTGATTGCATTTTTAAAACAGTAACAGAACTTAACTGCAATGTTTAAATAGGTCTAGACATATTTAAACAGTGTCAATTTGATAGAAGAATTCTGGAAAATTCAGAGGGGAGGCACCAATGTTTTTTTTTCCCTTTGGGTGGATGTGGCATTAAAGAGTTTGAAGACCACTGGTCTAAGTGGACACTAATACACCTGGATCCTCCTGAATTCCTCGCAACTGGATGCCAGCAAACCTGGCTGGAGAGCTACTGTGTTGGACTGATCCTGTCGATTCAAGTGGTCTTTCCTAGAGAGTCGGAGGTCATGGAAGTAGATGGAGTTGATGGTAAGCTTCAGGGCTTTGAAGTTTTCCCATCATCATCTGTCTCAGAAAAATGTGCTAGTAAAGACAGAGAATAAGGTAGCGGTCTTTTACATTAACCAGCAGTGAAGCATGCATTCAAAATCCCTCAATGCAATAGCAGAACAATTGGGCTATTGGGCAGAGATCAACCTGTTGCATACGTCGGCAGTACACATCAAGGGCACCGACAATGTGATGGCAGACAGCTGGATGTTTCCAAATTTGCTGGAGTTGACGTTATCCAAGTCGTTGTTTTGAGAGATATGCCGAGAGTTTGTGAAACCCTTTCTGGATCTCTTTTCAAACAAGGACAATGCTCATCTTTGTCGATTCTGATCCAGGTTTCCGGAACAAGGAGCCTAGGTAGTGGACGTATTGGTGATAAAGTGGCAGAGAAGTCTCCTTTATACATTCCCCCCCTTTTTATTGATCCAGATGGTTCTCTTCAAGTCTCAGGAGGGGGAGGGAACTTGATTCTTGTTGGCCCTGATTGGCCAGAGATGTCATGGTTTCCTCTTCTGAACCCCTGGCTCTTCTACCTCCTTGGGTACTGCTCAAGTGTGTCTCTTCTCAGAACATCGTCCCTGACCTTCTTGCTCCAACTCACTCTATCGCTTTGGAGGTTGAGAAGTCTGGACTGCTAGCAAAGGGTCTTTCCTCTTCCTTAGTGGAGTTAATTCAGCACTCCAGCAGGCCTTCTACTTCGAAGTCTTACTCAAAGAACTGGAAGTCCTTTCAGACGTGATGTTCTGCTCATGATCTTTTGGCACCTACCTGTAGTTTGTCTGCTATTTTGCATTTTATTCTGAATGGGTTTCACTTGAATCTCTTTCCACTCTGAAAGCTCATTGGTTTGCGATAAAGGCTTTTAGGGACTTTTCTGAACTTTCATCGATGTTACACTCTTTGGTGTCTAGACTGTTATGATCTTTTGTCAATGGTAAGAACAATGAAAAATCCCTTTTCTCCAACTCAGAATCTTCCTACTCTTTTATAGGCTTTGCAATTTTATCTCTTTGAGGATCTGGATACTGTACAATTAAAGATTGTCTTCTATAAAGTTATTTTCCTATTTGCTATCACCTTGCTGAGAACAATTGGGGAGCTGGGAACCTTAAAATGCTGTCCTCTCTTCATTTGATACTTTGGAAGATGGGGTAACTTTAAGGCCTAGCCCTACCTTTGCTGCAAAGGTTAAGTCTAATTTTGATAGATCTTAGGAAATAATTCTTCCTTCTTTCATTCCCTCTCCTTCCTCTCCTGAGGAACATTTGTTGAATACACTTGATGTTTAAAGAGCTCTTTTCATTTAGGTCACCAGGCCTCTGCAGTTCAGGAAAACCGACTCCTTGTTTGTGACTTTTGGACAGCCTGGAAAAGACAAGAAGGTGACTTTTATGACTCTGAGTAGGTGGATTAAGTTGTCAATTTTTCTGGCTTTGCAAGGCCTTTTAGAAAATCTTCCAGGTCAGGGATGGTCTACGAGAGGAATGGCCACCTCCTGGGTTGAATTCCAGTGAGTAACAATCTAGGAAATTCCTAGGGTGGTTACTTGGGCCTCAGGGCATACATTTGTCAAGCATTATCGCTTAATAAATTTTCTGTTTTGCATTTGAGTACCAATGTTTTGAACTCTGCATTACCCTAAGTCCATCTTGTCCTTGTCACAAACATTACATCCTGCCCACCTTCCCATCAGTCCTTTGGCAAGGGCTTGGCAGCCAGGTTGGGTGATTGGCGCTAGCATTTAAGAATCCTCCTGTTCTTTCTTCCTCTTGGAGGGTGACATCACTTTACTTTGTAATGACTGTCACAAGGACGCAATGGACTAAGGCTAATGAAGATTACCAATAAGTAACCAACGCATCACCACTCTTTCTGAATGTGCGTGGCTCATTCTGCAGGACTTGTTCTTTGTATGATTCCTGGATTTTCAGAAGCCCTTTGATGGCAGCACCCCCACACTGAAAATTGTTTCAGCACCACTGGACAAGGGTCAGTTGTCATGCTCATCTGCGGCGTAAATTTGCATTGAATTAGTCTTACTCCCCAGGTCCTGTCTTTTGCTCAATTTGCCTTTGTGAGTTTTCTCTCAATCACTGTTGATTTCCTTTGATCTTTCTTTCTTCTTTCACTTCACCTTCGCCTTCAGTGTATCTTTCGGCCCTGTTAAGAGACACGCCCCCTTGTAGCCACTTCTATACTTCTGTCACCTAATTATTTTCCTATCCTTTCCCCTGTAACGTTGCTGATCCTAGCTATAGCATGACTATCCAGAATCTGTTCACCTGAGTTATGTTCCTCTTATCCCCACGCATCTAATAATCAGCTCTTGGTCTCCCTCCACCTCTCACGTGACATAGTCTGAGACAGTGTCTCCATCTTGGAGAGACAATCTCTTGCACTTCTGTTGTTCTACTGGCGCTGCCGGCTTGAGCTTTGGTCAGAAGTGGCAAAAGAAGGACTAATGGAAAGTGAACGTGTACTGGAGCAACAGAGTGTATGGATTTACAAGCGTTTGATTAAATGAGAAAAAAAGAGTTTACTTGAGAGAAAAAAATTAACTTGGCCCTTACGGGGATCGAACCCACAACCTTGGCGTTATTAGCACCACACTCTAACCAACTGAGCTAACCGGCCATGAATGACAGAGTTGTCCTTTTTCCATGACATGCAGATACACAGAAGAGTCGGTCTCACTATCGCAATTCCTTCATACTTTTCTCCTTCCGTCCCCAGTCTGGATTGCAATAACAAGAGCTGTTGAGTGCTGCACGCCAGCCTCAGCGCCTCTTCTTTCAGTCAATGTCACTGTGTGCTGTGATATCTTTGTAACATTGGTTGTTGCCGGAAGAAAAGGAAAGGATGGATAGGATTTGTATTCTTTTACGACAAAACCCAAAATGCACCGGCTTGCTTGCTCCTTAAGTTTACAAGGCCAGCTGCTTTTGAGATATTCTAATTATAGTAGTTATTCGGCGTTGGAGGTAAGAGAGTTGTTTTTAGGTCTGGCCGTTCCTTCTGCTTTAAATAACTCTAGCTCATGTCAACAAAGTAACAACAAAACATAGCCAACGGTTTGTTGCTCAAGCCTTCCCTACTGCACCTTCCCATGTCTCTCCTGCCGACCACAGTGCAGGAAATTTGAGTTTGCATTTGCGCAAAGAGACGTACAACACAAGAAGGCGCGCTTTCGTGCGCCGGGCACCACCCGGCCTGTGCATTCCTCACTGCTGTGAGATCAGTTTACTCAGCAGAGCATGACGCTGCAATTGGTTAGTAAGGCCTGCCTGACCAGAATAATATATTTGGGGTCATGTATTTGATTGCATTTTTAAAACAGTAACAGAACTTAACTGCAATGTTTAAATAGGTCTAGACATATTTAAACAGTGTCAATTTGATAGAAGAATTCTGGAAAATTCAGAGGGGAGGCACCAATGTTATTTTTTTTCCCTTTGGGTGGATGTGGCATTAAAGAGTTTGAAGACCACTGGTCTAAGTGGACACTAATACACCTGGATCCTCCTGAATTCCTCGCAACAGATGCCAGCAAACCTGGCTGGAGAGCTACTGTGTTGGACTGATCCTGTCGATTCAAGTGGTCTTTCCTAGAGAGTCGGAGGTCATGGAAGTAGATGGAGTTGATGGTAAGCTTCAGGGCTTTGAAGTTTTCCCATCATCATCTGTCTCAGAAAAATGTGCTAGTAAAGACAGAGAATAAGGTAGCGGTCTTTTACATTAACCAGCAGTGAAGCATGCATTCAAAATCCCTCAATGCAATAGCAGAACAATTGGGCTATTGGGCAGAGATCAACCTGTTGCATACGTCGGCAGTACACATCAAGGGCACCGACAATGTGATGGCAGACAGCTGGAGGTTTCCAAATTTGCTGGAGTTGACGTTATCCAGGTCGTTGTTTTGAGAGATATGCCGAGAGTTTGTGAAACCCTTTCTGGATCTCTTTTCAAACAAGGACAATGCTCATCTTTGTCGATTCTGATCCAGGTTTCCGGAACAAGGAGCCTAGGTAGTGGACGTATTGGTGATAAAGTGGCTGAGAAGTCTCCTTTATACATTCCCCCCCTTTTTATTGATCCAGATGGTTCTCTTCAAGTCTCAGCAGGGGGAGGGAACTTGATTCTTGTTGGCCCTGATTGGCCAGAGATGTCATGGTTTCCTCTTCTGAACCCCTGGCTCTTCTACCTCCTTGGGTACTGCTCAAGTGTGTCTCTTCTCAGAACATCGTCCCTGACCTTCTTGCTCCAACTCACTCTATCGCTTTGGAGGTTGAGAAGTCTGGACTGCTAGCAAAGGGTCTTTCCTCTTCCTTAGTGGAGTTAATTCAGCACTCCAGCAGGCCTTCTACTTCGAAGTCTTACTCAAAGAACTGGAAGTCCTTTCAGACGTGATGTTCTGCTCATGATCTTTTGGCACCTACCTGTAGTTTGTCTGCTATTTTGCATTTTCTTCTGAATGGGTTTCACTTGAATCTCTTTCCACTCTGAAAGCTCATTGGTTTGCGATAAAGGCTTTTAGGGACTTTTCTGAACTTTCATCGATGTTACACTCTTTGGTGTCTAGACTGTTATGATCTTTTGTCAATGGTAAGAACAATGAAAAATCCCTTTTCTCCAACTCAGAATCTTCCTACTCTTTTATAGGCTTTGCAATTTTATCTCTTTGAGGATCTGGATACTGTACAATTAAAGATTGTCTTCTATAAAGTTATTTTCCTATTTGCTATCACCTTGCTGAGAACAATTGGGGAGCTGGGAGCCTTAAAATGCTGTCCTCTCTTCATTTGATACTTTGGAAGATGGGGTAACTTTAAGGCCTAGCCCTACCTTTGCTGCAAAGGTTAAGTCTAATTTTGATAGATCTTAGGAAATAATTCTTCCTTCTTTCATTCCCTCTCCTTCCTCTCCGGAGGAACATTTGTTGAATACACTTGATGTTTAAAGAGCTCTTTTCATTTATGTCACCAGGCCTCTGCAGTTCAGGAAAACCGACTCCTTGTTTGTGACTTTTGGACAGCCTGGAAAAGACAAGAAGGTGACTTTTATGACTCTGAGTAGGTGGATTAAGTTGTCAATTTTTCTGGCTTTGCAAGGCTTTTTAGAAAATCTTCCAGGTCAGGGATGGTCTACGAGAGGAATGGCCACCTCCTGGGTTGAATTCCAGTGAGTAACAATCTAGGAAATTCCTAGGGTGGTTACTTGGGCCTCAGGGCATACATTTGTCAAGCATTATCGCTTAATAAATTTTCTGTTTTGCATTTGAGTACCAATGTTTTGAACTCTGCATTACCCTAAGTCCATCTTGTCCTTGTCACAAACATTACATCCTGCCCACCTTCCCATCAGTCCTTTGGCAAGGGCTTGGCAGCCAGGTTGGGTGATTGGCGCTAGCATTTAAGAATCCTCCTGTTCTTTCTTCCTCTTGGAGGGTGACATCACTTTACTTTGTAATGACTGTCACAAGGACGCAATGGACTAAGGCTAATGAAGATTACCAATAAGTAACCAACGCATCACCACTCTTTCTGAATGTGTGTGGCTCATTCTGCAGGACTTGTTCTTTGTATGATTCCTGGATTTTCAGAAGCCCTTTGATGGCAGCACCCCCACACTGAAAATTGTTTCAGCACCACTGGACAAGGGTCAGTTGTCATGCTCATCTGCGGCGTAAATTTGCATTGAAGTAGTCTAACTCCCCAGGTCCTGTCTTTTGCTCAATTTGCCTTTGTGAGTTTTCTCTCAATCACTGTTGATTTCCTTGGATCTTTCTTTCTTCTTTCACTTCACCTTCGCCTTCAGTGTATCTTTCGGCCCTGTTAAGAGACACGCCCCCTTGTAGCCACTTCTATACTTCTGTCACCTAATTATTTTCCTATCCTTTCCCCTGTAACGTTGCTGATCCTAGCTATAGCATGACTATCCAGAATCTGTTCACCTGAGTTATGTTCCTCTTATCCCCATGCATCTAATAATCAGCTCTTGGTCTCCCTCCACCTCTCACGTGACATAGTCTGAGCCAGTGTCTCCATCTTGGAGAGACAATCTCTTGCACTTCTGTTGTTCTACTGGCGCTGCCGGCTTGAGCTTTGGTCAGAAGTGGCAAAAGAAGGACTAATGGAAAGTGAACGTGTACTGGAGCAACAGAGTGTATGGATTTACAAGCGTTTGATTAAATGAGAAAAAAAGAGTTTACTTGAGAGAAAAAGATTAACTTGGCCCGTACGGGGATCGAACCCGCAACCTTGGCGTTATTAGCACCACACTCTAACCAACTGAGCTAACCGGCCATGAATGACAGAGTTGTCCTTTTTCCATGACATGCAGATACACAGAAGAGTCGGTCTCACTATCGCAATTCCTTCATACTTTTCGCCTTCCGTCCCCTGTCTGGATTGCAATAACAAGAGCTGTTGAGTGCTGCACGCCAGCCTCAGCGCCTCTTCTTTCAGTCAATGTCACTGTGTGCTGTGATACCTTTGTAACATTGGTTGTTGCCGGAAGAAAGGGAAAGGATGGATAGGATTTGTATTCTTTTACGACAAAACCCAAAATGCACCGGCTTGCTTGCTCCTTAAGTTTACAAGGCCAGCTGCTTTTGAGATATTCTAATTATAGTAGTTATTCGGCGTTGGAGGTAAGAGAGTTGTTTTTAGGTCTGGCCGTTCCTTCTGCTTTAAATTACTCTAGCTCATGTCAACAAAGTAACAACAAAACATAGCCAACGGTTTGTTGCTCAAGCCTTCCCTACTGCACCTTCCCATGTCTCTCCTGCCGACCACAGTGCAGGAAATTTGAGTTTGCATTTGCGCAAAGAGACGTACAACACAAGAAGGCGCGCTTTCGTGCGCCGGGCACCACCCGGCCTGTGCATTCCTCACTGCCGTGAGATCAGTTTACTCAGCAGAGCATGACTCTGCAATTGGTTAGTAAGGCCTGCCTGACCAGAATAGTATATTTGGGGTCATGTATTTGATTGCATTTTTAAAACAGTAACAGAACTTAACTGCAATGTTTAAATAGGTCTAGACATATTTAAACAGTGTCAATTTGATAGAAGAATTCTGGAAAATTCAGAGGGTAGGCATCAATGTTTTTTTTTCCCTTTGGGTGGATGTGGCATTAAAGAGTTTGAAGACCACTGGTCTAAGTGGACACTAATACACCTGGATCCTCCTGAATTCCTCGCAACAGATGCCAGAAAACCTGGCTGGAGAGCTACTGTGTTGGACTGATCCTGTCGATTCAAGTGGTCTTTCCTAGAGAGTCGGAGGTCATGGAAGTAGATGGAGTTGATGGTAAGCTTCAGGGCTTTGAAGTTTTCCCATCATCATCTGTCTCAGAAAAATGTGCTAGTAAAGACAGAGAATAAGGTAGCGGTCTTTTATATTAACCAGCAGTGAAGCATGCATTCAAAATCCCTCAATGCAATAGCAGAACAATTGGGCTATTGGGCAGAGATCAACCTGTTGCATACGTCGGCAGTACACATCAAGGGCACCGACAATGTGATGGCAGACAGCTGGAGGTTTCCAAATTTGCTGGAGTTGACGTTATCCAGGTCGTTGTTTTGAGAGATATGCCGAGAGTTTGTGAAACCCTTTCTGGATCTCTTTTCAAACAACGACAATGCTCATCTTTGTCGATTCTGATCCAGGTTTCCGGAACAAGGAGCCTAGGTAGTGGACGTATTGGTGATAAAGTGGCTGAGAAGTCTCCTTTATACATTCCCCCCCTTTTTATTGATCCAGATGGTTCTCTTCAAGTCTCAGCAGGGGGCAGGGAACTTGATTCTTGTTGGCCCTGATTGGCCAGAGATGTCATGGTTTCCTCTTCTGAACCCCTGGCTCTTCTACCTCCTTGGGTACTGCTCAAGTGTGTCTCTTCTCAGAACGTCGTCCCTGACCTTCTTGCTCCAACTCACTCTATCGCTTTGGAGGTTGAGAAGTCTGGACTGCTAGCAAAGGGTCTTTCCTCTTCATTAGTGGAGTTAATTCAGCACTCCAGCAGGCCTTCTACTTCGAAGTCTTACTCAAAGAACTGGAAGTCCTTTCAGACGTGATGTTCTGCTCATGATCTTTTGGCACCTACCTGTAGTTTGTCTGCTATTTTGCATTTTCTTCTGAATGGGTTTCACTTGAATCTCTTTCCACTCTGAAAGCTCATTGGTTTGAGATTAAGGCTTTTAGAGACTTTTCTGAACTTTCATCGATGTTACACTCTTTGGTGTCTAGACTGTTATGATCTTTTGTCAATGGTAAGAACAATGAAAAATCCATTTTCTCCAACTCAGAATCTTCCTACTCTTTTATAGGCTTTCCAATTTTATCTCTTTGAAGGTCTGGATACTGTACAATTAAAGATTGTCTCCTATAAAGTTATTTTCCTATTTGCTATCGCCTTGCTGAGAACAATTGGGGAGCTGGGAGCCTTAAAATGCTGTCCTCTCTTCATTTGATACTTTGGAAGATGGGGTAACTTTAAGGCCTAGCCCTACCTTTGCTGCAAAGGTTAAGTCTATTTTTGATGGATCTTATGAAATAATTCTTCCTTCTTTCATTCCCTCTCCTTCCTCTCCGGAGGAACATTTGTTGAATACACTTGATGTTTAAAGTGCTCTTTTCATTTATGTCACCAGGCCTCTGCAGTTCAAGAAAACCGACTCCTTGTTTGTGAGTTTTGGACAGCCTGGAAAAGACAAGAAGGTGACTTTTATGACTCTGATTAGGTGGATGTGCAGAGGCCGCCCCCGCAGGGGGCATGAAGGGCCGGCGCCTTAACGGCCGCCTTGGCCCGAAAGGGACCGGTCTAACCGGTTTGGGGAGGGCGCGCCCAACAAAGGAGCGTCGCACCCCCCTTCCCCCCCAGGATGACCATAAAGTGGGGAGTGGGCCAGGTACGACCCCTCCAATAGCAGGGGGGTTGCAACTTTCAAACCCCCCAATGAAACCTCCCTAGGGAGGTGAGGGGGGGGTCAAGAATGGGGATTTAAGGAGCGCGTCCTACAGGTCCTCCCAAATTCAGGACCAGCTGGGCCAGGACGACGCGCGCCACCAAAGAAAGAAGCATCGAGGTGACTTGCAGCCGTTACACCCCCCCCTACCTGCTTTCCACGAGGATAAACGCAACTCTGCCAGTCGGACGAAGGGTTGCACCGCGGGTTCGCTTCCCAGATCCGGCGTCCTCGTCCAGATCGTAGCCCACGGTAATCGGTACATTTACACCCCAGAGTCCCTGCCGAGGCGGACCGCGCCAGCAGCGCGACGCGACGCCCGGTGGGTGGCTAGTCCGAGCCAGACCGACCGCACGGCGCTATCGAACAGCGCCAGCAACTGCGTGGGGGACCGCGTTTTTTAACGCGACGCGACCCCGGGCAGTTGCGACCGAGCCGCCAACGAGCGCGCGGCTCGCATCGAAGGACTTCGCCATCGCTGTGTGGCATTGGGGGGAACCTAGGACCCACCACGGTACGTGACGCGTCCCCGGCCAGACTCGTGCAGAGCCGGCACCGTGCGCTCAGCGCGCACCACAGGACAGCACCATTGCATAGGGAGACCAAGCGTCGTGACGCGACGCGACCCCTGAACAGAGCGGTTCAGACCAGCGGAGATCGCACGGCCCGGCACCAAGAGCATTGCATTGGGGGACAGCGTTCGCAACTGCAACGCGACCCCGGAAGCGGTTTCGGCCGAAGCGGCAGCAGGAGGACCGGTTACCCGCGACTCAAAGCGGTTTGGGCTGTCAGAGAGCGCACGGCTCTCACTACATAGCAATACCTTCGCCTCGGGGGACCGCGTGTATTAACGCGACGCGACCCCGGGCTCAAGGAGCTTTAGCTCAGCGGCAAGATCACACCCCCAACGTGCCGGCAATCACTATAGCAACGCCAGGGGCCGGAAAAGCGGACACACCCCCAGCGTGCCGGCAAGCACTAACAACAACGCCAGGGGCCGGAAAACTCGGCAAATTTACTCTTCAGGGCCTGCAGGGGACCGCGCACAAGCGTGACGCGACCCTGCAGCACGAGCACTCACCTTCCCAGTATCAAGGCAACGCAAAGAAGAAGTAATTAGCTGAATCCCAGCCCGGGGCCAAAACCAGCACATATCTGTTTGACCTGAGTTAAGCGAAATGGAGGAGGACCACGCAGCAGAGCAGCAGGACGATTTGGAAAGCATGATAGCGCACATGAGGGCAGAAGCGCTGAAGCGAGGCAAAGATTGGCTTTGCGCCAAGATGGAGGACGAGAGCAGGGAACCCACTGAGGACACCACATCGCCGCCGGAGAAGACACCGGAGAGAGCAGCTCTCCCACCACAGAAACCAAGCAGGCGGCGAAGAGCGGAGGGGAAGCAAGCAAGCAACCCAACCAAGAAAGCAAGGGTCGTGATCCAGAACGCAGAGGTCGAGGCAGCGGCGTCACCGACGGAGGGCGGAACGAGCGCACCAGCAGAGGGTGAGCATATAAGTGCAATTATCAAATAATGTTTTAAGTCACTGGCGCCACTGCTGTTGCGGGGGGACGGGGCAGGGTCAAATGTAGACAGGACCCAACCCATGGGCAGACATCCAAACACCCCAATAAATACAGTAGAGCCCCCCGCCCCAAGCGATCCCTTGTCGGCTTGGGGAGCGCCAGCGAGAACCACTGCGCCCAATACAGGTAACCCACCTGAATCATACGCAAGGCCCTCATTGGGCCCCGCCTCCATGACAACCAAAGCAGCAGGCCTTGCGACTGCTATCCCATTCCCAGTGAAAGAAAGAATATGGCGAAAAGAGTTCATAGATATTTTTACACTACTAGAAATCCAGCTGGAGGGCATAGACCTCACGGTATGCGATAAGAAAGACGATGATAGAAGAGAAAGGAAGAGGGCTAGAAAAGAGAGAAACTTTGAGAACTGGCTAGACGCATTTAGGATAATGGCCTGCGTCATAGTAAATTCCCTCACTGCGCAGCGGACCTCTGGCTTTACGAGTCCAAGATTCACGAGGCACATCGCCAATTCCCCGGGGATGCCTGGCTAGAATACGATAAAAGTTTTAGACTAAATATGCAAGCCCACCCAGAAATGGAGTGGAACCAGGAGGATGTATTGAGCTACATCCACAAAATGATGGTCGCAAGGGAAGTTAACGCATGGGCGGGAAGATGGGACCAGCCCTTTCGGAATGGCTTTAGCAAAGGGAGACACGAGAAATTTAAAGCGCCCCAGAAGAATAGAACCTGGCATAGCGTGAAACCACAAGGCGAAAAGGGATCACAGGCTATATGTTGGAAATTTGACACAGAGGAGTGTTCCTGGGGGCAGAACTGCAAATTTAAACACTGCTGCTCCACCTGCGGGGGGGATCACCCAGCTTCCACTTGTAGAAAGAGAAGACACAAGTCAGACAAAAAAGATAGGAAAAAGAAGCATTAATGACCACCCCCCCCTCAGAGCGCTGACCAACCAGTTGAATTTCAAATTAGCCAAATCACCAATCAATACAACCACCCTGAGGAAGCTAGCCAACGCATACCACAACAAATGCGACGCAATCACGCTTGTGAAGGGTTTTGAGGAAGGTTTCCCTATCCCAATAACGGGGCAGATAGCTGGGGGGACCACAAAGAACTTGAAATCAGCCGCTGAGCATCCCCTGGTTATCCGGCAAAAAATCAGCAAAGAATTGAAGTTGGGGCGCATCGAGGGCCCTCTTTCCCCCCCTTTCCCTACAGACCTAATTATCTCACCACTAGGGGTGGTGCCAAAGAAAGCACCTGGTCAGTTCAGACTAATACACCACCTCTCTTTCCCAGAGGGCACATCAGTAAACGATGCAATCCCAGTAGAAGCGTGCACAGTGGGCTACGCCATGCTAGACGACGCAATAGACATAATCAGGACAACAGGCAAGCGGGCACTCCTGGCGAAGGCTGACATTGAATCCGCCTTCCGGCTCCTGCCAGTGCACCCGGACAGTTTCCACCTGCTAGGTTTCCAACACGAGGGGCAGACATTCATAGATAAAGCAATGCCAATGGGCTGCTCCATTGCGTGCGCATATTTCGAGCGGTTCAGCACATTTTTAGAATGGCCACTCCACAACAGGCACCCAGCAGGGGGAAAATGCACTACTTGGATGATTTCCTATTCATAGGCGGGGCGGAGGAAACCACATGCGCCAGCCTCCTGGGAGCATTCCAAACACTAACTGAAGAATTGGGAGTTCCCCTAGCAGAAGACAAGACAGTGGGGCCCACCACCTCACTTGTATTCCTGGGCATAGAATTAGACACGGTCACAGGCACATCCAGGCTGCCGCGCGAAAAAGTAACTGAGCTAAAGGCAGACATCAGGGCCATGCTGGGCAGACAGAAAGCAACCCTAGGCGAGTTGCAGAGCATGGTGGGCAAACTCAATTTCGCCACAAGAGTTATCCCAGCAGGCAGGGTGTTCGCCAGGCGCCTGAGCCGGTTGACAGCAGGGCTGCGTGAGAAACACCATCACGTGAGACTGGGAAGCGGGGTCAAAAGAGACCTCGCCATGTGGGACTCCTTTTTGGAGGAATTCAACGGCCAGCTCATATGGAGAAAAGGCTGGGTGGTTGCCAGGGAGATCTCTCTATTTACAGACGCCGCAGGCGGCTGTGGTTTCGGGGCCATCCTGGGGAAGGAGTGGTGTGCGGCAAAATGGCCACGCAGGTGGTTGGAGCTAGGGATCACCAAGAACATCACCTTCCTAGAGCTATTCCCCATAATAGTCGCACTAACAATATGGAAATCTCAGCTAAAAAATTTGAAAATAACCCTGTGGTCAGACAACCTAGGAGTGGTCATGGCCATTAACAAAGGATCGGCATCTTGCCACAACACCTTGAGATTGCTTAGGCGTTTAGTTTCCATCCAGTTGAGAAACAACCTGGACATCAGGGCAAGGCATGTAGAGGGCGCAAAGAACTCACGTGCGGACGCCCTTTCTCGTTCTCAGATGGACAGGTTCAGGAAACTCGCTCCAGAGGCAAACCACAGGATGACCACCTTCCCAGTAGAGCTATGGGATCTGGCAGAGCAGACCTGTCCGTTCTAGTAAAGAGCGCTTTCACGCCTGAAACCCAGCGGAGGTATGATAAGTATACCAAGGTTTTTATGGACATGGGGGGCTTAGAATCATTAACCAACGCCGCAGAAACCAGGCGAGCAGCAGAGCATTTCATCCTCCGGGCATTCGAACAGGGAAAAACCAAGTCCTGGGCACAAGCACACCTTGCGGCGGTCGCCCACCATTCAAAATTACAGTTGGGATTGGACCCCACCGGCTCGCACTATATAAAAACAGCCATGAAAGGCTGGAAACGCCTAGAGGGGCGCAGAAAAGACACCAGACACCCCATTGATTTCAGCAAACTAACTAAGCTAATAAATTCCCTGCAGCTCGTAGCGGAGGACCGGTACGAGCAGCTACTTTTCAGGGCAGCATTCACCACAGCGTTCTTTGGGGCTTTCAGGGTGGGTGAGCTGGCGGCAGCCGCCAAGCTCTCAGGGGACAAGTCATGCTTACAGATCGGGGACTGTCATCTAGAACCAGAAGAGATACGGCTAACCCTGAGACGATCAAAAACGGACCAAGCAGGCCAGGGCACTAGCATCAGATTAAAGCGCATAAACCAACCAAAGTACTGCCCAGTGGTCAGCATAGGAGAGTATTTGCAGGCTCGCCCGGCCGGGCCAGGCCCCCTGTTCAAACATGCCAACGGGGACAACCTGAGCAGGTTCCAGTTCACCGCGGTCATGCGGAAAGCCCTAGGGAGGGAAGGTTTCCCAGCGGCGGATTTCAGTGCCCATTCATTTCGCATCGGGGCAGCCACCACCGCAGCCGCACTGGGGCTTGAAGCAAACGCAATCAAAGCAGTTGGTAGATGGCGTTCCAACGCCTTCAAAAGTTACATTCCGTCTCACCTATTGTGACGGTATCTTGTCATTCCAGGGGCGGGGGCACCCCCCAAGGTCACATGGATCATAGGGCACTCATTTGTTTCCAGACTGGAGGCATGGTGGAAACGGAACGGAAGGTCGCACCCAAAGGACAGACCAGCAAACAGGATACGGTGGTGGGGATTTCCAGGCATGAGATGGGCACAGCTCCAGGCTGCAATTGAAAAAATTATCGAATCCGCCCAAGAACACCCGGACGCCATTATCATCCACCTGGGGGGCAACGACCTGACCACGTTGGGGAGGAAGACACTCCTCAACAACATAAAAGAGGTCCTGTGGAGCATCGCCAGGCGGCTAGGACACACCACCATCATTTGGTCAGCGCTAATCCCCCGGATCAGGTGGCGTGGGGCAACTTCAGACAGTGCAGTGGATAACTCCAGGAGAAAGCTAAACCTGGCAGTCGCCAAGTACTGCAAATACAACGGGTGGGAAAGCATCCGGCATGGCCTGATCCACCTGAGGAGACCAGAGCTCTATGCGCCGGACGGCGTACATTTATCAGAGGAAGGGTTGACCATCTTTTGGTCCAACCTAGCGGCTAGTCTGGCATAAAAAAGAAAAAAAAAAGAAAAAAAAACACGAAGGGGGAGTTGCCAGGAGACGTAAGCCTCACTGGCAGCGTGGCGGAAGACAGCGAAAGTTTTACCAAAAAATCATTGGTGGACACACCTAGTAAGGGGGTGTGCGGACAAAAGCCACACACCTTGGGATGCCTCACGGCAGGGTGTAAGATAGCAAAGTAAGGGGGCTAAGCGGAACACGGCACTCGCAGCCCAGAATCGCCATATCGGATGGCAGGGCATTTAGCACGCCAGGTAGCGAGTTGGGCCTATTTCCAAGAACTGAAGGCTACCCCCAAATAAACAACACTGGTAAAACAAACACTGTCGGTGAGAGCCTTCTCCATAAAAGGAAAATGGGACTCCTAAATTCAGAGGACAATGGAACGCATGACAAATTGTCAAATGGAGAACTTAGACGTGTAAGGGTTGATAACTAAAGAATGCACAAGACAAAAGTTATTTGACATTTGTACTAAACGCTGGTTGATCATTGACCGAACTGCATAACCTGTAAATATGTTAACATTGAGGCAGTCACACGATCGCTTGTCCACACTAATAAAGCGGCCAATTGATTCCACTGTAAAGATTTGATAAAGTCGCATTTTGTATGCTAAGAATTACATGTACTGTACTGGATGTCAATTGGTGTCTATCACCGGGCCTGTAGTGTGCCAAGTGCGGGAGTTAGTGCAGAGGCCGCCCCCGCAGGGGGCATGAAGGGCCGGCGCCTTAACGGCCGCCTTGGCCCGAAAGGGACCGGTCTAACCGGTTTGGGGAGGGCGCGCCCAACAAAGGAGCGTCGCACCCCCCTTCCCCCCCAGGATGACCATAAAGTGGGGAGTGGGCCAGGTACGACCCCTCCAATAGCAGGGGGGTTGCAACTTTCAAACCCCCCAATGAAACCTCCCTAGGGAGGCGAGGGGGGGGTCAAGAATGGGGATTTAAGGAGCGCGTCCTACAGGTCCTCCCAAATTCAGGACCAGCTGGGCCAGGACGACGCGCGCCACCAAAGAAAGAACCACCCTCCCACCCCAACGAAGAGGCTTACAGTCGCAAGTCGGACTTAAGGCGGAAGACAGCGAAAGTTCTACCAAAAAATCATTGGTGGACACACCTAGTAAGGGGGTGTGCGGACAAAACCAACACACCTTGGGATGCCTCACGGCAGGGTGTAAGATGGCAAAGTAAGGGGGCTAAGCGGAACACGGCACTCGCAGCCCAGAACCACCATATCGGATGGCAGGGCATTTAGCACGCCAGGTAGCGAGTTGGGCCTATTTCCAAGAACTGAAGGCTACCCCCAAATAAACAACACTGGTAAAACAAACACTGTCGGTGAGAGCCTTCTCCATAAAAGGAAAATGGGACTGCTAAATTCAGAGGACAATGGAAAGCATGACAAATTGTCAAATGGAGAACTTAGACGTGTAAGGGTTGATAACTAAAGAATGCACAAGACAAAAGTTATTTGACATTTGTACTAAACGCCGGTTGATCATTGACCGAACTGCATAACCTGTAAATATGTTAACATTGAGGCAGTCACACGATCGCTTGTCCACACTAATAAAGCGGCCAATTGATTCCACTGTAAAGATTTGATAAACTGGCATTTTGTATGCTAAGAATGACATGTACTGTACTGGATGTCAATTGGTGTCTATCACCGGGCCTGTAGTGTGCCAAGTGCGGGAGTTATAAGACGTCAATTTTTCTGGCTTTGCAAGGCTTTTTAGAAAATCTTCCAGGTCAGGGATGGTCTACGAGAGGAATGGCCACCTCCTGGGTTGAATTCCAGTGAGTAACAATCTAGGAAATTCCTAGGGTGGTTACTTGGGCCTCAGGGCATACATTTGTCAAGCATTATCGCTTAATAAATTTTCTGTTTTGCATTTGAGTACCAATGTTTTGAACTCTGCATTACCCTAAGTCCATCTTGTCCTTGTCACAAACATTACATCCTGCCCACCTTCCCATCAGTCCTTTGGCAAGGGCTTGGCACCCAGGTTGGGTGATTGGCGCTAGCATTTAAGAATCCTCCTGTTCTTTCTTCCTCTTGGAGGGTGACATCACTTTACTTTGTAATGACTGTCACAAGGACGCAATGGACTAAGGCTAATGAAGATTACCAATAAGTAACCAACGCATCACCACTCTTTCTGAATGTGCGTGGCTCATTCTGCAGGACTTGTTCTTTGTATGATTCCTGGATTTTCAGAAGCCCTTTGATGGCAGCACCCCCACACTGAAAATTGTTTCAGCACCACTGGACAAGGGTCAGTTGTCATGCTCATCTGCGGCGTAAATTTGCATTGAAGTAGTCTAACTCCCCAGGTCCTGTCTTTTGCTCAATTTGCCTTTGTGAGTTTTCTCTCAATCACTGTTGATTTCCTTTGATCTTTCTTTCTTCTTTCACTTCACCTTCGCCTTCAGTGTATCTTTCGGCCCTGTTAAGAGACACGCCCCCTTGTAGCCACTTCTATACTTCTGTCACCTAATTATTTTCCTATCCTTTCCCCTGTAACGTTGCTGATCCTAACTATAGCATGACTATCCAGAATCTGTTCACCTGAGTTATGTTCCTCTTATCCCCACGCATCTAATAATCAGCTCTTGGTCTCCCTCCACCTCTCACGTGACATAGTCTGAGCCAGAGTCTCCATCTTGGAGAGACAATCTCTTGCACTTCTGTTGTTCTACTGGCGCTGCCGGCTTGAGCTTTGGTCAGAAGTGGCAAAAGAAGGACTAATGGAAAGTGAACGTGTACTGGAGCAACAGAGTGTATGGATTTACAAGCGTTTGATTAAATGAGAAAAAAAGAGTTTACTTGAGAGAAAAAACGTAACTTGGCCCGTACGGGGATCGAACCCGCGACCTTGGCGTTATTAGCACCACGCTCTAACCAACTGAGCTAACCAGCCATGAATGACAATTATCCTTTTTCCATGACATGCAGATACACAGAAGAGTCGGCCTCACTATCGCAATTCCTTCATACTTTTCTCCCTCCGTCCCCTGTCTGGATTGCAATAACAAGAGCTGTTGAGTGCTGCACGCCAGTCTCAGTGCCTCTTCTTTCAGTCAATGTCACTGTGTGCTGTGATATCTTTGTAACATTGGTTGTTGCCGGAAGAAAAGGAAAGGATGGATAGGATTTCTATTCTTTTACAACAAAACCCAAAATGCATCGGCTTGCTTGCTCATTAAGTTTACAAGGCCAGCTGCTTTTGAGATATTCTAATTATAGTGGTTATTCGGCGTTGGAGGTAAGAGAGTTGTTTTTAGGTCTGGCCGTTCCTTCTGCTTTAAATTACTCTAGCTCATGTCAACAAAGTAACAACAAAACATAGCCAACGGTTTGTTGCTCAAGCCTTCCCTACTGCACCTTCCCATGTCTCTCCTGCCGACCACAGTGCAGGAAATTTGAGTTTGCATTTGCGCAAAGAGACGTACAACACAAGAAGGCGCGCTTTCGTGCGCCGGGCACCACCCGGCCTGTGCATTCCTCACTGCCGTGAGATCAGTTTACTCAGCAGAGCATGACGCTGCAATTGGTTAGTAAGGCCTGCCTGACCAGAATAGTATATTTGGGGTCATGTATTTGATTGCATTTTTAAAACAGTAACAGAACTTAACTGCAATGTTTAAATAGGTCTAGACATATTTAAACAGTGTCAATTTGATAGAAGAATTCTGGAAAATTCAGAGGGGAGGCACCAATGTTTTTTTTTCCCTTTGGGTGGATGTGGCATTAAAGAGTTTGAAGACCACTGGTCTAAGTGGACACTAATACACCTGGATCCTCCTGAATTCCTGGCAACAGATGCCAGCAAACCTGGCTGGAGAGCTTCTGTGTTGGACTGATCCTGTCGATTCAAGTGGTCTTTCCTAGAGAGTCGGAGGTCATGGAAGTAGATGGAGTTGATGGTAAGCTTCAGGGCTTTGAAGTTTTCCCATCATCATCTGTCTCAGAAAAATGTGCTAGTAAAGACAGAGAATAAGGTAGCGGTCTTTTACATTAACCAGCAGTGAAGCATGCATTCAAAATCCCTCAATGCAATAGCAGAACAATTGGGCTATTGGGCAGAGATCAACCTGTTGCATACGTCGGCAGTACACATCAAGGGCACCGACAATGTGATGGCAGACAGCTGGAGGTTTCCAAATTTGCTGGAGTTGACGTTATCCAGGTCGTTGTTTTGAGAGATATGCAGAGAGTTTGTGAAACCCTTTCTGGATCTCTTTTCAAACAAGGACAATGCTCATCTTTGTCGATTCTGATCCAGGTTTCCGGAACAAGGAGCCTAGGTAGTGGACGTATTGGTGATAAAGTGGCTGAGAAGTCTCCTTTATACATTCCCCCCCTTTTTATTGATCCAGATGGTTCTCTTCAAGTCTCAGCAGGGGGGAGGGAACTTGATTCTTGTTGGCCCTAATTGGCCAGAGATGTCATGGTTTCCTCTTCTGAACCCCTGGCCCTTCTATCTCCTTGGGTACTGCTCAAGTGTGTCTCTTCTCAGAACGTCGTCCCTGACCTTCTTGCTCCAACTCACTCTATCGCTTTGGAGGTTGAGAAGTCTAGACTGCTAGCAAAGGGTCTTTCCTCTTCCTTAGTGGAGTTATTTCAGCACTCCAGCAGGCCTTCTACTTCGAAGTCTTACTCAAAGAACTGGAAGTCCTTTCAGACGTGATGTTCTGCTCATGATCTTTTGTCACCTACCTGTAGTTTGTCTGCTATTTTGCATTTTCTTCAGAATGGGTTTCACTTGAATCTCTTTCCACTCTGAAAGCTCATTGGTTTGAGATAAAGGCTTTTAGGGACTTTTCTGAACTTTCATCGATGTTACACTGTTTGGTGTCTAGACTGTTCTGATCTTTTGTCAATGGTAAGAACAATGAAAAATCCCTTTTCTCCAACTCAGAATCTTCTTACTCTTTTATAGGCTTTGCAATTTTATCTCTTTGAAGGTCTGGATACTGTACAATTAAAGATTGTCTCCTATAAAGTTATTTTCCTATTTGCTATCGCCTTGCTGAGAACAATTGGGGAGCTGGGAGCCTTAAAATGCTGTCCTCTCTTCATTTGATACTTTGGAAGATGGGGTAACTTTAAGGCCTAGCCCTACCTTTGCTGCAAAGGTTAAGTCTATTTTTGATAGATCTTAGGAAATAATTCTTCCTTCTTTCATTCCCTCTCCTTCCTCTCCGGAGGAACATTTGTTGAATACACTTGATGTTTAAAGAGCTCTTTTCATTTATGTCACCAGGCCTCTGCAGTTCAGGAAAACCGACTCCTTGTTTGTGACTTTTGGACAGCCTGGAAAAGACAAGAAGGTGACTTTTATGACTCTGAGTAGGTGGATTAAGTTGTCAATTTTTCTGGCTTTGCAAGGCTTTTCAGAAAATCTTCCAGGTCAGGGATGGTCTACGAGAGGAATGGCCACCTCCTGGGTTGAATTCCAGTGAGTAACAATCTAGGAAATTCCTAGGGTGGTTACTTGGGCCTCAGGGCATACATTTGTCAAGCATTATCACTTAATACATTTTCTGTTTTGCATTTGAGTACCAATGTTTTGAACTCTGCATTACCCTAAGTCCATCTTGTCCTTGTCACAAACATTACATCCTGCCCACCTTCCCATCAGTCCTTTGGCAAGGGCTTGGCACCCAGGTTGGGTGCATGGCGCTAGCATTTAAGAATCCTCCTGTTCTTTCTTCCTCTTGGAGGGTGACATCACTTTACTTTGTAATGACTGTCACAAGGACGCAATGGACTAAGGCTAATGAAGATTACCAATAAGTAACCAACGCATCACCACTCTTTCTGAATGTGCGTGGCTCATTCTGCAGGACTTGTTCTTTGTATGATTCCTGGATTTTCAGAAGCCCTTTGATGGCAGCACCCCCACACTGAAAATTGTTTCAGCACCACTGGACAAGGGTCAGTTGTCATGCTCATCTGCGGCGTAAATTTGCATTGAAGTATTCTAACTCCCCAGGTCCTGTCTTTTGCTCAATTTGCCTTTGTGAGTTTTCTCTCAATCACTGTTGATTTCCTTTGATCTTTCTTTCTTCTTTCACTTCACCTTCGCCTTCAGTGTATCTTTCGGCCCTGTTAAGAGACACGCCCCCTTGTAGCCACTTCTATACTTCTGTCACCTAATTATTTTCTATCCTTTCCCCTGTAACGTTGCTGATCCTAGCTATAGCATGACTATCCAGAATCTGTTCACCTGAGTTATGTTCCTCTTATCCCCACGCATCTAATAATCAGCTCTTGGTCTCCCTCCACCTCTCACGTGACATAGTCTGAGCCAGTGTCTCCATCTTGGAGAGACAATCTCTTGCACTTCTGTTGTTCTACTGGCGCTGCCGGCTTGAGCTTTGGTCAGAAGTGGCAAAAGAAGGAGTAATGGAAAGTGAACGTGTACTGGAGCAACAGAGTGTATGGATTTACAAGCGTTTGATTAAATGAGAAAAAAAGAGTTTACTTGAGAGAAAAAACTTAACTTGGCCCGTACGGGGATCGAACCCGCGACCTTGGCGTTATTAGCACCATGCTCTAACCAACTGAGCTAACCAGCCATGAATGACAGAGTTATCCTTTTTCCATGACATGCAGATACACAGAAGAGTCGGTCTCACTATCACAATTCCTTCATACTTTTCTCCCTCCGTCCCCTGTCTGGATTGCAATAACAAGAGCTGTTGAGTGCTACACGCCAGCCTCAGTGCCTCTTCTTTCAGTCAATGTCACTGTGTGCTGTGATATCTTTGTAACATTGGTTGTTGCCGGAAGAAAAGGAAAGGATGGATAGGATTTGTATTCTTTTACAACAAAACCCAAAATGCATCGGCTTGCTTGCTCATTAAGTTTACAAGGCCAGCTGCTTTTGAGATATTCTAATTATAGTAGTTATTCGGCGTTGGAGGTAAGAGAGTTGTTTTTAGGTCTGGCCGTTCCTTCTGCTTTAAATTACTCTAGCTCATGTCAACAAAGTAACAACAAAACATAGCCAACGGTTTGTTGCTCAAGCCTTCCCTACTGCACCTTCCCATGTCTCTCATGCCGACCACAGTGCAGGAAATTTGAGTTTGCATTTGCGCAAAGAGACGTACAACACAAGAAGGCGCGCTTTCATGCGCCGGGCACCACCCGGCCTGTGCATTCCTCACTGCCGTGAGATCAGTTTACTCAGCAGAGCATGACGCTGCAATTGGTTAGTAAGGCCTGCCTGACCAGAATAGTATATTTGGGATCATGTATTTGATTGCTTTTTTAAAACAGTAACAGAACTTAACTGCAATGTTTAAATAGGTCTAGACATATTTGAACAGTGTCAATTTGAAAGAATTATTCTGGAAAATTCAGAGGGGAGGCACCAATGGTTTTTTTTCCCTTTGGGTGGATGTGGCATTAAAGAGTTTGAAGACCACTGGTCTAAGTGGAAACTAATACACCTGGATCCTCCTGAATTCCTCGCAACAGATGCCAGCAAACCTGGCTGGAGAGCTACTGTGTTGGACTGATCCTGTCGTTTCAAGTGGTCTTTCCTAGAGAGTCGGAGGTCATGGAAGTAGATGGAGTTGATGGCAAGCTTCAGGGCTTTGAAGTTTTCCCATCATCATCTGTCTCAGAAAAATGTGCTAGTAAAGACAGAGAATAAGGTAGCGTTTTTTTACATTAACCAGCAGTGAAGCATGCATTCAAAATCCCTCAATGCAATAGCAGAACAATTGGGCTATTGGGCAGAGATCAACCTGTTGCATACGTCGGCAGTACACATCAAGGGCACCGACAATGTGATGGCAGACAGCTGGAGGTTTCCAAATTTGCTGGAGTTGACGTTATCCAGGTCGTTGTTTTGAGAGATATGCCGAGAGTTTTTGAAACCCTTTCTGGATCTCTTTTCAAACAAGGACAATGCTCATCTTTGTCGATTCTGATCCAGGTTTCCGGAACAAGGAGCCTAGGTAGTGGACGTATTGGTGATAAAGTGGCTGAGAAGTCTCCTTTATACATTCCCCCCCTTTTTATTGATCCAGATGGTTCTCTTCAAGTCTCAGCAGGGGGAGGGAACTTGATTCTTGTTGGCCCTGATTGGCCAGAGATGTCATGGTTTCCTCTTCTGAACCCCTGGCTCTTCTACCTCCTTGGGTACTGCTCAAGTGTGTCTCTTCTCAGAACGTCGTCCCTGACCTTCTTGCTCCAACTCACTCTATCGCTTTGGAGGTTGAGAAGTCTGGACTGCCAGCAAAGGGTCTTTCCTCTTCCTTAGTGGAGTTATTTCAGCACTCCAGCAGGCCTTCTACTTCGAAGTCTTACTCAAAGAACTGGAAGTCCTTTCAGACGTGATGTTCTGCTCATGATCTTTTGGCACCTACCTGTAGTTTGTCTGCTATTTTGCATTTTCTTCTGAATGGGTTTCACTTGAATCTCTTTCCACTCTGAAAGCTCATTGGTTTGAGATAAAGGCTTTTAGGGACTTTTCTGAACTTTCATCGATGTTACACTCTTTGGTGTCTACACTGTTCTGATCTTTTGTCAATGGTAAGAACAATGAAAAATCCCCTTTCTCCATCTCAGAATCTTCCTACTCTTTTATAGGCTTTGCAATTTTATCTCTTTGAAGGTCTGGATACTGTACAATTAAAGATTGTCTGCTATAAAGTTATTTTCCTATTTGCTATCGCCTTGCTGAGAACAATTGGGGAGCTGGGAGCCTTAAAATGCTGTCCTCTCTTCATTTGATACTTTGGAAGATAGGGTAACTTTAAGGCCTAGCACTACCTTTGCTGCAAAGGTTAAGTCTATTTTTGATAGATCTTAGGAAATAATTCTTTCTTCTTTCATTCCCTCTCCTTCCTCTCCGGAGGAACATTTGTTGAATACACTTGATGTTTAAAGAGCTCTTTTCATTTATGTCACCAGGCCTCTGCAGTTCAGGAAAACCGACTCCTTGTTTGTGACTTTTGGACAGCCTGGAAAAGACAAGAAGGTGACTTTTATGACTCTGAGTAGGTGGATTAAGTTGTCAATTTTTCTGGCTTTGCAAGGCTTTTTAGAAAATCTTCCAGGTCAGGGATGGTCTACGAGAGGAATGGCCACCTCCTGGGTTGAATTCCAGTGAGTAACAATCTAGGAAATTCCTAGGGTGGTTACTTGGGCCTCAGGGCATACATTTGTCAAGCATTATCGCTTAATAAATTTTCTGTTTTGCATTTGAGTACCAATGTTTTGAACTCTGCATTACCCTAAGTCCATCTTGTCCTTGTCACAAACATCACATCCTGCCCACCTTCCCATCAGTCCTTTGGCAAGGACTTGGCACTCAGGTTGGGTGCATGGCGCTAGCATTTAAGAATCCTCCTGTTCTTTCTTCCTCTTGGAGGGTGACATCACTTTACTTTGTAATGACTGTCACAAGGACGCAATAGACTAAGGCTAATGAAGATTACCAATAAGTAACCAACGCATCACCACTCTTTCTGAATGTGCGTGGCTCATTCTGCAGGACTTGTTCTTTGTATGATTCCTGGATTTTCAGAAGCCCTTTGATGCAGCACCCCCACACTGAAAATTGTTTCAGCACCACTGGACAAGGGTCAGTTGTCATGCTCATCTGCGGCGTAAATTTGCATTGAAGTAGTCTAACTCCCCAGGTCCTGTCTTTTGCTCAATTTGCCTTTGTGAGTTTTCTCTCAATCACTGTTGATTTCCTTTGATCTTTCTTTCTTCTTTCACTTCACCTTCGCCTTCAGTGTATCTTTCGGCCCTGTTAAGAGACACGCCCCCTTGTAGCCACTTCTATACTTCTGTCACCTAATTATTTTCCTATCCTTTCCCCTGTAACGTTGCTGATCCTAGCTATAGCATGACTATCCAGAATCTGTTCACCTGAGTTATGTTCCTCTTATCCCCACGCATCTAATAATCAGCTCTTGGTCTCCCTCCACCTCTCACGTGACATAGTCTGAGCCAGAGTCTCCATCTTGGAGAGACAATCTCTTGCACTTCTGTTGTTCTACTGGCGCTGCCGGCTTGAGCTTTGGTCAGAAGTGGCAAAAGAAGGACTAATGGAAAGTGAACGTGTACTGGAGCAACAGAGTGTATGGATTTACAAGCGTTTGATTAAATGAGAAAAAAAGAGTTTACTTGAGAGAAAAAACGTAACTTGGCCCGTACGGGGATCGAACCCGCGACCTTGGCGTTATTAGCACCACGCTCTAACCAACTGAGCTAACCAGCCATGAATGACAATTATCCTTTTTCCATGACATGCAGATACACAGAAGAGTCGGTCTCACTATCGCAATTCCTTCATACTTTTCTCCCTCCGTCCCCTGTCTGGATTGCAATAACAAGAGCTGTTGAGTGCTGCACGCCAGTCTCAGTGCCTCTTCTTTCAGTCAATGTCACTGTGTGCTGTGATATCTTTGTAACATTGGTTGTTGCCGGAAGAAAAGGAAAGGATGGATAGGATTTCTATTCTTTTACAACAAAACCCAAAATGCATCGGCTTGCTTGCTCATTAAGTTTACAAGGCCAGCTGCTTTTGAGATATTCTAATTATAGTGGTTATTCGGCGTTGGAGGTAAGAGAGTTGTTTTTAGGTCTGGCCGTTCCTTCTGCTTTAAATTACTCTAGCTCATGTCAACAAAGTAACAACAAAACATAGCCAACGGTTTGTTGCTCAAGCCTTCCCTACTGCACCTTCCCATGTCTCTCCTGCCGACCACAGTGCAGGAAATTTGAGTTTGCATTTGCGCAAAGAGACGTACAACACAAGAAGGCGCGCTTTCGTGCGCCGGGCACCACCCGGCCTGTGCATTCCTCACTGCCGTGAGATCAGTTTACTCAGCAGAGCATGACGCTGCAATTGGTTAGTAAGGCCTGCCTGACCAGAATAGTATATTTGGGGTCATGTATTTGATTGCATTTTTAAAACAGTAACAGAACTTAACTGCAATGTTTAAATAGGTCTAGACATATTTAAACAGTGTCAATTTGATAGAAGAATTCTGGAAAATTCAGAGGGGAGGCACCAATGTTTTTTTTTCCCTTTGGGTGGATGTGGCATTAAAGAGTTTGAAGACCACTGGTCTAAGTGGACACTAATACACCTGGATCCTCCTGAATTCCTGGCAACAGATGCCAGCAAACCTGGCTGGAGAGCTTCTGTGTTGGACTGATCCTGTCGATTCAAGTGGTCTTTCCTAGAGAGTCGGAGGTCATGGAAGTAGATGGAGTTGATGGTAAGCTTCAGGGCTTTGAAGTTTTCCCATCATCATCTGTCTCAGAAAAATGTGCTAGTAAAGACAGAGAATAAGGTAGCGGTCTTTTACATTAACCAGCAGTGAAGCATGCATTCAAAATCCCTCAATGCAATAGCAGAACAATTGGGCTATTGGGCAGAGATCAACCTGTTGCATACGTCGGCAGTACACATCAAGGGCACCGACAATGTGATGGCAGACAGCTGGAGGTTTCCAAATTTGCTGGAGTTGACGTTATCCAGGTCGTTGTTTTGAGAGATATGCAGAGAGTTTGTGAAACCCTTTCTGGATCTCTTTTCAAACAAGGACAATGCTCATCTTTGTCGATTCTGATCCAGGTTTCCGGAACAAGGAGCCTAGGTAGTGGACGTATTGGTGATAAAGTGGCTGAGAAGTCTCCTTTATACATTCCCCCCCTTTTTATTGATCCAGATGGTTCTCTTCAAGTCTCAGCAGGGGGGAGGGAACTTGATTCTTGTTGGCCCTAATTGGCCAGAGATGTCATGGTTTCCTCTTCTGAACCCCTGGCCCTTCTATCTCCTTGGGTACTGCTCAAGTGTGTCTCTTCTCAGAACGTCGTCCCTGACCTTCTTGCTCCAACTCACTCTATCGCTTTGGAGGTTGAGAAGTCTGGACTGCTAGCAAAGGGTCTTTCCTCTTCCTTAGTGGAGTTATTTCAGCACTCCAGCAGGCCTTCTACTTCGAAGTCTTACTCAAAGAACTGGAAGTCCTTTCAGACGTGATGTTCTGCTCATGATCTTTTGTCACCTACCTGTAGTTTGTCTGCTATTTTGCATTTTCTTCAGAATGGGTTTCACTTGAATCTCTTTCCACTCTGAAAGCTCATTGGTTTGAGATAAAGGCTTTTAGGGACTTTTCTGAACTTTCATCGATGTTACACTGTTTGGTGTCTAGACTGTTCTGATCTTTTGTCAATGGTAAGAACAATGAAAAATCCCTTTTCTCCAACTCAGAATCTTCTTACTCTTTTATAGGCTTTGCAATTTTATCTCTTTGAAGGTCTGGATACTGTACAATTAAAGATTGTCTCCTATAAAGTTATTTTCCTATTTGCTATCGCCTTGCTGAGAACAATTGGGGAGCTGGGAGCCTTAAAATGCTGTCCTCTCTTCATTTGATACTTTGGAAGATGGGGTAACTTTAAGGCCTAGCCCTACCTTTGCTGCAAAGGTTAAGTCTATTTTTGATAGATCTTAGGAAATAATTCTTCCTTCTTTCATTCCCTCTCCTTCCTCTCCGGAGGAACATTTGTTGAATACACTTGATGTTTAAAGAGCTCTTTTCATTTATGTCACCAGGCCTCTGCAGTTCAGGAAAACCAACTCCTTGTTTGTGACTTTTGGACAGCCTGGAAAAGACAAGAAGGTGACTTTTATGACTCTGAGTAGGTGGATTAAGTTGTCAATTTTTCTGGCTTTGCAAGGCTTTTCAGAAAATCTTCCAGGTCAGGGATGGTCTACGAGAGGAATGGCCACCTCCTGGGTTGAATTCCAGTGAGTAACAATCTAGGAAATTCCTAGGGTGGTTACTTGGGCCTCAGGGCATACATTTGTCAAGCATTATCACTTAATACATTTTCTGTTTTGCATTTGAGTACCAATGTTTTGAACTCTGCATTACCCTAAGTCCATCTTGTCCTTGTCACAAACATTACATCCTGCCCACCTTCCCATCAGTCCTTTGGCAAGGGCTTGGCACCCAGGTTGGGTGCATGGCGCTAGCATTTAAGAATCCTCCTGTTCTTTCTTCCTCTTGGAGGGTGACATCACTTTACTTTGTAATGACTGTCACAAGGACGCAATGGACTAAGGCTAATGAAGATTACCAATAAGTAACCAACGCATCACCACTCTTTCTGAGTGTGCGTGGCTCATTCTGCAGGACTTGTTCTTTGTATGATTCCTGGATTTTCAGAAGCCCTTTGATGGCAGCACCCCCACACTGAAAATTGTTTCAGCACCACTGGACAAGGGTCAGTTGTCATGCTCATCTGCGGCGTAAATTTGCATTGAAGTATTCTAACTCCCCAGGTCCTGTCTTTTGCTCAATTTGCCTTTGTGAGTTTTCTCTCAATCACTGTTGATTTCCTTTGATCTTTCTTTCTTCTTTCACTTCACCTTCGCCTTCAGTGTATCTTTCGGCCCTGTTAAGAGACACGCCCCCTTGTAGCCACTTCTATACTTCTGTCACCTAATTATTTTCTATCCTTTCCCCTGTAACGTTGCTGATCCTAGCTATAGCATGACTATCCAGAATCTGTTCACCTGAGTTATGTTCCTCTTATCCCCACGCATCTAATAATCAGCTCTTGGTCTCCCTCCACCTCTCACGTGACATAGTCTGAGCCAGTGTCTCCATCTTGGAGAGACAATCTCTTGCACTTCTGTTGTTCTACTGGCGCTGCCGGCTTGAGCTTTGGTCAGAAGTGGCAAAAGAAGGAGTAATGGAAAGTGAACGTGTACTGGAGCAACAGAGTGTATGGATTTACAAGCGTTTGATTAAATGAGAAAAAAAGAGTTTACTTGAGAGAAAAAACTTAACTTGGCCCGTACGGGGATCGAACCCGTGACCTTGGCGTTATTAGCACCATGCTCTAACCAACTGAGCTAACCAGCCATGAATGACAGAGTTATCCTTTTTCCATGACATGCAGATACTCAGAAGAGTCGGTCTCACTATCACAATTCCTTCATACTTTTCTCCCTCCGTCCCCTGTCTGGATTGCAATAACAAGAGCTGTTGAGTGCTACACGCCAGCCTCAGTGCCTCTTCTTTCAGTCAATGTCACTGTGTGCTGTGATATCTTTGTAACATTGGTTGTTGCCGGAAGAAAAGGAAAGGATGGATAGGATTTGTATTCTTTTACAACAAAACCCAAAATGCATCGGCTTGCTTGCTCATTAAGTTTACAAGGCCAGCTGCTTTTGAGATATTCTAATTATAGTAGTTATTCGGCGTTGGAGGTAAGAGAGTTGTTTTTAGGTCTGGCCGTTCCTTCTGCTTTAAATTACTCTAGCTCATGTCAACAAAGTAACAACAAAACATAGCCAACGGTTTGTTGCTCAAGCCTTCCCTACTGCACCTTCCCATGTCTCTCATGCCGACCACAGTGCAGGAAATTTGAGTTTGCATTTGCGCAAAGAGACGTACAACACAAGAAGGCGCGCTTTCATGCGCCGGGCACCACCCGGCCTGTGCATTCCTCACTGCCGTGAGATCAGTTTACTCAGCAGAGCATGACGCTGCAATTGGTTAGTAAGGCCTGCCTGACCAGAATAGTATATTTGGGATCATGTATTTGATTGCTTTTTTAAAACAGTAACAGAACTTAACTGCAATGTTTAAATAGGTCTAGACATATTTGAACAGTGTCAATTTGAAAGAATTATTCTGGAAAATTCAGAGGGGAGGCACCAATGGTTTTTTTTCCCTTTGGGTGGATGTGGCATTAAAGAGTTTGAAGACCACTGGTCTAAGTGGAAACTAATACACCTGGATCCTCCTGAATTCCTCGCAACAGATGCCAGCAAACCTGGCTGGAGAGCTACTGTGTTGGACTGATCCTGTCGTTTCAAGTGGTCTTTCCTAGAGAGTCGGAGGTCATGGAAGTAGATGGAGTTGATGGCAAGCTTCAGGGCTTTGAAGTTTTCCCATCATCATCTGTCTCAGAAAAATGTGCTAGTAAAGACAGAGAATAAGGTAGCGGTTTTTTACATTAACCAGCAGTGAAGCATGCATTCAAAATCCCTCAATGCAATAGCAGAACAATTGGGCTATTGGGCAGAGATCAACCTGTTGCATACGTCGGCAGTACACATCAAGGGCACCGACAATGTGATGGCAGACAGCTGGAGGTTTCCAAATTTGCTGGAGTTGACGTTATCCAGGTCGTTGTTTTGAGAGATATGCCGAGAGTTTTTGAAACCCTTTCTGGATCTCTTTTCAAACAAGGACAATGCTCATCTTTGTCGATTCTGATCCAGGTTTCCGGAACAAGGAGCCTAGGTAGTGGACGTATTGGTGATAAAGTGGCTGAGAAGTCTCCTTTATACATTCCCCCCCTTTTTATTGATTCAGATGGTTCTCTTCAAGTCTCAGCAGGGGGAGGGAACTTGATTCTTGTTGGCCCTGATTGGCCAGAGATGTCATGGTTTCCTCTTCTGAACCCCTGGCTCTTCTACCTCCTTGGGTACTGCTCAAGTGTGTCTCTTCTCAGAACGTCGTCCCTGACCTTCTTGCTCCAACTCACTCTATCGCTTTGGAGGTTGAGAAGTCTGGACTGCCAGCAAAGGGTCTTTCCTCTTCCTTAGTGGAGTTATTTCAGCACTCCAGCAGGCCTTCTACTTCGAAGTCTTACTCAAAGAACTGGAAGTCCTTTCAGACGTGATGTTCTGCTCATGATCTTTTGGCACCTACCTGTAGTTTGTCTGCTATTTTGCATTTTCTTCTGAATGGGTTTCACTTGAATCTCTTTCCACTCTGAAAGCTCATTGGTTTGAGATAAAGGCTTTTAGGGACTTTTCTGAACTTTCATCGATGTTACACTCTTTGGTGTCTACACTGTTCTGATCTTTTGTCAATGGTAAGAACAATGAAAAATCCCCTTTCTCCAACTCAGAATCTTCCTACTCTTTTATAGGCTTTGCAATTTTATCTCTTTGAAGGTCTGGATACTGTACAATTAAAGATTGTCTGCTATAAAGTTATTTTCCTATTTGCTATCGCCTTGCTGAGAACAATTGGGGAGCTGGGAGCCTTAAAATGCTGTCCTCTCTTCATTTGATACTTTGGAAGATAGGGTAACTTTAAGGCCTAGCACTACCTTTGCTGCAAAGGTTAAGTCTATTTTTGATAGATCTTAGGAAATAATTCTTTCTTCTTTCATTCCCTCTCCTTCCTCTCCGGAGGAACATTTGTTGAATACACTTGATGTTTAAAGAGCTCTTTTCATTTATGTCACCAGGCCTCTGCAGTTCAGGAAAACCGACTCCTTGTTTGTGACTTTTGGACAGCCTGGAAAAGACAAGAAGGTGACTTTTATGACTCTGAGTAGGTGGATTAAGTTGTCAATTTTTCTGGCTTTGCAAGGCTTTTTAGAAAATCTTCCAGGTCAGGGATGGTCTACGAGAGGAATGGCCACCTCCTGGGTTGAATTCCAGTGAGTAACAATCTAGGAAATTCCTAGGGTGGTTACTTGGGCCTCAGGGCATACATTTGTCAAGCATTATCGCTTAATAAATTTTCTGTTTTGCATTTGAGTACCAATGTTTTGAACTCTGCATTACCCTAAGTCCATCTTGTCCTTGTCACAAACATCACATCCTGCCCACCTTCCCATCAGTCCTTTGGCAAGGACTTGGCACTCAGGTTGGGTGCATGGCGCTAGCATTTAAGAATCCTCCTGTTCTTTCTTCCTCTTGGAGGGTGACATCACTTTACTTTGTAATGACTGTCACAAGGACGCAATAGACTAAGGCTAATGAAGATTACCAATAAGTAACCAACGCATCACCACTCTTTCTGAATGTGCGTGGCTCATTCTGCAGGACTTGTTCTTTGTATGATTCCTGGATTTTCAGAAGCCCTTTGATGCAGCACCCCCACACTGAAAATTGTTTCAGCACCACTGGACAAGGGTCAGTTGTCATGCTCATCTGCGGCGTAAATTTGCATTGAAGTAGTCTAACTCCCCAGGTCCTGTCTTTTGCTCAATTTGCCTTTGTGAGTTTTCTCTCAATCACTGTTGATTTCCTTTGATCTTTCTTTCTTCTTTCACTTCGCCTTCGCCTTCAGTGTATCTTTCGGCCCTGTTAAGAGACACGCCCCCTTGTAGCCACTTCTATACTTCTGTCACCTAATTATTTTCCTATCCTTTCCCCTGTAACGTTGCTGATCCTAGCTATAGCATGACTATCCAGAATTTGTTCACCTGAGTTATGTTCCTCTTATCCCCACGCATCTAATAATCAGCTCTTGGTCTCCCTCCACCTCTCACGTGACATAGTCTGAGCCAGTGTCTCCATCTTGGAGAGACAATCTCTTCCACTTCTGTTGTTCTACTGGCGCTGCCGGCTTGAGCTTTAGTCAGAAGTGGCAAAAGAAGGACTAATGGAAAGTGAACGTGTACTGGAGCAACAGAGTGTATGGATTTACAAGCGTTTGATTAAATGAGAAAAAAAGAGTTTACTTGAGAGAAAAAACTTAACTTGGCCCGTACGGGGATCGAACCCGCGACCTTGGCGTTATTAGCACCACGCTCTAACCAACTGAGCTAACCGGCCATGAATGACAGAGTTATCCTTTTTCCATGACATGCAGATACACAGAAGAGTCGGTCTCACTATCGCAATTCCTTCATACTTTTCTCCCTCCGTCCCCTGTCTGGATTGCAATAACAAGAGCTGTTGAGTGCTGCACGCCAGCCTCAGTGCCTCTTCTTTCAGTCAATGTCACTGTGTGCTGTGATATCTTTGTAACATTGGTTGTTGCCGGAAGAAAAGGAAAGGATGGATAGGATTTCTATTCTTTTACAACAAAACCCAAAATGCATCGGCTTGCTTGCTCATTAAGTTTACAAGGCCAGCTGCTTTTGAGATATTCTAATTATAGTAGTTATTCGGCGTTGGAGGTAAGAGAGTTGTTTTTACGTCTGGCCGTTCCTTCTGCTTTAAATTACTCTAGCTCATGTCAACAAAGTAACAACAAAACATAGCCAACGGTTTGTTGCTCAAGCCTTCCCTACTGCACCTTCCCATGTCTCTCCTGCCGACCACAGTGCAGGAAATTTGAGTTTGCATTTGCGCAAAGAGACGTACAACAAAGAAGGCGCTCTTTCGTGCGCCGGGCACCACCCGGCCTGTGCATTCCTCACTGCCGTGAGATCAGTTTACTCAGCAGAGCATGACGCTGCAATTGGTTAGTAAGGCCTGCCTGACCAGAATAGTATATTTGGGATCATGTATTTGATTGCTTTTTTAAAACAGTAACATAACTTAACTGCAATGTTTAAATAGGTCTAGACATATTTGAACAGTGTCAATTTGAAAGAAGAATTCTGGAAAATTCAGAGGGGAGGCACCAATGGTTTTTTTTCCCTTTGGGTGGATGTGGCATTAAAGAGTTTGAAGACCACTGGTCTTAGTGGAAACTAATACACCTGGATCCTCCTGAATTCCTCGCAACAGATGCCAGCAAACCTGGCTGGAGAGCTACTGTGTTGGACTGATCCTGTCGTTTCAAGTGGTCTTTCCTAGAGAGTCGGAGGTCATGGAAGTAGATGAAGTTGATGGTAAGCTTCAGGGCTTTGAAGTTTTCCCATCATCATCTGTCTCAGAAAAATGTGCTAGTAAAGACAGAGAATAAGGTAGCGGTCTTTTACATTAACCAGCAGTGAAGCATGGACTCAAAATCCCTCAATGCAATAGCAGAACAATTGGGCTATTGGGCTATTGGGCAGAGATCAACCTGTTGCAGTACACATCAAGGGCACCGACAATGTGATGGTAGACAGCTGGAGGTTTCCAAATTTGCTGGAGTTGACGTTATCCAGGTCTTTGTTTTGAGAGATATGCCGAGAGTTTGTGAAACCCTTTCTGGATCTCTTTTCAAACAAGGACAATGCTCATCTTTGTCGATTCTGATCCAGTTTTCCGGAACAAGGAGCCTAGGTAGTGGACGTATTGGTGATAAAGTGGCTGAGAAGTCTCCTTTATACACTCCCCCCCTTTTTATTGATCCAGATGGTTCTCTTCAAGTCTCAGCAGGGGGAGGGAACTTGATTCTTGTTGGCCCTGATTGGCCAGAGATGTCATGGTTTCCTCTTCTGAACCCCTGGCTCTTCTACCTCCTTGGGTACTGCTCAAGTGTGTCTCTTCTCAGAACGTCGTCCCTGACCTTCTTGCTCCAACTCACTCTATCGCTTTGGAGGTTGAGAAGTCTGGACTGCCAGCAAAGGGTCTTTCCTCTTCCTTAGTGGAGTTATTTCAGCACTCCAGCAGGCCTTCTACTTCGAAGTCTTACTCAAAGAACTGGAAGTCCTTTCAGACGTGATATTCTGCTCATGATCTTTTGGCACCTACCTGTACTTTGTCTGCTATTTTGCATTTTCTTCTGAATGGGTTTCACTTGAATCTCTTTCCACTCTGAAAGCTCATTGGTTTGAGATAAAGGCTTTTAGGGACTTTTCTGAACTTTCATTGATGTTACACTCTTTGGTGTCTAGACTGTTATGATCTTTTGTCAATGGTAAGAACAATGAAAAATCCCTTTTCTCCAACTCAGAATCTTCCTACTCTTTTATAGGCTTTGCAATTTTATCTCTTTGAAGGTCTGGATACAGTACAATTGAAGATTGTCTCCTATAAAGTTATTTTCCTATTTGCTATCGCCTTGCTGAGAACAATTGGGGAGCTGGGTGCCTTAAAATGCTGTCCTCTCTTCATTTGATACTTTGGAAGATGGGGTAACTTTAAGGCCTAGCCCTACCTTTGCTGCAAAGGTTAAGTCTATTTTTGATAGATCTTAGGAAATAATTCTTCCTTCTTTCATTCCCTCTCCTTCCTCTCCGGAGGAACATTTGTTGAATACACTTGATGTTTAAAGAGCTCTTTTCATTTATGTCACCAGGCCTCTGCAGTTCAGGAAAACCGACTCCTTGTTTGTGACTTTTGGACAGCCTGGAAAAGACAAGAAGGTGACTTTTATGACTCTGAGTAGGTGGATTAAGTTTTCAATTTTTCTGGCTTTGCAAGGCTTTTTAGAAAATCTTCCAGGTCAGGGATGGTCTACGAGAGGAATGGCCACCTCCTGGGTTGAATTCCAGTGAGTAACAATCTAGGAAATTCCTAGGGTGGTTACTTGGGCCTCAGGGCATACATTGGTCAAGCATTATCGCTTAATACATTTTCTGTTTTGCATTTGAGTACCAATGTTTTGAACTCTGCATTACCCTAAGTCCATCTTGTCCTTGTCACAAACATTACATCCTGCCCACCTTCCCATCAGTCCTTTAGCAAGGACTTGGCACCCAGGTTGGGTGCATGGCGCTAGCATTTAAGAATCCTCCTGTTCTTTCTTCCTCTTGGAGGGTGACATCACTTTACTTTGTAATGACTGTCACAAGGACGCAATGGACTAAGGCTAATGAAGATTACCAATAAGTAACCAACGCATCACCACTCTTTCTGAATGTGCGTGGCTCATTCTGCAGGACTTGTTCTTTGTATGATTCCTGGATTTTCAGAAGCCCTTTGATGGCAGCACCCCCACACTGAAAATTGTTTCAGCACCACTGGACAAAGGTCAGTTGTCATGCTCATCTGCGGCGTCAATTTTCATTGAAGTAGTCTAACTCCCCAGGTCCTGTCTTTTGCTCAATTCGCCTTTGTGAGTTTTCTCTCAATCACTGTTGATTTCCTTTGATCTTTCTTTCTTCTTTCACTTCACCTTCGCCTTCAGTGTATCTTTCGGCCCTGTTAAGAGACACGCCCCCTTGTAGCCACTTCTATACTTCTGTCACTTAATTATTTTCCTATCCTTTCCCCTGTAACGTTGCTGATCCTAGCTATAGCATGACTATCCAGAATCTGTTCACCTGAGTTATGTTCCTCTTATCCCCACGCATCTAATAATCAGCTCTTGGTCTCCCTCCACCTCTCACTTGACATAGTCTGAGCCAGTGACTCCATCTTGGAGAGACAATCTCTTGCACTTCTGTGGTTCTACTGGCGCTGCCGGCTTGAGCTTTGGTCAGAAGTGGCAAAAGAAGGACTAATGGAAAGTGAACGTGTACTGGAGCAACAGAGTGTATGGATTTACAAGCGTTTGATTAAATGAGAAAAAAAGAGTTTACTTGAGAGAAAAAACTTAACTTGGCCCGTACGGGGATCGAACCCGCGACCTTGGCGTTATTAGCACCACGCTCTAACCAACTGAGCTAACCAGCCATGAATGACAGAGTTATCCTTTTTCCATGACATGCAGATACACAGAAGAGTCGGTCTCACTATCGCAATTCCTTCATACTTTTCTCCCTCCGTCCCCTGTCTGGATTGCAATAACAAGAGCTGTTGAGTGCTGCACGCCAGCCTCAGTGCCTCTTCTTTCAGTCAATGTCACTGTGTGCTGTGATATCTTTGTAACATTGGTTGTTGCCGGAAGAAAAGGAAAGGATGGATAGGATTTGTATTCTTTTACAACAAAACCCAAAATGCATCGGCTTGCTTACTCATTAAGTTTACAAGGCCAGCTGCTTTTGAGATATTCTAATTATAGTAGTTATTCGGCGTTGGAGGTAAGAGAGTTGTTTTTACGTCTGGCCGTTCCTTCTGCTTTAAATTACTCTAGCTCATGTCAACAAAGTAACAACAAAACATAGCCAACGGTTTGTTGCTCAAGCCTTCCCTACTGCACCTTCCCATGTCTCTCCTGCCGACCACAGTGCAGGAAATTTGAGTTTGCATTTGCGCAAAGAGACGTACAACAAAGAAGGCGCGCTTTCGTGCGCCGGGCACCACCCGGCCTGTGCATTTCTCACTGCCGTGAGATCAGTTTACTCAGCAGAGCATGACGCTGCAATTGGTTAGTAAGGCCTGCCTGACCAGAATAGTATATTTGGGATCATGTATTTGATTGCTTTTTTAAAACAGTAACAGAACTTAACTGCAATGTTTAAATAGGTCTAGACATATTTGAACAGTGTCAATTTGAAAGAAGAATTCTGGAAAATTCAGAGGGGAGGCACCAATGTTTTTTTTTCCCTTTGGGTGGATGTGGCATTAAAGAGTTTGAAGACCACTGGTCTAAGTGGAAACTAATACACCTGGATCCTCCTGAATTCCTCGCAACAGATGCCAGCAAACCTGGCTGGAGAGCTACTGTGTTGGACTGATCCTGTCGTTTCAAGTGGTCTTTCCTAGAGAGTCGGAGGTCATGGAAGTAGATGAAGTTGATGGTAAGCTTCAGGGCTTTGAAGTTTTCCCATCATCATCTGTCTCAGAAAAATGTGCTAGTAAAGACAGAGAATAAGGTAGCGGTCTTTTACATTAACCAGCAGTGAAGCATGGACTCAAAATCCCTCAATGCAATAGCAGAACAATTGGGCTATTGGGCAGAGATCAACCTGTTGCATACGTCGGCAGTACACATCAAGGGCACCGACAATGTGATGGTAGACAGCTGGAGGTTTCCAAATTTGCTGGAGTTGACGTTATCCAGGTCTTTGTTTTGAGAGATATGCCGAGAGTTTGTGAAACCCTTTCTGGATCTCTTTTCAAACAAGGACAATGCTCATCTTTGTCGATTCTGATCCAGTTTTCCGGAACAAGGAGCCTAGGTAGTGGACGTATTGGTGATAAAGTGGCTGAGAAGTCTCCTTTATACACTCCCCCCCTTTTTATTGATCCAGATGGTTCTCTTCAAGTCTCAGCAGGGGGAGGGAACTTGATTCTTGTTGGCCCTGATTGGCCAGAGATGTCATGGTTTCCTCTTCTGAACCCCTGGCTCTTCTACCTCCTTGGGTACTGCTCAAGTGTGTCTCTTCTCAGAACGTCGTCCCTGACCTTCTTGCTCCAACTCACTCTATCGCTTTGGAGGTTGAGAAGTCTGGACTGCCAGCAAAGGGTCTTTCCTCTTCCTTAGTGGAGTTATTTCAGCACTCCAGCAGGCCTTCTACTTCGAAGTCTTACTCAAAGAACTGGAAGTCCTTTCAGACGTGATATTCTGCTCATGATCTTTTGGCACCTACCTGTACTTTGTCTGCTATTTTGCATTTTCTTCTGAATGGGTTTCACTTGAATCTCTTTCCACTCTGAAAGCTCATTGGTTTGAGATAAAGGCTTTTAGGGACTTTTCTGAACTTTCATCGATGTTACACTCTTTGGTGTCTAGACTGTTATGATCTTTTGTCAATGGTAAGAACAATGAAAAATCCCTTTTCTCCAACTCAGAATCTTCCTACTCTTTTATAGGCTTTGCAATTTTATCTCTTTGAAGGTCTGGATACAGTACAATTGAAGATTGTCTCCTATAAAGTTATTTTCCTATTTGCTATCGCCTTGCTGAGAACAATTGGGGAGCTGGGAGCCTTAAAATGCTGTCCTCTCTTCATTTGATACTTTGGAAGATGGGGTAACTTTAAGGCCTAGCCCTACCTTTGCTGCAAAGGTTAAGTCTATTTTTGATAGATCTTAGGAAATAATTCTTCCTTCTTTCATTCCCTCTCCTTCCTCTCCGGAGGAACATTTGTTGAATACACTTGATGTTTAAAGAGCTCTTTTCATTTATGTCACCAGGCCTCTGCAGTTCAGGAAAACCGACTCCTTGTTTGTGACTTTTGGACAGCCTGGAAAAGACAAGAAGGTGACTTTTATGACTCTGAGTAGGTGGATTAAGTTGTCAATTTTTCTGGCTTTGCAAGGCTTTTTAGAAAATCTTCCAGGTCAGGGATGGTCTACGAGAGGAATGGCCACCTCCTGGGTTGAATTCCAGTGAGTAACAATCTAGGAAATTCCTAGGGTGGTTACTTGGGCCTCAGGGCATACATTTGTCAAGCATTATCGCTTAATAAATTTTCTGTTTTGCATTTGAGTACCAATGTTTTGAACTCTGCATTACCCTAAGTCCATCTTGTCCTTGTCACAAACATTACATCCTGCCCACCTTCCCATCAGTCCTTTGGCAAGGACTTGGCACCCAGGTTGGGTGCATGGCGCTAGCATTTAAGAATCCTCCTGTTCTTTCTTCCTCTTGGAGGGTGACATCACTTTACTTTGTAATGACTGTCACAAGGACGCAATGGACTAAGGCTAATGAAGATTACCAATAAGTAACCAACGCATCACCACTCTTTCTGAATGTGCGTGGCTCATTCTGCAGGACTTGTTCTTTGTATGATTCCTGGATTTTCAGAAGCCCTTTGATGGCAGCACCCCCACACTGAAAATTGTTTCAGCACCACTGGACAAGGGTCAGTTGTCATGCTCATCTGCGGCGTAAATTTGCATTGAAGTAGTCTAACTCCCCAGGTCTTGTCTTTTGCTCAATTTGCCTTTGTGAGTTTTCTCTTAATCACTGTTGATTTCCTTTGATCTTTCTTTCTTCTTTCACTTCACCTTCGCCTTCAGTGTATCTTTCGGCCCTGTTAAGAGACACGCCCCCTTGTAGCCACTTCTATACTTCTGTCACTTAATTATTTTCCTATCCTTTCCCCTGTAACGTTGCTGATCCTAGCTATAGCATGACTATCCAGAATCTGTTCACCTGAGTTATGTTCCTCTTATCCCCACACATCTAATAATCAGCTCTTGGTCTCCATCCACCTCTCACGTGACATAGTCTGAGCCAGTGACTCCATCTTGGAGAGACAATCACTTGCACTTCTGTTGTTCTACTGGCGCTGCCGGCTTGAGCTTTGGTCAGAAGTGGCAAAAGAAGGACTAATGGAAAGTGAACGTGTACTGGAGCAACAGAGTGTATGGATTTACAAGCGTTTGATTAAATGAGAAAAAAAAGAGTTTACTTGAGAGAAAAAACTTATCGTGGCCCTTACGGGGATCGAACCCACGACCTTGGCGTTATTAGCATCACGCTCTAACCAACTGAGCTAACCAGCCATGAATGACAGAGTTATCCATTTCCATGACATGCAGATACACAGAAGAGTCGGTCTCACTATCGCAATTCCTTTATACTTTTCTCCTTCCGTCCCCTGTCTGGATTGCAATAACAAGAGCTGTTGAGTGCTGCACGCCAGCCTCAGCGCCTCTTCTTTCAGTCAATGTCACTGTGTGCTGTGATATATTTGTAACATTGGTTGTTGCCGGAAGAAAAGGAAAGGATGGATAGGATTTGTATTCTTTTACAACAAAACCCAAAATGCATCGGCTTGCTTGCTCATTAAGTTTACAAGCCAGCTGCTTTTGAGATATTCTAATTATAGTGGTTATTCGGCGTTGGAGGTAAGAGAGTTGTTTTTAGGTCTGGCCGTTCCTTCTGCTTTAAATTACTCTAGCTCATGTCAACAAAGTAACAACAAAACATAGCCAACGGTTTGTTGCTCAATCCTTCCCTACTGCACCTTCCCATGTCTCTCCTGTCGACCACAGTGCAGGAAATTTGAGTTTGCATTTGCGCAAAGAGACGTACAACACAAGAAGGCGCGCTTTCGTGCCCCGGGCACCACCCGGCCTGTGCATTCCTCACTGCCGTGAGATCAGTTTACTCAGCAGAGCATGACGCTACAATTGGTTAGTAAGGCCTGCCTGACCAGAATAGTACATTTGGGGTCATGTATTTGATTGCATTTTTAAAACAGTAACAGAACTTAACTGCAATGTTTAAATAGGTCTAGACATATTTAAACAGTGTCAATTTGATAGAAGAATTCTGGAAAATTCAGAGGGGAGGCACCAATGTTTTTTTATCCCTTTGGGTGGATGTGGCATTAAAGAGTTTGAAGACCACTGGTCTAAGTGGACACTAATACACCTGGATCCTCCTGAATTCCTCGCAACAGATGGCAGCAAACCTGGCTGGAGAGCTACTGCGTTGGACTGATCCTGTCGATTCAGGTGGTCTTTCCTAGAGAGTCGGAGGTCATGGAAGTAGATGAAGTTGATGGTAAGCTTCAGGGCTTTGAAGTTTTCCCATCATCATCTGTCTCAGAGAAATGTGCTAGTAAAGACAGAGAATAAGGTAGCGGTCTTATACATTAACCAGCAGTGAAGCATGCATTCAAAATCCCTCAATGCAATAGCAGAACAATTGGGCTATTGGGCAGAGATCAACCTGTTGCATACGTCGGCAGTACACATCAAGGGCACCGACAATGTGATGGCAGACAGCTGGAGGTTTCCAAATTTGCTGGAGTTGACGTTATCCAGGTCGTTGTTTTGAGAGATATGCCGAGAGTTTGTGAAACCCTTTCTGGATCTCTTTTCAAACAAGGACAATGCTCATCTTTGTCGATTCTGATCCAGGTTTCCGGAACAAGGAGCCTAGGTAGTGGACGTATTGGTGATAAAGTGGCTGAGAAGTCTCCTTTATACATTCCCCCCCCTTTTTATTGATCCAGATAGTTCTCTTCAAGTCTCAGCAGGGGGGAGGGAACTTGATTCTTGTTGGCCCTGATTGGCCAGAGATGTCATGGTTTCCTCTTCTGAACCCCTGGCTCTTCTACCTCCTTGGGTACTGCTCAAGTGTGTCTCTTCTCAGAACGTCGTCCCTGACCTTCTTGCTCCAACTCACTCTATCGCTTTGGAGGTTGAGAAGTCTGGACTGCTAGCAAAGGGTCTTTCCTCTTCCTTAGTGGAGTTAATTCAGCATTCCAGCAGGCCTTCTACTTCGAAGTCTTACTCAAAGAACTGGAAGTCCTTTCAGACGTGATGTTCTGCTCATGATCTTTTGGCACCTACCTGTATTTGTCTGCTATTTTGCATTTTCTTCTGAATGGGTTTCACTTGAATCTCTTTCCACTCTGAAAGCTCATTGGTTTGCGATAAAGGCTTTTAGGGACTTTTCTGAACTTTCATCGATGTTACACTCGTTGGTGTCTAGACTGTTATGATCTTTTGTCAATGGTAAGAACAATGAAAAATCCCTTTTCTCCAACTCAGAATCTTCCTACTCTTTTATAGGCTTTGCAATTTTATCTCTTTGAGGATCTGGATACTGTACAATTAAAGATTGTCTCCTATAAAGTTATTTTCCTATTTGCTATCACCTTGCTGAGAACAATTGGGGAGCTGGGAGCCTTAAAATGCTGTCCTCTCTTCATTTGATACTTTGGAAGATGGGGTAACTTTAAGGCCTAGCCCTACCTTTGCTGCAAAGGTTAAGTCTATTTTTGATAGATCTTAGGAAATAATTCTTCCTTCTTTCATTCCCTCTCCTTCCTCTCCGGAGGAACATTTGTTGAATACACTTGATGTTTAAAGAGCTCTTTTCATTTATGTCACCAGGCCTCTGCAGTTCAGGAAAACCGACTCCTTGTTTGTGACTTTTGGACAGCCTGGAAAAGACAAGAAGGTGACTTTTATGACTCTGAGTAGGTGGATTAAGTTGTCAATTTTTCTGGCTTTGCAAGGCTTTTTAGAAAATCTTCCAGGTCAGGGATGGTCTACGAGAGGAATGGCCACCTCCTGGGTTGAATTCCAGTGAGTAACAATCTAGGAAATTCCTAGGGTGGTTACTTGGGCCTCAGGGCATACATTTGTCAAGCATTATCGCTTAATAAATTTTCTGTTTTGCATTTGAGTACCAATGTTTTGAACTCTGCATTACCCTAAGTCCATCTTGTCCTTGTCACAAACATTACATCCTGCCCACCTTCCCATCAGTCCTTTGGCAAGGGCTTGGCACCCAGGTTGGGTGCATGGCGCTAGCATTTAAGAATCCTCCTGTTCTTTCTTCCTCTTGGAGGGTGACATCACTTTACTTTGTAATGACTGTCACAAGGACGCAATGGACTAAGGCTAATGAAGATTACCAATAAGTAACCAACGCATCACCACTCTTTCTGAATGTGCGTGGCTCATTCTGCAGGACTTGTTCTTTGTATGATTCCTGGATTTTCAGAAGCCCTTTGATGGCAGCACCCCCACACTGAAAATTGTTTCAGCACCACTGGACAAGGGTCAGTTGTCATGCTCATCTGCGGCGTAAATTTGCATTGAAGTAGTCTAACTCCCCAGGTCCTGTCTTTTGCTCAATTTGCCTTTGTGAGTTTTCTCTCAATCACTGTTGATTTCCTTTGATCTTTCTTTCTTCTTTCACTTCACCTTCGCCTTCAGTGTATCTTTCGGCCCTGTTAAGAGACACGCCCCCTTGTAGCCACTTCTATACTTCTGTTACTTAATTATTTTCCTATCCTTTCCCCTGTAACGTTGCTGATCCTAGCTATAGCATGACTATCCAGAATCTGTTCACCTGAGTTATGTTCCTCTTATCCCCACGCATCTAATAATCAGCTCTTGGTCTCCCTCCACCTCTCACGTGACATAGTCTGAGCCAGTGACTCCATCTTGGAGAGACAATCTCTTGCACTTCTGTTGTTCTACTGGCGCTGCCGGCTTGAGCTTTGGTCAGAAGTGGCAAAAGAAGGACTAATGGAAAGTGAACGTGTACTGGAGCAACAGAGTGTATGGATTTACAAGCGTTTGATTAAATGAGAAAAAAAAGAGTTTACTTGAGAGAAAAAATTTATCTTGGCCCTTACGGGGATCGAACCCACGACCTTGGCATTATTAGCACCACGCTCTAACCAACTGAGCTAACATGCCATGAATGGCAGAGTTCTCCTTTTTCCATGACATGCAGATACACAGAAGAGTCGGTCTCACTATCGCAATTCCTTTATACTTTTCTCCTTCCGTCCCCTGTCTGGATTGCAATAACAAGAGCTGTTGAGTGCTGCACGCCAGCCTCAGCGCCTCTTCTTTCAGTCAATGTCACTGTGTGCTGTGATATCTTTGTAACATTGGTTGTTGCCGGAAGAAAAGGAAAGGATGGATAGGATTTCTATTCTTTTACAACAAAACCCAAAATGCATCGGCTTGCTTGCTCATTAAGTTTACAAGCCAGCTGCTTTTGAGATATTCTAATTATATTGGTTATTCGGCGTTGGAGGTAAGAGAGTTGTTTTTAGGTCTGGCCGTTCCTTCTGCTTTAAATTACTCTAGCTCATGTCAACAAAGTAACAACAAAACATAGCCAACGGTTTGTTGCTCAAGCCTTCCCTACTGCACCTTCCCATGTCTCTCCTGCCGACCACAGTGCAGGAAATTTGAGTTTGCATTTGCGCAAAGAGACGTACAACACAAGAAGGCACGCTTTCGTGCGCCGGGCACCACCCGGCCTGTGCATTCCTCACTGCCGTGAGATCAGTTTACTCAGCAGAGCATGACGCTACAATTGGTTAGTAAGGCCTGCCTGACCAGAATAGTATATTTGGGGTCATGTATTTGATTGCATTTTTAAAACAGTAACAAAACTTAACTGCCATGTTTAAATAGGTCTAGACATATTTAAACAGTGTCAATTTGATAGAAGAATTCTGGAAAATTCAGAGGGGACGCACCAATGTTTTTTTTTCCCTTTGGGTGGATGTGGCATTAAAGAGTTTGAAGACCACTGGTCTAAGTGGACACTATTACACCTGGATCCTCCTGAATTCCTCGCAACAGATGCCAGCAAACCTGGCTGGAGAGCTACTGCGTTGGACTTATCCTGTCGATTCAGGTGGTCTTTCCTAGAGAGTCGGAGGTCATGGAAGTAGATGGAGTTGATGGTAAGCTTCAGGGCTTTGAAGTTTTCCCATCATCATCTGTCTCAGAGAAATGTGCTAGTAAAGACAGAGAATAAGGTAGCGGTCTTTTACATTAACCAGCAGTGAAGCATGCATTCAAAATCCCTCAATGCAATAGCAGAACAATTGGGCTATTGGGCAGAGATCAACCTGTTGCATACGTCGGCAGTACACATCAAGGGCACCGACAATGTGATGGCAGACAGCTGGAGGTTTCCAAATTTGCTGGAGTTGACGTTATCCAGGTCGTTAAATTTGAGAGATATGCCGAGAGTTTGTGAAACCCTTTCTGGATATCTTTTCAAACAAGGACAATGCTCATCTTTGTCGATTCTGATCCAGTTTTCCGGAACAAGGAGCCTAGGTAGTGGACGTATAGGTGATAAAGTGGCTGAGAAGTCTCCTTTATACATTCCCCCCCTTTTTATTGATCCAGATAGTTCTCTTCAAGTCTCAGCAGGGGGGAGGGAACTTGATTCTTGTTGGCCCTGATTGGCCAGAGATGTCATGGTTTCCTCTTCTGAACCCCTGGCTCTTCTACCTCCTTGGGTACTGCTCAAGTGTGTCTCTTCTCAGAACGTCGTCCCTGACCTTCTTGCTCCAACTCACTCTATCGCTTTGGAGGTTGAGAAGTCTGGACTGCTAGCAAAGGGTCTTTCCTCTTCCTTAGTGGAGTTAATTCAGCATTCCAGCAGGCCTTCTACTTCGAAGTCTTACTCAAAGAACTGAAAGTCCTTTCAGACGTGATGTTCTGCTCATGATCTTTTGGCACCTACCTGTAGTTTGTCTGCTATTTTGCATTTTCTTCTGAATGGGTTTCACTTGAATCTCTTTCCACTCTGAAAGCTCATTGGTTTGCGATAAAGGCTTTTAAGGACTTTTCTGAACTTTCATCGATGTTACACTCTTTGGTGTCTAGACTGTTATGATCTTTTGTCAATGGTAAGAACAATGAAAAATCCCTTTTCTCCAACTCAGAATCTTCCTACTCTTTTATAGGCTTTGCAATTTTATCTCTTTGAGGATCTGGATACTGTACAATTAAAGATTGTCTCCTATAAAGTTATTTTCCTATTTGCTATCACCTTGCTGAGAACAATTGGGGAGCTGGGAGCCTTAAAATGCTGTCCTCTCTTCATTTGATACTTTGGAAGATGGGGTAACTTTAAGGCCTAGTCCTACCTTTGCTGCAAAGGTTAAGTCTATTTTTGATAGATCTTAGGAAATAATTCTTCCTTCTTTCATTCCCTCTCCTTCCTCTCCGGAGGAACATTTGTTGAATACACTTGATGTTTAAAGAGCTCTTTTCATTTATGTCACCAGGCCTCTGCAGTTCAGGAAAACCGACTCCTTGTTTGTGACTTTTGGACAGCCTGGAAAAGACAAGAAGGTGACTTTTATGACCCTGAGTAGGTGGATTAAGTTGTCAATTTTTCTGGCTTTGCAAAGCTTTTTAGAAAATCTTCCAGGTCAGGGATGGTCTACGAGAGGAATGGCCACCTCCTGGGTTGAATTCCAGTGAGTAACAATCTAGGAAATTCCTAGGGTGGTTACTTGGGCCTCAGGGCATACATTTGTCAAGCATTATCGCTTAATAAATTTTCTGTTTTGCATTTGAGTACCAATGTTTTGAACTCTGCATTACCCTAAGTCCATCTTGTCCTTGTCACAAACATTACATCCTGCCCACCTTCCCATCAGTCCTTTGGCAAGGGCTTGGCACCAAGGTTGGGTGCATGGCGCTAGCATTTAGGAATCCTCCTGTTCTTTCTTCCTCTTGGAGGGTGACATCACTTTACTTTGTAATGACTGTCACAAGGACGCAATGGACTAAGGCTAATGAAGATTACCAATAAGTAACCAACGCATCACCACTCTTTCTGAATGTGCGTGGCTCATTCTGCAGGACTTGTTCTTTGTATGATTCCTGGATTTTCAGAAGCCCTTTGATGGCAGCACCCCCACACTGAAAATTGTTTCAGCACCACTGGACAAGGGTCAGTTGTCATGCTCATCTGCGGCGTAAATTTGCATTGAAGTAGTCTAACTCCCCAGGTCCTGTCTTTTGCTCAATTTGCCTTTGTGAGTTTTCTCTCAATCACTGTTGATTTCCTTTGATCTTTCTTTCTTCTTTCACTTCACCTTCGCCTTCAGTGTATCTTTCGGCCCTGTTAAGAGACACGCCCCCTTGTAGCCACTTCTATACTTCTGTTACTTAATTATTTTCCTATCCTTTCCCCTGTAACGTTGCTGATCCTAGCTATAGCATGACTATCCAGAATCTGTTCACCTGAGTTATGTTCCTCTTATCCCCACGCATCTAATAATCAGCTCTTGGTCTCCCTCCACCTCTCACGTGACATAGTCTGAGCCAGTGACTCCATCTTGGAGAGACAATCTCTTGCACTTCTGTTGTTCTACTGGCGCTGCCGGCTTGAGCTTTGGTCAGAAGTGGCAAAAGAAGGACTAATGGAAAGTGAACGTGTACTGGAGCAACAGAGTGTATGGATTTACAAGCGTTTGATTAAATGAGAAAAAAAAGAGTTTACTTGAGAGAAAAAATTTATCTTGGCCCTTACGGGGATCGAACCCACGACCTTGGCATTATTAGCACCACGCTCTAACCAACTGAGCTAACATGCCATGAATGGCAGAGTTCTCCTTTTTCCATGACATGCAGATACACAGAAGAGTCGGTCTCACTATCGCAATTCCTTTATACTTTTCTCCTTCCGTCCCCTGTCTGGATTGCAATAACAAGAGCTGTTGAGTGCTGCACGCCAGCCTCAGCGCCTCTTCTTTCAGTCAATGTCACTGTGTGCTGTGATATCTTTGTAACATTGGTTGTTGCCGGAAGAAAAGGAAAGGATGGATAGGATTTCTATTCTTTTACAACAAAACCCAAAATGCATCGGCTTGCTTGCTCATTAAGTTTACAAGCCAGCTGCTTTTGAGATATTCTAATTATATTGGTTATTCGGCGTTGGAGGTAAGAGAGTTGTTTTTAGGTCTGGCCGTTCCTTCTGCTTTAAATTACTCTAGCTCATGTCAACAAAGTAACAACAAAACATAGCCAACGGTTTGTTGCTCAAGCCTTCCCTACTGCACCTTCCCATGTCTCTCCTGCCGACCACAGTGCAGGAAATTTGAGTTTGCATTTGCGCAAAGAGACGTACAACACAAGAAGGCACGCTTTCGTGCGCCGGGCACCACCCGGCCTGTGCATTCCTCACTGCCGTGAGATCAGTTTACTCAGCAGAGCATGACGCTACAATTGGTTAGTAAGGCCTGCCTGACCAGAATAGTATATTTGGGGTCATGTATTTGATTGCATTTTTAAAACAGTAACAAAACTTAACTGCCATGTTTAAATAGGTCTAGACATATTTAAACAGTGTCAATTTGATAGAAGAATTCTGGAAAATTCAGAGGGGACGCACCAATGTTTTTTTTTCCCTTTGGGTGGATGTGGCATTAAAGAGTTTGAAGACCACTGGTCTAAGTGGACACTATTACACCTGGATCCTCCTGAATTCCTCGCAACAGATGCCAGCAAACCTGGCTGGAGAGCTACTGCGTTGGACTTATCCTGTCGATTCAGGTGGTCTTTCCTAGAGAGTCGGAGGTCATGGAAGTAGATGGAGTTGATGGTAAGCTTCAGGGCTTTGAAGTTTTCCCATCATCATCTGTCTCAGAGAAATGTGCTAGTAAAGACAGAGAATAAGGTAGCGGTCTTTTACATTAACCAGCAGTGAAGCATGCATTCAAAATCCCTCAATGCAATAGCAGAACAATTGGGCTATTGGGCAGAGATCAACCTGTTGCATACGTCGGCAGTACACATCAAGGGCACCGACAATGTGATGGCAGACAGCTGGAGGTTTCCAAATTTGCTGGAGTTGACGTTATCCAGGTCGTTAAATTTGAGAGATATGCCGAGAGTTTGTGAAACCCTTTCTGGATATCTTTTCAAACAAGGACAATGCTCATCTTTGTCGATTCTGATCCAGTTTTCCGGAACAAGGAGCCTAGGTAGTGGACGTATAGGTGATAAAGTGGCTGAGAAGTCTCCTTTATACATTCCCCCCCTTTTTATTGATCCAGATAGTTCTCTTCAAGTCTCAGCAGGGGGGAGGGAACTTGATTCTTGTTGGCCCTGATTGGCCAGAGATGTCATGGTTTCCTCTTCTGAACCCCTGGCTCTTCTACCTCCTTGGGTACTGCTCAAGTGTGTCTCTTCTCAGAACGTCGTCCCTGACCTTCTTGCTCCAACTCACTCTATCGCTTTGGAGGTTGAGAAGTCTGGACTGCTAGCAAAGGGTCTTTCCTCTTCCTTAGTGGAGTTAATTCAGCATTCCAGCAGGCCTTCTACTTCGAAGTCTTACTCAAAGAACTGAAAGTCCTTTCAGACGTGATGTTCTGCTCATGATCTTTTGGCACCTACCTGTAGTTTGTCTGCTATTTTGCATTTTCTTCTGAATGGGTTTCACTTGAATCTCTTTCCACTCTGAAAGCTCATTGGTTTGCGATAAAGGCTTTTAAGGACTTTTCTGAACTTTCATCGATGTTACACTCTTTGGTGTCTAGACTGTTATGATCTTTTGTCAATGGTAAGAACAATGAAAAATCCCTTTTCTCCAACTCAGAATCTTCCTACTCTTTTATAGGCTTTGCAATTTTATCTCTTTGAGGATCTGGATACTGTACAATTAAAGATTGTCTCCTATAAAGTTATTTTCCTATTTGCTATCACCTTGCTGAGAACAATTGGGGAGCTGGGAGCCTTAAAATGCTGTCCTCTCTTCATTTGATACTTTGGAAGATGGGGTAACTTTAAGGCCTAGTCCTACCTTTGCTGCAAAGGTTAAGTCTATTTTTGATAGATCTTAGGAAATAATTCTTCCTTCTTTCATTCCCTCTCCTTCCTCTCCGGAGGAACATTTGTTGAATACACTTGATGTTTAAAGAGCTCTTTTCATTTATGTCACCAGGCCTCTGCAGTTCAGGAAAACCGACTCCTTGTTTGTGACTTTTGGACAGCCTGGAAAAGACAAGAAGGTGACTTTTATGACCCTGAGTAGGTGGATTAAGTTGTCAATTTTTCTGGCTTTGCAAAGCTTTTTAGAAAATCTTCCAGGTCAGGGATGGTCTACGAGAGGAATGGCCACCTCCTGGGTTGAATTCCAGTGAGTAACAATCTAGGAAATTCCTAGGGTGGTTACTTGGGCCTCAGGGCATACATTTGTCAAGCATTATCGCTTAATAAATTTTCTGTTTTGCATTTGAGTACCAATGTTTTGAACTCTGCATTACCCTAAGTCCATCTTGTCCTTGTCACAAACATTACATCCTGCCCACCTTCCCATCAGTCCTTTGGCAAGGGCTTGGCACCAAGGTTGGGTGCATGGCGCTAGCATTTAGGAATCCTCCTGTTCTTTCTTCCTCTTGGAGGGTGACATCACTTTACTTTGTAATGACTGTCACAAGGACGCAATGGACTAAGGCTAATGAAGATTACCAATAAGTAACCAACGCATCACCACTCTTTCTGAATGTGCGTGGCTCATTCTGCAGGACTTGTTCTTTGTATGATTCCTGGATTTTCAGAAGCCCTTTGATGGCAGCACCCCCACACTGAAAATTGTTTCAGCACCACTGGACAAGGGTCAGTTGTCATGCTCATCTGCGGCGTAAATTTGCATTGAAGTAGTCTAACTCCCCAGGTCCTGTCTTTTGCTCAATTTGCCTTTGTGAGTTTTCTCTCAATCACTGTTGATTTCCTTTGATCTTTCTTTCTTCTTTCACTTCACCTTCGCCTTCAGTGTATCTTTCGGCCCTGTTAAGAGACACGCCCCCTTGTAGCCACTTCTATACTTCTGTTACTTAATTATTTTCCTATCCTTTCCCCTGTAACGTTGCTGATCCTAGCTATAGCATGACTATCCAGAATCTGTTCACCTGAGTTATGTTCCTCTTATCCCCACGCATCTAATAATCAGCTCTTGGTCTCCCTCCACCTCTCACGTGACATAGTCTGAGCCAGTGACTCCATCTTGGAGAGACAATCTCTTGCACTTCTGTTGTTCTACTGGCGCTGCCGGCTTGAGCTTTGGTCAGAAGTGGCAAAAGAAGGACTAATGGAAAGTGAACGTGTACTGGAGCAACAGAGTGTATGGATTTACAAGCGTTTGATTAAATGAGAAAAAAAAGAGTTTACTTGAGAGAAAAAACTTATCTTGGCCCTTACGGGGATCGAACCCACGACCTTGGCGTTATTAGCACCACGCTCTAACCAACTGAGCTAACCAACCATGAATGACAGAGTTATCCTTTTTCCATGACATGCAGATACACAGAAGAGTCGGTCTCACTATCGCAATTCCTTTATACTTTTCTCCTTCCGTCCCCTCTCTGGATTGCAATAACAAGAGCTGTTGAGTGCTGCACGCCAGCCTCAGCGCCTCTTCTTTCAGTCAATGTCACTGTGTGCTGTGATATCTTTGTAACATTGGTTGTAGCCGGAAGAAAAGGAAAGGATGGATAGGATTTGTATTCTTTTACAACAAAACCCAAAATGCATCGGCTTGCTTGCTCATTAAGTTTACAAGCCAGCTGCTTTTGAGATATTCTAATTATAGTGGTTATTCGGCGTTGGAGGTAAGAGAGTTGTTTTTAGGTCTGGCTGTTCCTTCTGCTTTAAATTACTCTAGCTCATGTCAACAAAGTAACAACAAAACATAGCCAACGGTTTGTTGCTCAAGCCTTCCCCACTGCACCTTCCCATGTCTCTCCTGCCGACCACAGTGCAGGAAATTTGAGTTTGCATTTGCGCAAAGAGACGTACAACACAAGAAGGCGCGCTTTCGTGCGCCGGGCACCACCCGGCCTGTGCATTCCTCACTGCCGTGAGATAAGTTTACTCAGCAGAGCATGACGCTACAATTGGTTAGTAAGGCCTGCCTGACCAGAATAGTACATTTGGGGTCATGTATTTGATTGCATTTTTAAAACAGTAACAGAACTTAACTGCAATGTTTAAATAGGTCTAGACATATTTAAACAGTGTCAATTTGATAGAAGAATTCTGGAAAATTCAGAGGGGAGGCACCAATGTTTTTTTTTCCCTTTGGGTGGATGTGGCATTAAAGAGTTTGAAGACCACTGGTCTAAGTGGACACTATTACACCTGGATCCTCCTGAATTCCTCGCAACAGATGCCAGCAAACCTGGCTGGAGAGCTACTGCGTTGGACTGATCCTGTCGATTCAGGTGGTCTTTCCTAGAGAGTCGGAGGTCATGGAAGTAGATGGAGTTGATGGTAAGCTTCAGGGCTTTGAAGTTTTCCCATCATCATCTGTCTCAGAGAAATGTGCTAGTAAAGACAGAGAATAAGGTAGCGGTCTTTTACATTAACCAGCAGTGAAGCATGCATTCAAAATCCCTCAATGCAATAGCAGAACAATTGGGCTATTGGTCAGAGATCAACCTGTTGCATACGTCGGCAGTACACATCAAGGGCACCGACAATGTGATGGCAGACAGCTGGAGGTTTCCAAATTTGCTGGAGTTGACGTTATCCAGGTCGTTGTTTTGAGAGATATGCCGAGAGTTTGTGAAACCCTTTCTGGATCTCTTTTCAAACAAGGACAATGCTCATCTTTGTCGATTCTGATCCAGGTTTCCGGAACAAGGAGCCTAGGTAGTGGACACATTGGTGATAAAGTGGCTGAGAAGTCTCCTTTATACATTCCCCCCCTTTTTATTGATCCAGATAGTTCTCTTCAAGTCTCAGCAGGGGGGAGGGAACTTGATTCTTGTTGGCCCTGATTGGCCAGAGATGTCATGGTTTCCTCTTCTGAACCCCTGGCTCTTCTACCTCCTTGGGTACTGCTCAAGTGTGTCTCTTCTCAGAACGTCGTCCCTGACCTTCTTGCTCCAACTCACTCTATCGCTTTGGAGGTTGAGAAGTCTGGACTGCTAGCAAAGGGTCTTTCCTCTTCCTTAGTGGAGTTAATTCAGCATTCCAGCAGGCCTTCTACTTCGAAGTCTTACTCAAAGAACTGGAAGTCCTTTCAGACCAGATTTTCTGCTCATGATCTTTTGGCACCTACCTGTAGTTTGTCTGCTATTTTGCATTTTCTTCTGAATGGGTTTCACTTGAATCTCTTTCCACTCTGAAAGCTCATTGGTTTGCGATAAAGGCTTTTAGGGACTTTTCTGAACTTTCATCGATGTTACACTCTTTGGTGTCTAGACTGTTATGATCTTTTGTCAATGGTAAGAACAATGAAAAATCCCTTTTCTCCAACTCAGAATCTTCCTACTCTTTTATAGGCTTTGCAATTTTATCTCTTTGAGGATCTGGATACTGTACAATTAAAGATTGTCTCCTATAAAGTTATTTTCCTATTTGCTATCACCTTGCTGAGAACAATTGGGGAGCTGGGAGCCTTAAAATGCTGTCCTCTCTTCATTTGATACTTTGGAAGATGGGGTAACTTTAAGGCCTAGCCCTACCTTTGCTGCAAAGGTTAAGTCTATTTTTGATAGATCTTAGGAAATAATTCTTCCTTCTTTCATTCCCTCTCCTTCCTCTCCGGAGGAACATTTGTTGAATACACTTGATGTTTAAAGAGCTCTTTCCATTTATGTCACCAGGCCTCTGCAGTTGAGGAAAAAAGACTCCTTGTTTGTGACTTTTGGACAGCCTGGAAAAGACAAGAAGGTGACTTTTATGACTCTGAGTAGGTGGATTAAGTTGTCAATTTTTCTGGCTTTCCAAGGCTTTTTAGAAAATCTTCCAGGTCAGGGATGGTCTACGAGAGGAATGGCCACCTCCTGGGTTGAATTCCAGTGAGTAACAATCTAGGAAATTCCTAGGGTGGTTACTTGGGCCTCAGGGCATACATTTGTCAAGCATTATCGCTTAATACATTTTCTGTTTTGCATTTGAGTACCAATGTTTTGAACTCTGCATTACCCTAAGTCCATCTTGTCCTTGTCACAAACATTACCTCCTGCCCACCTTCCCATCAGTCCTTTGGCAAGGGCTTGGCACCCAGGTTGGGTGCATGGCGCTAGCATTTAAGAATCCTCCTGTTCTTTCTTCCTCTTGGAGGGTGACATCACTTTACTTTGTAATGACTGTCACAAGGACGCAATGGACTAAGGCTAATGAAGATTACCAATAAGTAACCAACGCATCACCACTCTTTCTGAATGTGCGTGGCTCATTCTGCAGGACTTGTTCTTTGTATGATTCCTGGATTTTCAGAAGCCCTTTGATGGCAGCACCCCCACACTGAAAATTGTTTCAGCACCACTGGACAAGGGTCAGTTGTCATGCTCATCTGCGGTGTAAATTTGCATTGAAGTAGTCTAACTCCCCAGGTCCTGTCTTTTGCTCAATTTGCCTTTGTGAGTTTTCTCTCAATCACTGTTGATTTCCTTTGATCTTTCTTTCTTCTTTCACTTCACCTTCGCCTTCAGTGTATCTTTCGGCCCTGTTAAGAGACACGCCCCCTTGTAGCCACTTCTATACTTCTGTCACCTTATTATTTTCCTATCCTTTCCCCTGTAACGTTGCTGATCCTAGCTATAGCATGACTATCCAGAATCTGTTCACCTGAGTTATGTTCCTCTTATCCCCACGCATCTAATAATCAGCTCTTGGTCTCCCTCCACCTCTCACGTGACATAGTCTGAGCCAGTGTCTCCATCTTGGAGAGACAATCTCTTGCACTTCTGTTGTTCTACTGGCGCTGCCGGCTTGAGCTTTGGTCAGAAGTGGCAAAAGAAGGACTAATGGAAAGTGAACGTGTACTGGAGCAACAGAGTGTATGGATTTACAAGCGTTTGATTAAATGAGAAAAAAAGAGTTTACTTGAGAGAAAAAACTTATCTTAGCCCGTACGGGGATCAAACCCGCGACCTTGGCGTTATTAGCACCACACTCTAACCAACTGAGCTAACCGGCCATGAATGACAGATTTATCCTTTTTCCATGACATGCAGATACACAGAAGAGTCGGTCTCACTATCGCAATTCCTTCGTACTTTTCTCCCTCCGTCCCCTGTCTGGATTGCAATAACAAGAGCTGTTGAGTGCTGCACGCCAGCCTCAGTGCCTCTTCTTTCAGTCAATGTCACTGTGTGCTGTGATATCTTTGTAACATTGGTTGTTGCCGGAAGAAAAGGAAAGGATGGATAGGATTTCTATTCTTTTACAACAAAACCCAAAATGCATCGGCTTGCTAGCTCCTTAAGTTTACAAGGCCAGCTGCTTTTGAGATATTCTAATTATAGTGGTTATTCGGCGTTGGAGGTAAGAGAGTTGTTTTTAGGTCTGGCCGTTCCTCCTCTTTTAAATTACTCTAGCTCATGTCAACAAAGTAACAACAAAACATAGCCAACGGTTTGTTGCTCAAGCCTTCCCTACTGCACCTTCCCATGTCTCTCCTGCCGACCACAGTGCAGGAAATTTGAGTTTGCATTTGCGCAAAGAGACGTACAACACAAGAAGGCGCGCTTTCGTGCGCCGGGCACCACCCGGCCTGTGCATTCCTCACTGCCGTGAGATCAGTTTACTCAGCAGAGCATGACGCTGCAATTGGTTAGTAAGGCCTGCCTGACCAGAATAGTATATTTGGGGTCATGTATTTGATTGCATTTTTAAAACAGTAACAGAACTTAACTGCAATGTTTAAATAGGTCTAGACATATTTAAACAGTGTCAATTTGATAGAAGAATTCTGGAAAATTCAGAGGGGAGGCACCAATGTTTTTTTTTCCCTTTGGGTGGATGTGGCATTAAAGAGTTTGAAGACCACTGGTCTAAGTGGACACTAATACACCTGGATCCTCCTGAATTCCTCGCAACAGATGCCAGCAAACCTGGCTGGAGAGCTACTGTGTTGGACTGATTATGTCGATTCAAGTGGTCTTTCCTAGAGAGTCGGAGGTCATGGAAGTAGATGGAGTTGATGGTAAGCTTCAGGGCTTTGAAGTTTTCCCATCATCATCTGTCTCAGAAAAATGTGCTAGTAAAGACAGAGAATAAGGTAGCGGTCTTTTACATTAACCAGCAGTGAAGCATGCATTCAAAATCCCTCAATGCAATAGCAGAACAATTGGGCTATTGGGCAGAGATCAACCTGTTGCATACGTCGGCAGTACACATCAAGGGCACCGACAATGTGATGGCAGACAGCTGGAGGTTTCCAAATTTGCTGGAGTTGACGTTATCCAGGTCGTTGTTTTGAGAGATATGCTGAGAGTTTGTGAAACCCTTTCTGGATCTCTTTTCAAACAAGGACAATGCTCATCTTTGTCGATTCTGATCCAGGCTTCCGGAACAAGGAGCCTAGGTAGTGGACGTATTGGTGATAAAGTGGCTGAGAAGTCTCCTTTATACATTCCCCCCCTTTTTATTGATCCAGATGGTTCTCTTCAAGTCTCAGCAGGGGGGAGGGAACTTGATTCTTGTTGGCCCTGATTGGCCAGAGATGTCATGGTTTCCTCTTCTGAACCCCTGGCTTTTCTACCTCCTTGGGTACTGCTCAAGTGTGTCTCTTCTCAGAACGTCGTCCCTGACCTTCTTGCTCCAACTCACTCTATCGCTTTGGAGGTTGAGAAGTCTGGACTGCTAGCAAAGGGTCTTTCCTCTTCCTTAGTGGAGTTAATTCAGCACTCCAGCAGGCCTTCTACTTCGAAGTCTTACTCAAAGAACTGGAAGTCCTTTCAGACGTGATGTTCTGCTCATGATCTTTTGGCACCTACCTGTAGTTTGTCTGCTATTTTGCATTTTCTTCTGAATGGGTTTCACTTGAATCTCTTTCCACTATGGAAGCTCATTGGTTTGAGATAAAGGCTTTTAGGGACTTTTCTGAACTTTCATTGATGTTACACTCTTTGGTGTCTAGACTGTTATGATCTTTTGTCAATGGTAAGAACAATGAAAAATCCCTTTTCTCCAACTCAGAATCTTCCTACTCTTTTATAGGCTTTGCAATTTTATCTCTTTGAAGGTCTGGATACTGTACAATTAAAGATTGTCTCCTATAAAGTTATTTTCCTATTTGCTCTCGCCTTGCTGAGAACAATTGGGGAGCTGGGAGCCTTAAAATGCTGTCCTCTCTTCATTTGATACTTTGGAAGATGGGGTAACTTTAAGGCCTAGCCCTACCTTTGCTGCAAAGGTTAAGTCTATTTTTGATAGATCTTAGGAAATAATTCTTCCTTCTTTCATTCCCTCTCCTTCCTCTCCGGAGGAACATTTGTTGAATACACTTGATGTTTAAAGAGCTCTTTTCATTTATGTCACCAGGCCTCTGCAGTTCAGGAAAACCGACTCCTTGTTTGTGACTTTTGGACAGCCTGGAAAAGACAAGAAGGTGACTTTTATGACTCTGAGTAGGTGGATTAAGTTGTCAATTATTCTGGCTTTGCAAGGCTTTTTAGAAAATTTTCCAGGCCAGGGATGGTCTACGAGAGGAATGGCCACCTCCTGGGTTGAATTCCAGTGAGTAACAATCTAGGAAATTCCTAGGGTGGTTGCTTGGGCCTCAGGGCATACATTTGTCAAGCATTATCGCTTAATAAATTTTCTGTTTTGCATTTGAGTACCAATGTTTTGAACTCTGCATTACCCTAAGTCCATCTTGTCCTTGTCACAAACATTACATCCTGCCCACCTTCCCATCAGTCCTTTGGCAAGTACTTGGCACCCAGGTTGGGTGCATGGCGCTAGCATTTAAGAATCCTCCTGTTCTTTCTTCCTCTTGGAGGGTGACATCACTTTACTTTGTAATGACTGTCACAAGGACGCAATGGACTAAGGCTAATGAAGATTACCAATAAGTAACCAACGCATCACCACTCTTTCTGAATGTGCGTGGCTCATTCTGCAGGACTTGTTCTTTGTATGATTCCTGGATTTTTCAGAAGCCCTTTGATGGCAGCACCCCCACACTGAAAATTGTTTCAGCACCACTGGACAAGGGTCAGTTGTCATGCTCATCTGCGGCGTAAATTTGCTTGAAGTAGTCTAACTCCCCAGGCACTGTCTTTTGCTCAATTTGCCTTTGTGAGTTTTCTCTCAATCACTGTTGATTTCCTTTGATCTTTCTTTCTTCTTTCACTTCACCTTCGCCTTCAGTGTATCTTTCGGCCCTGTTAAGAGACACGCCCCCTTGTAGCCACTTCTATACTTCTGTCACCTAATTATTTTCCTATCCTTTCCCCTGTAACGTTGCTGATCCTAGCTATAGCATGACTATCCAGAATCTGTTCACCTGAGTTATGTTCCTCTTATCCCCACGCATCTAATAATCAGCTCTTGGTCTCCCTCCACCTCTCACGTGACATAGTCTGAGCCAGTGTCTCCATCTTGGAGAGACAATCTCTTGCACTTCTGTTGTTCTACTGGCGCTGCCGGCTTGAGCTTTGGTCAGAAGTGGCAAATGAAGGACTAATGGAAAGTGAACGTGTACTGGAGCAACAGAGTGTATGGATTTACAAGCGTTTGATTAAATGAGAAAAAAAGAGTTTACCTGAGAGAAAAAACTTAACTTGGCCCGAACGGGGATCGAACCCGCGACCTTGGCGTTATTAGCACCACGCTCTAACCAACTGACCTAACCAGCCATGAACAATAGAGTCATCCTTTTTCCATGACATGCAGATACACAGAAGAGTCGGTCTCACTATCGCAATTCCTTTATACTTTTCTTCTTCCGTCCCCTGTCTGGATTGCAATAACAAGAGCTGTTGAGTGCTGCACGCCAGCCTCAGCGCCTCTTCTTTCAGTCAATGTCACTGTGTGCTGTGATATCTTTGTAACATTGGTTGTTGCCGGAAGAAAAGGAAAGGATGGATAGGATTTGTATTCTTTTACAACAAAACCCAAAATGCATCGGCTTGCTTGCTCATTAAGTTTACAAGCCAGCTGCTTTTGAGATATTCTAATTATAGTGGTTATTCGGCGTTGGAGGTAAGAGAGTTGTTTTTAGGTCTGGCCGTTCCTTCTGCTTTAAATTACTCTAGCTCATGTCAACAAAGTAACAACAAAACATAGCCAACGGTTTGTTGCTCAAGCCTTCCCTACTGCACCTTCCCATGTCTCTCCTGCCGACCACAGTGCAGGAAATTTGAGTTTGCATTTGCGCAAAGAGACGTACAACACAAGAAGGCGCGCTTTCGTGCGCCGGGCACCACCCGGCCTGTGCATTCCTCACTGCCGTGAGATCAGTTTACTCAGCAGAGCATGACGCTGCAATTGGTTAGTAAGGCCTGCCTGACCAGAATAGTATATTTGGGGTCATGTATTTGATTGCATTTTTAAAACAGTAACAGAACTTAACTGCAATGTTTAAATAGGTCTAGACATATTTAAACAGTGTCAATTTGATAGAAGAATTCTGGAAAATTCAGAGGGGAGGCACCAATGTTTTCTTTTCCCTTTGGGTGGATATGGCATTAAAGAGTTTGAAGACCACTGGTCTAAGTGGACACTAATACACCTGGATCCTCCTGAATTCCTCGCAACAGATGCCAGCAAACCTGGCTGGAGAGCTACTGTGTTGGGCTGATCCTGTCGATTCAAGTGGTCTTTCCTAGAGAGTCGGAGGTCATGGAAGTAGATGGAGTTGATGGTAAGCTTCAGGGCTTTGAAGTTTTCCCATCATCATCTGTCTCAGAAAAATTTGCTAGTAAAGACAGAGAATAAGGTAGCGGTCTTTTACATTAACCAGCAGTGAAGCATGCATTCAAAATCCCTCAATGCAATAGCAGAACAATTGGGCTATTGGGCAGAGATCAACCTGTTGCATACGTCGGCAGTACACATCAAGGGCACCGACAATGTGATGGCAGACAGCTGGAGGTTTCCAAATTTGCTGGAGTTGACGTTATCCAGGTCGTTGTTTTGAGAGATATGCCGAGAGTTTGTGAAACCCTTTCTGGATCTCTTTTCAAACAAGGACAATGCTCATCTTTGTCGATTCTGATCAAGGTTTCCGGAACAAGGAGCCTAGGTAGTGGACGTATTGGTGATAAAGTGGCTGAGAAGTCTCCTTTATACATTCCCCCCCTTTTTATTGATCCAGATGGTTCTCTTCAAGTCTCAGCAGGGGGGAGGGAACTTGATTCTTGTTGGCCCTGATTGGCCAGAGATGTCATGGTTTCCTCTTCTGAACCCCTGGCTCTTCTACCTCCTTGGGTACTGCTCAAGTGTGTATCTTCTCAGAACATAGTCCCTGACCTTCTTGCTCCAACTCACTCTATCGCTTTGGAGGTTGAGAAGTCTGGACTGCTAGCAAAGGGTCTTTCCTCTTCCTTAGTGGAGTTAATTCAGCATTCCAGCAGGCCTTCTACTTCGAAGTCTTACTCAAAGAACTGGAAGTCCTTTCAGACGTGAAGTTCTGCTCATGATCTTTTGGCACCTACCTGTAGTTTGTCTGCTATTTTGCATTTTCTTCTGAATGGGTTTCACTTGAATCTCTTTCCACTCTGAAAGCTCATTGGTTTGCGATAAAGGCTTTTAGGGACTTTTCTGAACTTTCATCGATGTTACACTCTTTGGTGTCTAGACTGTTATGATCTTTTGTCAATGGTAAGAACAATGAAAAATCCCTTTTCTCCAACTCAGAATCTTCCTACTCTTTTATAGGTTTTGCAATTTTATCTCTTTGAGGATCTGGATACTGTACAATTAAAGATTGTCTCCTATAAAGTTATTTTCCTATTTGCTATTACCTTGCTGAGAACAATTGGGGAGCTGGGAGCCTTAAAATGCTGTCCTCTCTTCATTTGATACTTTGGAAGATGGGGTAACTTTAAGGCCTAGCCCTACCTTTGCTGCAAAGGTTAAGTCTATTTTTGATAGATCTTAGGAAATAATTCTTCCTTCTTTCATTCCCTCTCCTTCCTCTCCGGAGGAACATTTGTTGAATACACTTGATGTTTAAAGAGCTCTTTTCATTTATGTCACCAGGCCTCTGCAGTTCAGGAAAACTGACTCCTTGTTTGTGACTTTTGGACAGCCTGGAAAAGACAAGAAGGTGACTTTTATGACTCTGAGTAGGTGGATTAAGTTGTAAATTTTTCTGGCTTTGCAAGGCTTTTTAGAAAATCTTCCAGGTCAGGGATGGTCTACGAGAGGAATGGCCACCTCCTGGGTTGAATTCCAGTGAGTAACAATCTAGGAAATTCCTAGGGTGGTTACTTGGGCCTCAGGGCATACATTTGTCAAGCATTATCGCTTAATAAATTTTCTGTTTTGCATTTGAGTACCAATGTTTTGAACTCTGCATTACCCTAAGTCCATCTTGTCCTTGTCACAAACATTACATCCTGCCCACCTTCCCATCAGTCCTTTGGCAAGGACTTGGCACCCAGGTTGGGTGCATGGCGCTAGCATTTAAGAATCCTCCTGTTCTTTCTTCCTCTTGGAGGGTGACATCACTTTACTTTGTAATGACTGTCACAAGGACGCAATGGACTAAGGCTAATGAAGATTACCAATAAGTAAACAACGCATCACCACTCTTTCTGAATGTGCGTGGCTCATTCTGCAGGACTTGTTCTTTGTATGATTCCTGGATTTTCAGAAGCCCTTTGATGGCAGCACCCCCACACTGAAAATTGTTTCAGCACCACTGGACAAGGGTCAGTTGTCATGTTCATCTGCGGCGTAAATTTGCATTGAAGTAGTCTAACTCCCCAGGTCCTTTCTTTTGCTCAATTTGCCTTTGTGAGTTTTCTCTCAATCACTGTTGATTTCCTTTGATCTTTCTTTCTTCTTTCACTTCACCTTCGCCTTCAGTGTATCTTTCGGCCCTGTTAAGAGACACGCCCCCTTGTAGCCACTTCTATACTTCTGTCACCTAATTATTTTCCTATCCTTTCCCCTGTAACGTTGCTGATCCTAGCTATAGCATGACTATCCAGAATCTGTTCACCTGAGTTATGTTCCTCTTATCCCCACGCATCTAATAATCAGCTCTTGGTCTCCCTCCACCTCTCACGTGACATAGTCTGAGCCAGTGTCTCCATCTTGGAGAGACAATCTCTTGCACTTCTGTTGTTCTACTGGCGCTGCCGGCTTGAGCTTTGGTCAGAAGTGGCAAAAGAAGGACTAATGGAAAGTGAACATGTACTGGAGCAACAGAGTGTATGGATTTACAAGCGTTTGATTAAATGAGAAAAAAAGAGTTTACTTGAGAGAAAAAACTTAACTTGGCCCGTACGGGGATCAAACCCGTGACCTTGGCGTTATTAGCACCACGCTCTAACCAACTGAGCTAACCGGCCATGAATGACAGAGTTATCCTTTTTCCATGACATGCAGATACACAGAAGAGTCGGTCTCACTATCGCAATTCCTTCATACTTTTCTCCCTCCGTCCCCTGTCTGGATTGCAATAACAAGAGCTGTTGAGTGCTGCACGCCAGCCTCAGTGCCTCTTCTTTCAGTCAATGTCACTGTGTGCTGTGATATCTTTGTAACATTGGTTGTTGCCGGAAGAAAAGGAAAGGATGGATTGGATTTGTATTCTTTTACAACAAAACCCAAAATGCATCGGCTTGCTTGCTCATTAAGTTTACAAGCCAGCTGCTTTTGAGATATTCTAATTATAGTGGTTATTCGACGTTGGAGGTAAGAGAGTTGTTTTTAGGTCTGGCCGTTCCTTCTGCTTTAAATTACTCTAGCTCATGTCAACAAAGTAACAACAAAACATAGCCAACGGTTTGTTGCTCAAGCCTTCCCTACTGCACCTTCCCATGTCTCTCCTGCCGACCACAGTGCAGGAAATTTGAGTTTGCATTTGCGCAAAGAGACGTACAACACAAGAAGGCACGCTTTCGTGCGCCGGGCACTACCCGGCCTGTGCATTCCTCACTGCCGTGAGATCAGTTTACTCAGCAGAGCATAACGCTACAATTGGTTAGTAAGGCCTGCCTGACCAGAATAGTATATTTGGGGTCATGTATTTGATTGCATTTTTAAAACAGTAACAGAACTTAACTGCAATGTTTAAATAGGTCTAGACATATTTAAACAGTGTCAATTTGATAGAAGAATTCTGGAAAATTCAGAGCGGAGGCACCAATGTTTTTTTTTCCCTTTGGGTGGATGAGGCATTAAAGAGTTTGAAGACCACTGGTCTAAGTGGACACTAATACACCTGGATCCTCCTGAATTCCTTGCAACAGATGCCAGCAAACCTGGCTGGAGAGCTACTGTGTTGGACTGATCCTGTCGATTCAAGTGGTCTTTCCTAGAGAGTCGGAGGTCATGGAAGTAGATGGAGTTGATGGTAAGCTTCAGGGCTTTGAAGTTTTCCCATCATCACCTGTCTCAGAAAAATGTGCTAGTAAAGACAGAGAATAAGGTAGCGGTCTTTTACATTAACCAGCAGTGAAGCATGCATTCAAAATCCTTTAATGCAATAGCAGAACAATTGGGCTATTGGGCAGAGATCAACCTGTTGCATACGTCGGCAGTACACATCAAGGGCACCGACAATGTGATGGCAGACAGCTGGAGGTTTCCAAATTTGCTGGAGTTGACGTTATCCAGGTCGTTGTTTTGAGAGATATGCAGAGAGTTTGTGAAACCCTTTCTGGATCTCTTTTCAAACAAGGACAATGCTCATCTTTGTCGATTCTGATCCAGGTTTCCGGAACAAGGAGCCTAGGTAGTGGACGTATTGGTGATAAAGTGGCTGAGAAGTCTCCTTTATACATTCCCCCCCTTTTTATTGATCCAGATAGTTCTCTTCAAGTCTCAGCAGGGGGGAGGGAACTTGATTCTTGTTGGCCCTGATTGGCCAGAGATGTCATGGTTTCCTCTTCTGAACCCCTGGCTCTTCTACCTCCTTGGGTACTGCTCAAGTGTGTCTCTTCTCAGAACGTCGTCCCTGACCTTCTTGCTCCAACTCACTCTATCGCTTTGGAGGTTGAGAAGTCTGGACTGCTAGCAAAGGGTCTTTCCTCTTCCTTAGTGGAGTTAATTCAGCATTCCAGCAGGCCTTCTACTTCGAAGTCTTACTCAAAGAACTGGAAGTCCTTTCAGACGTGATGTTCTGCTCATGATCTTTTGGCACCTACCTGTAGTTTGTCTGCTATTTTGCATTTTCTTCTGAATGGGTTTCACTTGAATCTCTTTCCACTCTGAAACCTCATTGGTTTGCGATAAAGGCTTTTAGGGACTTTTCTGAACTTTCATCAATGTTACACTCTTTGGTGTCTAGACTGTTATGATCTTTTGTCAATGGTAAGAACAATGAAAAATCCCTTTTCTCCAACTCAGAATCTTCCTACTCTTTTATAGGCTTTGCAATTTTATCTCTTTGAGGATCTGGATACTGTACAATTAAAGATTGTCTCCTATAAAGTTATTTTCCTATTTGCTATCACCTTGCTGAGAACAATTGGGGAGCTGGGAGCCTTAAAATGCTGTCCTCTCTTCATTTGATACTTTGGAAGATGGGGTAACTTTAAGACCTAGCCCTACCTTTGCTGCAAAGGTTAAGTCTATTTTTGATAGATCTTAGGAAATAATTCTTCCTTCTTTCATTCCCTCTCCTTCCTCTCCGGAGGAACATTTGTTGAATACACTTGATGTTTAAAGAGCTCTTTTCATTTATGTCACCAGGCCTCTGCAGTTCAGGAAAACCGACTCCTTGTTTGTGACTTTTGGACAGCCTGGAAAAGACAAGAAGGTGACTTTTATGACTCTGAGTAGGTGGATTAAGTTGTCAATTTTTCTGGCTTTGCAAGGCTTTTTAGAAAATCTTCCAGGTCAGGGATGGTCTACGAGAGGAATGGCCACCTCCTGGGTTGAATTCCAGTGAGTAGCAATCTAGGAAATTCCTAGGATGTTTACTTGAGCCTGAGGGCATACATTTGTCAAGCATTATCGCTTAATAAATTTTCTGTTTTGCATTTGAGTACCAATGTTTTGAACTCTGCATTACCCGAAGTCCATCTTGTCCTTGTCACAAACATTACATCCTGCCCACCTTCCCATCAGTCCTTTGGCAAGGGCTTGGCACCCAGGTTGGGTGCATGGCACTAGCATTTAAGAATCCTCCTGTTCTTTCTTCCTCTTGGAGGGTGACATCACTTTACTTTGTAATGACTGTCACAAGGACGCAATGGACTAAGGCTAATGAAGATTACCAATAAGTAACCAACGCATCACCACTCTTTCTGAATGTGCGTGGCTCATTCTGCAGGACTTGTTCTTTGTATGATTCCTGGATTTTCAGAAGCCCTTTGATGGCAGCACCCCCACACTGAAAATTGTTTCAGCACCACTGGACAAGGGTCAGTTGTCATGCTCATCTGCGGTGTAAATTTGCATTGAAGTAGTCTAACTCCCCAGGTCCTGTCTTTTGCTCAATTTGCCTTTGTGAGTTTTCTCTCAATCACTGTTGATTTCCTTTGATCTTTCTTTCTTCTTTCACTTCACCTTCGCCTTCAGTGTATCTTTCGGCCCTGTTAAGAGACACGCCCCCTTGTAGCCACTTCTATACTTCTGTCACCTAATTATTTTCCTATCCTTTCCCCTGTAACGTTGCTGATCCTAGCTATAGCATGACTATCCAGAATCTGTTCACCTGAGTTATGTTCCTCTTATCCCCACGCATCTAATAATCAGCTCTTGGTCTCCCTCCACCTCTCACGTGACATAGTCTGAGCCAGTGTCTCCATCTTGGAGAGACAATCTGTTGCACTTCTGTTGGACTAATGGAAAGTGAACGTGTACTGGAGCAACAGAGTGTATGGATTTACAAGCGTTTGATTAAATGAGAAAAAAAGAGTTTACTTGAGAGAAAAAACTTAACTTGAGCCGTACGGGGATCAAACCCGCAACCTTGGCGTTATTAGCACCATGCTCCAACCAACTGAGCTAACCGGCCATGAATGACAGAGTTATCCTTTTTCCATGACATGCAGATACACAGAAGAGTCGGTCTCACTATCGCAATTCCTTCATACTTTTCTCCCTCCGTCCCCTGTCTGGATTGCAATAACAAGAGCTGTTGAGTGCTGCACGCCAGCCTCAGTGCCTCTTCTTTCAGTCAATGTCACTGTGTGCTGTGATATCTTTGTAACATTGGTTGTTGCCGGAAGAAAAGGAAAGGATGGATTGGATTTGTATTCTTTCACAACAAAACCCAAAATGCATCGGCTTGCTTGCTCATCAAGTTTACAAGGCCAGCTGCTTTTGAGATATTCTAATTATAGTGGTTATTCGGCGTTGGAGGTAAGAGAGTTGTTTTTAGGTCTGGCCGTTCCTTCTGCTTTAAATTACTCTAGCTCATGTCAACAAAGTAACAACAAAACATAGCCAACGGTTTGTTGCTCAAGCCTTCCCTACTGCACCTTCCCATGTCTCTCCTGCCGACCACAGTGCAGGAAATTTGAGTTTGCATTTGCGCAAAGAGACGTACAACACAAGAAGGCGCGCTTTCGTGCGCCGGGCACCACCCGGCCTGTGCATTCCTCACTGCCGTGAGATCAGTTTACTCAGCAGAGCATGACGCTGCAATTGGTTAGTAAGGCCTGCCTGATCAGAATAGTATATTTGGGGTCATGTATTTGATTGCATTTTTAAAACAGTAACAGAACTTAACTGCAATGTTTAAATAGGTCTAGACATATTTAAACAGTGTCAATTTGATAGAAGAATTCTGGAAAATTCAGAGGGGAGGCACCAATGTTTTTTTTTCCCTTTGGGTGGATGTGGCATTAAAGAGTTTGAAGACCACTGGTCTAAGTGGACACTAATACACCTGGATCCTCCTGAATTCCTCGCAACAGATGCCAGCAAACCTGGCTGGAGAGCTACTGTGTTGGACTGATCCTGTCGATTCAAGTGGTCTTTCCTAGAGAGTCGGAGGTCATGGAAGTAGATGGAGTTGATGGTAAGCTTCAGGGCTTTGAAGTTTTCCCATCATCATCTGTCTCAGAAAAATGTGCTAGTAAAGACAGAGAATAAGGTAGCGGTCTTTTACATTAACCAGCAGTGAAGCATGCATTCAAAATCCCTCAATGCAATAGCAGAACAATTGGGCTATTGGGCAGAGATCAACCTGTTGCATACGTCGGCAGTACACATCAAGGGCACCGACAATGTGATGGCAGACAGCTGGAGGTTTCCAAATTTGCTGGAGTTGACGTTATCCAGGTCGTTGTTTTGAGAGATATGCCGAGAGTTTGTGAAACCCTTTCTGGATCTCTTTTCAAACAAGGACAATGCTCATCTTTGTCGATTCTGATCCAGGTTTCCGGAACAAGGAGCCTAGGTAGTGGACGTATTGGTGATAAAGTGGCTGAGAAGTCTCCTTTATACATTCCCCCCCTTTTTATTGATCCAGATGGTTCTCTTCAAGTCTCAGCAGGGGGGAGGGAACTTGATTCTTGTTGGCCCTGATTGGCCAGAGATGTCATGGTTTCCTCTTCTGAACCCTTGGCTCTTCTACCTCCTTGGGTACTGCTCAAGTGTGTCTCTTCTCAGAACGTCGTCCCTGACCTTCTTGCTCCAACTCACTCTATCGCTTTGGAGGTTGAGAAGTCTGGACTGCTAGCAAAGGGTCTTTCCTCTTCCTTAGTGGAGTTAATTCAGCACTCCAGCAGGCCTTCTACTTCGAAGTCTTACTCAAAGAACTGGAAGTCCTTTCAGACGTGATGTTCTGCTCATGATCTTTTGGCACCTACCTGTAGTTTGTCTGCTATTTTGCATTTTCTTCTGAATGGGTTTCACTTGAATCTCTTTCCACTCTGGAAGCTCATTGGTTTGAGATAAAGGCTTTTAGGGACTTTTCTGAACTTTCATCGATGTTACACTCTTTGGTGTCTAGACTGTTATGATCTTTTGTCAATGGTAAGAACAATGAAAAATCCCTTTTCTCCAACTCAGAATCTTCCTACTCTTTTATAGGCTTTGCAATGTTATCTCTTTGAAGGTCTGGATACTGTACAATTAAAGATTGTCTCCTATAAAGTTATTTTCCTATTTGCTATCGCCTTGCTGAGAACAATTGGGGAGCTGGGAGCCTTAAAATGCTGTCCTCTCTTCATTTGATACTTTGGAAGATGGGGTAACTTTAAGGCCTAGCCCTACCTTTGCTGCAAAGGTTAAGTCTATTTTTGATAGATCTTAGGAAATAATTCTTCCTTCTTTCATTCCCTCTCCTTCCTCTCCGGAGGAACATTTGTTGAATACACTTGATGTTTAAAGCGCTCTTTTCATTTATGTCACCAGGCCTCTGCAGTTCAGGAAAACCGACTCCTTGTTTGTGACTTTTGGACAGCCTGGAAAAGACAAGAAGGTGACTTTTATGACTCTGAGTAGGTGGATTAAGTTGTCAATTTTTCTGGCTTTGCAAGGCTTTTTAGAAAATCTTCCAGGTCAGGGATGGTCTACGAGAGGAATGGCCACCTCCTGGGTTCAATTCCAGTGAGTAACAATCTAGGAAATTCCTAGGGTGGTTACTTGGGCCTCAGGGCATACATTTGTCAAGCATTATCGCTTAATACATTTTCTGTTTTGCATTTGAGTACCAATGTTTTGAACTCTGCATTACCCTAAGTCCATCTTGTCCTTGTCACAAACATTACATCCTGCCCACCTTCCCATCAGTCCTTTGGCAAGGGCTTGGCACCCAGGTTGGGTGCATGGCGCTAGCATTTAAGAATCCTCCTGTTCTTTCTTCCTCTTGGAGGGTGACATCACTTTACTTTGCAATGACTGTCACAAGGACGCAATGGACTAAGGCTAATGAAGATTACCAATAAGTAACCAACGCATCACCACTCTTTCTGAATGTGCGTGGCTCATTCTGCAGGACTTGTTCTTTGTATGATTCCTGGATTTTCAGAAGCCCTTTGATGTCAGCACCCCCACACAGAAAATTGTTTCAGCACCACTGGACAAGGGTCAGTTGTCATGCTCATCTGCGGCGTAAATTTGCATTGAAGTAGTCTAACTCCCCAGGTCCTGTCTTTTGCTCACTTTGCCTTTGTGAGTTTTCTCTCAATCACTGTTGATTTCCTTTGATCTTTCTTTCTTCTTTCAATTCACCTTCGCCTTCAGTGTATCTTTCGGCCCTGTTAAGAGACACGCCCCCTTGTAGCCACTTCTATACTTCTGTCACCTAATTATTTTCCTATCCTTTCCCCTGTAACGTTGCTGATCCTAGCTATAGCATGACTATCCAGAATCTGTTCACCTGAGTTATGTTCCTCTTATCCCCACGCATCTAATAATCAGCTCTTGGTCTCCCTCCACCTCTCACGTGACATAGTCTGAGCCAGTGTCTCCATATTGGAGAGACAATCTCTTGCACTTCTGTTGTTCTACTGGCGCTGCCGGCTTGAGCTTTGGTCAGAAGTGGCAAAAGAAGGACTAATGGAAAGTGAACGTGTACTGGAGCAACAGAGTGTATGGATTTACAAGCGTTTGATTAAATGAGAAAAAAAGAGTTTACTTGAGAGAAAAAACTTAACTTGGTTTGTACGGGGATCGAACCCACGACCTTGGCGGTATTAGTAACACGCTCTAACCAACTGAGCTAACCGGCCATGAATGAGAGAGTTATCCTTTATCCATGACATGCAGATACACAGAAGAGTCGGTCTCACTATCGCAATTCCTTTATACTTTTCTCCTTCCGTCCCCTGTCTGGATTGCAATAACAAGAGCTGTTGAGTGCTGCACGCCAGCCTCAGCGCCTCTTCTTTCAGTCAATGTCACTGTGTGCTGTGATATCTTTGTAACATTGGTTGTTGCCGGAAGAAAAGGAAAGGATGGATAGGATTTGTATTCTTTTACAACGAAACCCAAAATGCATCGGCTTGCTTGCTCATTAAGTTTACAAGCCAGCTGCTTTTGAGATATTCTAATTATAGTGGTTATTCGGCGTTGGAGGTAAGAGAGTTGTTTTTAGGTCTGGCCGTTCCTTCTGCTTTAAATTACTCTAGCTCATGTCAACAAAGTAACAACAAAACATAGACAACGGTTTGTTGCTCAAGCCTTCCCTACTGCACCTTCCCATGTCTCTCCTGCCGACCACAGTGCAGGAAATTTGAGTTTGCATTTGCGCAAAGAGACGTACAACACAAGAAGGCGCGCTTTCGTGCGCCGGGCACCACCCGGCCTGTGCATTCCTCACTGCCGTGAGATCAGTTTACTCAGCAGAGCATGACGCTACAATTGGTTAGTAAGGCCTGCCTGACCAGAATAGTATATTTGGGGTCATGTATTTGATTGCATTTTTAAAACAGTAACAGAACTTAACTGCAATGTTTAAATAGGCCTAGACATATTTAAACAGTGTCAATTTGATAGAAGAATTCTGGAAAATTCAGAGGGGAGGCACCAATGTTTTTTTTTCCCTTTGGGTGGATGTGGCATTAAAGAGTTTGAAGACCACTGGTCTAAGTGGACACTAATACACCTGGATCCTCCTGAATTCCTCGCAACAGATGCCAGCAAACCTGGCTGGAGAGCTACTGCGTTGGACTGATCCTGTCGATTCAAGTGGTCTTTCCTAGAGAGTCGGAGGTCATGGAAGTAGATGGAGTTGATGGTAAGCTTCAGGGCTTTGAAGTTTTCCCATCATCATCTGTCTCAGAAAAATGTGCTAGTAAAGACAGAGAATAAGGTAGCGGTCTTTTACATTAAACAGCAGTGAAGCATGCATTCAAAATCCCTCAATGCAATAGCAGAACAATTGGGCTATTGGGCAGAGATCAACCTGTTGCATACGTCGGCAGTACACATCAAGGGCACCGACAATGTGATGGCAGACAGCTGGAGGTTTCCAAATTTGCTGGAGTTGACGTTATCCAGGTCGTTGTTTTGAGAGATATGCCGAGAGTTTGTGAAACCCTTTCTGGATCTCTTTTCAAACAAGGACAATGCTCATCTTTGTCGATTCTGATCCAGGTTTCCGGAACAAGGAGCCTAGGTAGTGGACGTATTGGTGATAAAGTGGCTGAGAAGTCTCCTTTATACATTCCCCCCCTTTTTATTGATCCAGATAGTTCTCTTCAAGTCTCAGCAGAGGGGAGGGAACTTGATTCTTGTTGGCCCTGATTGGCCAGAGATGTCATGGTTTCCTCTTCTGAACCCCTGGCTCTTCTACTTCCTTGGGTACTGCTCAAGTGTGCCTCTTCTCAGAACGTCGTCCCTGACCTTCTTGCTCCAACTCACTCTATCGCTTTGGAGGTTGAGAAGTCTGGACTGCTAGCAAAGGGTCTTTCCTCTTCCTTAGTGGAGTTAATTCAGCATTCCAGCAGGCCTTCTACTTCGAAGTCTTACTCAAAGAACTGGAAGTCCTTTCAGACGTGAAGTTCTGCTCATGATCTTTTGGCACCTACCTGTAGTTTGTCTGCTATTTTGCATTTTCTTCTGAATGGGTTTCACTTGAATCTCTTTTCACTCTGAAAGCTCATTGGTTAGCGATAAAGGCTTTTAGGGACTTTTCTGAACTTTCATCGATGTTACACTCCTTGGTGTCTAGACTGTTATGATCTTTTGCCAATGGTAAGAACAATGAAAAATCCCTTTTCTCCAACTCAGAATCTTCCTACTCTTTTATAGGCTTTGCAATTTTATCTCTTTGAGGATCTGGATACTGTACAATTAAAGATTGTCTCCTATAAAGTTATTTTCCTATTTGCTATCACCTTGCTGAGAACAATTGGGGAGCTGGGAGCCTTAAAATGCTGTCCTCTCTTCATTTGATACTTTGGAAGATGGGGTAACTTTGAGGCCTAGCCCTACCTTTGCTGCAAAGGTTAAGTCTATTTTTGATAGATCTTAGGAAATAATTCTTCCTTCTTTCATTCCCTCTCCTTCCTCTCCGGAGGAACATTTGTTGAATACACTTGATGTTTAAAGAGCTCTTTTCATTTATGTCACCAGGCCTCTGCAGTTCAGGAAAACCGACTCCTTGTTTGTGACTTTTGGACAGCCTGGAAAAGACAAGAAGGTGACTTTTATGACTCTGAGTAGGTGGATTAAGTTGTCAATTTTTCTGGCTTTGCAAGGCTTTTTAGAAAATCTTCCAGATCAGGGATGGTCTACGAGAGGAATGGCCTCCTCCTGGGTTGAATTCCAGTGAGTAACAATCTAGGAAATTCCTAGGGTGGTTACTTGGGCCTGAGGGCATACATTTGTCAAGAATTATCGCTTAATAAATTTTCTGTTTTGCATTTGAGTACCAATGTTTTGATCTCTGCATTACCCTAAGTCCATCTTGTCCTTGTCACAAACATTACATCCTGCCCACCTTCCCATCAGTCCTTTGGCAAGGGCTTGGCACTCAGGTTGGGTGCATGGCGCTAGCATTTAAGAATCCTCCTGTTCTTTCTTCCTCTTTGAGGGTGACATCACTTTACTTTGCAATGACTGTCACAAGGACGCAATGGACTAAGGCTAATGAAGATTACCAATAAGTAACCAACGCATCACCACTCTTTCTGAATGTGCGTGGCTCATTCTGCAGGACTTGTTCTTTGTATGATTCCTGGATTTTAGGAAGCCCTTTGATGGCAGCACCCCCACACAGAAAATTGTTTCAGCACCACTGGACAAGGGTCAGTTGTCATGCTCATCTGCGGCGTAAATTTGCATTGAAGTAGTCTAACTCCCCAGGTCCTGTCTTTTGCTCAATTTGCCTTTGTGAGTTTTCTCTCAATCACTGTTGATTTCCTTTGATCTTTCTTTCTTCTTTCACTTCACCTTCGCCTTCAGTGTATCTTTCGGCCCTGTTAAGAGACACGCCCCCTTGTAGCCACTTCTATACTTCTGTCACCTAATTATTTTCCTATCCTTTCCCCTGTAACGTTGCTGATCCTAGCTATAGCATGACTATCCAGAATCTGTTCACCTGAGTTATGTTCCTCTTATCCCCACGCATCTAATAATCAGCTCTTGGTCTCCCTCCACCTCTCACGTGACATAGTCTGAGCCAGTGTCTCCATCTTGGATAGACAATCTCTTGCACTTCTGTTGTTCTACTGGCGCTGCCGGCTTGAGCTTTGGTCAGAAGTGGCAAAAGAAGGACTAATGGAAAGTGAACGTGTACTGGAGCAACAGAGTGTATGGATTTACAAGCGTTTGATTAAATGAGAAAAAAAGAGTTTACTTGAGAGAAAAAACTTAACTTGGCCCGTACGGGGATCAAACCCGCAACCTTGGCGTTATTAGCACCACGCTCTAACCAACTGAGCTAACCGGCCATGAATGACAGAGTTATCCTTTTTCCATGACATGCAGATACACAGAAGAGTCGGTCTCACTATCGCAATTCCTTCATACTTTTCTCCCTCCGTACCCTGTCTGGATTGCAATAACAAGAGCTGTTGAGTGCTGCACGCCAGCCTCAGTGCCTCTTCTTTCAGTCAATGTCACTGTGTGCTGTGATATCTTTGTAACATTGGTTGTTGCCGGAAGAAAAGGAAAGGATGGATTGGATTTGTATTCTTTTACAACAAAACCCAAAATGCATCGGCTTGCATGCTCATTAAGTTTACAAGGCCAGCTGCTTTTGAGATATTCTAATTATAGTGGTTATTCGGCGTTGGAGGTAAGAGAGTTGTTTTTAGGTCTGTCAGTTCCTTCTGCTTTAAAATACTCTAGCTCATGTCAACAAAGTAACAACAAAACATTGCCAACGGTTTGTTGCTCAAGCCTTCCCTACTGCACCTTCAAATGTCTCTCCTGCCGACCACAGTGCAGGAAATTTGAGTTTTCATTTGCGCAAAGAGACGTACAACACAAGAAGGCGCGCTTTCGTGCGCCGGGCACCACCCGGCCTGTGCATTCCTCACTGCCGTGAGATCAGTTTACTCAGCAGAGCATGACGCTGCAATTGGTTAGTAAGGCCTGCCTGACCAAAATAGTATATTTGGGGTCATGTATTTGATTGCATTTTTAAAACAGTAACAGAACTTAACTGCAATGTTTAAATAGGTCTAGACATATTTAAACAGTGTCAATTTGATAGAAGAATTCTGGAAAATTCAGAGAAGAGGCACCAATGTTTTTTTTTCCCTTTGGGTGGATGTGGCATTAAAGAGTTTGAAGACCACTGGTCTAAGTGGACACTAATACACCTGGGTCCTCCTGAATTCCTCGCAACAGATGCCAGCAAACCTGGCTGGAGAGCTACTGTGTTGGACTGATCCTGTCGATTCAAGTGGTCTTTCCTAGAGAGTCGGAGGTCATGGAAGTAGATGGAGTTGATGGTAAGCTTCAGGGCTTTGAAGTTTTCCCATCATCATCTGTCTCAGAAAAATGTGCTAGTAAAGACAGAGAAAAAGGTAGCGGTCTTTTACATTAACCAGCAGTGAAGCATGCATTCAAAATCCCTCAATGCAAAAGCAGAACAATTGGGCTATTGGGCAGAGATCAACCTGTTGCATACGTCGGCAGTACACATCAAGGGCACCGACAATGTGATGGCAGACAGCTGGAGGTTTCCAAATTTGCTGGAGTTGACGTTATCCAGGTCGTTGTTTTGAGAGATATTCCGAGAGTTTGTGAAACCCTTTCTGGATCTCTTTTCAAACAAGGACAATGCTCATCTTTGTCGATTCTGATCCAGGTTTCCGGAACAAGGAGCCTAGGTAGTGGACGTATTGGTGATAAAGTGGCTGAGAAGTCTCCTTTATACATTCCCCCCCTTTTTATTGATCCAGATGGTTCTCTTCAAGTCTCAGCAGGGGGGAGGGAACTTGATTCTTGTTGGCCCTGATTGGCCAGAGATGTCATGGTTTCCTCTTCTGAACCCCTGGCTCTTCTACCTCCTTGGGTAGTGCTCAAGTGTGTCTCTTCTCAGAACGTCGTCCCTGACCTTCTTGCTCCAACTCACTCTATCGCTTTGGAGGTTGAGAAGTCTGGACTGCTAGCAAAGGGTCTTTCCTCTTCCTTAGTGGAGTTAATTCAGCATTCCAGCAGGCCTTCTACTTCGAAGTCTTACTCAAAGAACTGGAAGTCCTTTCAGACGTGATGTTCTGCTCATGATCTTTTGGCACCTACCTGTAGTTTGTCTGCTATTTTGCATTTTCTTCTGAATGGGTTTCACTTGAATCTCTTTCCACTCTGAAAGCTCATTGGTTTGCGATAAAGGCTTTTAGGGACTTTTCTGAACTTTCATCGATGTTACACTCTTTGGTGTCTAGACTGTTATGATCTTTTGTCAATGGTAAGAACAATGAAAAATCCCTTTGCTCCAACTCAGAATCTTCCTACTCTTTTATAGGCTTTGCAATTTTATCTCTTTGAGGATCTGGATACTGTACAATTAAAGATTGTCTCCTATAAAGTTATTTTCCTATTTGCTATCACCTTGCTGAGAACAATTGGGGAGCTGGGAGCCTTAAAATGCTGTCCTCTCTTCATTTGATACTTTGGAAGATGGGGTAACTTTAAGGCCTAGCCCTTCCTTTGCTGCAAAGGTTAAGTCTATTTTTGATAGATCTTAGGAAATAATTCTTCCTTCTTTCATTCCCTCTCCTTCCTCTCCGGAGGAACATTTGTTGAATACACTTGATGTTTAAAGAGCTCTTTTCATTTATGTCACCAGGCCTCTGCAGTTCAGGAAAACCGACTCCTTGTTTTTGACTTTTGGACAGCCTGGAAAAGACAAGAAGGTGACTTTTCTGACTCTGAGTAGGTGGATTAAGTTGTCAATTTTTCTGGCTTTGCAAGGCTTTTTAGAAAATCTTCCAGGTCAGGGATGGTCTATCCAGTGAGTAACAATCTAGGAAATTCCTAGGGTGGTTACTTGGGCCTCAGGGCATACATTTGTCAAGCATTATCGCTTAATAAATTTTCTGTTTTGCATTTGAGTACCAATGTTTTGAACTCTGCATTACCCTAAGTCCATCTTGTCATTGTCACAAACATTACATCCTGCCCACCTTCCCATCAGTCCTTTGGCAAGGACTTGGCACCCAGGTTGGGTGCATGGCGCTAGCATTTAAGAATCCTCCTGTTCTTTCTTCCTCTTGGAGGGTGACATCACTTTACTTTGTAATGACTGTCACAAGGACGCAATGGACTAAGGCTAATGAAGATTACCAATAAGTAACCAACGCATCACCACTCTTTCTGAATGTGCGTGGCTCATTCTGCAGGACTTGTTCTTTGTATGATTCCTGGATTTTCAGAAGCCCTTTGATGGCAGCACCCCCACACTGAAAATTGTTTCAGCACCACTGGACAAGGGTCAGTTGTCATGCTCATCTGCGGCGTAAATTTGCATTGAAGTAGTCTAACTCCCCAGGTCCTGTCTTTTGCTCAATTTGCCTTTGTGAGTTTTCTCTCAATCACTGTTGATTTCCTTTGATCTTTCTTTCTTCTTTCACTTCACCTTCGCCTTCAGTGTATCTTTCGACCCTGTTAAGAGACACGCCCCCTTGTAGCCACTTCTATACTTCTGTCACCTAATTATTTTCCTATCCTTTCCCCTGTAACGTTGCTGATCCTAGCTATAGCTTGACTATCCAGAATCTGTTCACCTGAGTTATGTTCCTCTTATCCCCACGCATCTAATAATCAGCTCTTGTCTCCCTCCACCTCTCACGTGACATAGTCTGAGCCAGTGTCCCCATCTTGGAGAGACAATCTCTTGCACTTCTGTTGTTCTACTGGCGCTGCCGGCTTGAGCTTTGGTCAGAAGTGGCAAAAGAAGGACTAATGGAAAGTGAACGTGTACTGGAGCAACAGAGTGTATGGATTTACAAGCGTTTGATTAAATGAGAAAAAAAGAGTTTACTTGAGAGAAAAACTTAACTTGTCCCATACGGGGATCGAACCCGCGACCTTGGCGTTATTAGCACCACGCTCTAACCAACCGAGCTAACCGGCCATGAATGACAGAGTTATCCTTTTTCCATGACATGCAGATACACAGAAGAGTCGGTCTCACTATCGCAATTCCTTCATACTTTTCTCCTTCTGTCCCCTGTCTGGATTGCAATAACAAGAGCTGTTGAGTGCTGCACGCCAGCCTCAGCGCCTCTGCTTTCAGTCAATGTCACTGTGTGCTGTGATATCATTGTAACATTGGTTGTTGCCGGAAGAAAAGGAAAGGATGGATAGGATTTGTATTCTTTTACAACAAAACCCAAAATGCATCGGCTTGCTTGCTCATTAAGTTTACAAGGCCAGCTGCTTTTGAGATATTCTAATTATAGTGGTTATTCGGCGTTGGAGGTAAGAGAGTTGTTTTTAGGTCTGGCCGTTCCTTCTGCTTTAAATTACTCTAGCTCATGTCAACAAAGTAACAACAAAACATAGCCAACGGTTTGTTGCTCAAGCCTTCCCCACTGCACCTTCCCATGTCTCTCCTGCCGACCACAGTGCAGGAAATTTGAGTTTGCATTTGCGCAAAGAGACGTACAACACAAGAAGGCGCGCTTTCGTGCGCCGGGCACCACCCGGCCTGTGCATTCCTCACTGCCGTGAGATCAGTTTACTCAGCAGAGCATGACGCTGCAATTGGTTAGTAAGGCCTGCCTGACCAGAATAGTATATTCGGGATCATGTATTTGATTGCATTTTTAAAACAGTAACAGAACTTAACTGCAATGTTTAAATAGGTCTAGACATATTTAAACAGTGTCAATTTGATAGAAGAATTCTGGAAAATTCAGAGGGGAGGCACCAATGTTTTTTTCCCTTTGGGTGGATGTGGCATTAAAGAGTTTGAAGAACACTGGTCTAAGTGGACACTAATACACCTGGATCCTCCTGAATTCCTCGCAACAGATGCCAGCAAACCTGGCTGGAGAGCTACTGTGTTGGACTGATCCTGTCGATTCAAGTGGTCTTTCCTAGAGAGTCGGAGGTCATGGAAGTAGATGGAGTTGATGGTAAGCTTCAGGGCTTTGAAGTTTTCCCATCATCATCTGTCTCAGAAAAATGTGCTAGTAAAGACAGAGAATAAGGTAGCGGTCTTTTACATTAACCAGCAGTGAAGCATGCATTCAAAATCCCTCAATGCAATAGCAGAACAATTGGGCTATTGGGCAGAGATCAACCTGTTGCATACGTCGGCAGTACACATCAAGGGCACCGACAATGTGATGGCAGACAGCTGGAGGTTTCCAAATTTGCTGGAGTTGACGTTATCCAGGTCGTTGTTTTGAGAGATATGCCGAGAGTTTGTGAAACCCTTTCTGGATCTCTTTTCAAACAAGGACAATGCTCATCTTTGTCGATTCTGATCCAGGTTTCCGGAACAAGGAGCCTAGGTAGTGGACGTATTGGTGATAAAGTGGCTGAGAAGTCTCCTTTATACATTCCCCCTCTTTTTATTGATCCAGATGGTTCTCTTCAAGTCTCAGCAGGGGGAGGGAACTTGATTCTTGTTGACCCTGATTGGCCAGAGATGTCATGGTTTCCTCTTCTGAACCCCTGGCTCTTCTACCTCCTTGGGTACTGCTCAAGTGTGTCTCTGCTCAGAACGTCGTCCCTGACCTTCTTGCTCCAACTCACTCTATCGCTTTGGAGGTTGAGAAGTCTGGACTGCTAGCAAAGGGTCTTTCCTCTTCCTTAGTGGAGTTAAGTCAGCACTCCAGCAGGCCTTCTACTTCGAAGTCTTACTCAAAGAACTGGAAGTCCTTTCAGACATGATGTTCTGCTAATGATCTTTTGGCACCTACCTGTAGTTTGTCTGCTATTTTGCATTTTCTTCTGAATGGGTTTCACTTGAATCTCTTTCCACTCTGAAAGCTCATTGGTTTGCGATAAAGGCTTTTAGGGACTTTTCTGAACTTTCATCGATGTTACACTCTTTGGTGTCTAGACTGTTATGATCTTTTGTCAATGGTAAGAACAATGAAAAATCCCTTTTCTCCAACTCAGAATCTTCCAACTCTTTTATAGGCTTTGCAATTTTATCTCTTTGAGGATCTGGATACTGTACAATTAAAGATTGTCTCCTATAAAGTTATTTTCCTATTTGCTATCACCTTGCTGAGAACAATTGGGGAGCTGGGAGCCTTAAAATGCTGTCCTCTCTTCATTTGATACTTTGGAAGATGGGGTAACTTTAAGGCCTAGCCCTACCTTTGCTGCAAAGGTTAAGTCTATTTTTGATAGATCTTAGGAAATAATTCTTCCTTCTTTCATTCCGTCTCCTTCCTCTCCGGAGGAACATTTGGTGAATACACTTGATGTTTAAAGAGCTCTTTTCATTTATGTCACCAGGCCTCTGCAGTTCAGGAAAACCGACTCCTTGTTTGTGACTTTTGGACAGCCTGGAAAAGACAAGAAGGTGACTTTTATGACTCTGAGTAGGTGGATTAAGTTGTCAATTTTTCTGGCTTTGCAAGGCTTTTTAGAAAATCTTCCAGGTCAGGGATGGTCTACGAGAGGAATGGCCACCTCCTGGGTTGAATTCCAGTGAGTAACAATCTAGGAAATTCCTAGGGTGGTTACTTGGGCCTCAATGCATACATTTGTGAAGCATTATCGCTTAATAAATTTTCTGTTTTGCATTTGAGTACCAATGTTTTGAACTCTGCATTACCCTAAATCCATCTTGTCCTTGTCACAAACATTACATCCTGCCCACCTTCCCATCAGTCCTTTGGCAAGGGCTTGGCACCCAGGTTGGGTGCATGGCGCTAGCATTTAAGAATCCTCCTGTTCTTTCTTCCTCTTGGAGGGTGACATCACTTTACTTTGTAATGACTGTCACAAGGACGCAATGGACTAAGGCTAATGAAGATTACCAATAAGTAACCAACGCATCACCACTCTTTCTGAATGTGCGTGGCTCATTCTGCAGGACTTGTTCTTTGTATGATTCCTGGATTTTCAGAAGCCCTTTGATGGCAGCACCCCCACACTGAAAATTGTTTCAGCACCACTGGACAAAGGTCAGTTGTCATGCTCATCTGCGGCATAAATTTGCATTGAAGTAGTCTAACTCCCCAGGTCCTGTCTTTTGCTCAATTTGCCTTTGTGAGTTTTCTCTCAATCACTGTTGATTTCCTTTGATCTTTCTTTCTTCTTTCACTTCACCTTCGCCTTCAGTGTATCTTTCGGCCCTGTTAAGAGACACGCCCCCTTGTAGCCACTTCTATACTTCTGTCACCTAATTATTTTCCTATCCTTTCCCCTGTAACGTTGCTGATCCTAGCTATAGCATGACTATCCAGAATCTGTTCACCTGAGTTATGTTCCTCTTATCCCCACGCATCTAATAATCAGCTCTTGGTCTCCCTCCACCTCTCACGTGACATAGTCTGAGCCAGTGTCTCCATCTTGGAGAGACAATCTCTTGCACTTCTGTTGTTCTACTGGCGCTGCCGGCTTGAGCTTTGGTCAGAAGTGGCAAAAGAAGGACTAATGGAAAGTGAACGTGTACTGGAGCAACAGAGTGTATGGATTTACAAGCGTTTGATTAAATGAGAAAAAAAAAGTTTACTTGAGAAAAAAAACTTAACTTGGCCCGTACGGGGATCGAACCCGCAACCTTGGCGTTATTAGCACCATGCTCTAACCAACTGAGCTAACCAGCCATGAATGACAGAGTTATCCTTTTTCCATGACATGCAGATACACTGAAGAGTCGGTCTCACTATCGCAATTCCTTCATACTTTTCTCCTACCGTCCCCTGTCTGGATTGCAATAACAAGAGCTGTTGAGTGCTGCACGCCAGCCTCAGCGCCTCTTATTTCAGTCAATGTCACTGTGTGCTGTGATATCTTTGTAACATTGGTTGTTGCCGGAAGAAAAGGAAAGGATGGATAGAATTTGTATTCTTTCACAACAAAACCCAAAATGCATCGGCTTGCTTGCTCATTAAGTTTACAAGGCCAGCTGCTTTTGCGATATTCTAATTATAGTGGTTATTCGGCGTTGGAGGTAAGAGAGTTGTTTTTAGGTCTGGACATTCCTTCTGCTTTAAATTACTCTAGCTCATGTCAACAAAGTAACAACAAAACATAGCCTACGGTTTGTTGCTCAAGCCTTCCCTACTGCACCTTCCCATGTCTCTCCTGCCGACCACAGTGCAGGAAATTTGAGTTTGCATTTTCGCAAAGAGACATACAACACAAGAAGGCGCGCTTTCGTGCGCCGGGCACCACCCGGCCTGTGCATTCCTCACTGCCGTGAGATCAGTTTACTCAGCAGAGCATGATGCTGCAATTGGTTAGTAAGGCCTGCCTGACCAGAATAGTATATTTGGGGTCATGTATTTGATTGCATTTTTAAAACAGTAACAGAACTTAACTGCAATGTTTAAATAGGTCTAGACATATTTAAACAGTGTCAAATTGATAGAAGAATTCTGGAAAATTCAGAGGGGAGGCACCAATGTTTTTTTTTCCCTTTGGGTGGATGTGGCATTAAAGAGTTTGAAGACCACTGATCTAAGTGGACACTAATACACCTGGATCCTCCTGAATTCCTCGCAACAGATGCCAGCAAACCTGGCTGGAGAGCTACTGTGTTGGACTGATCCTGTCGATTCAAGTGGTCTTTCCTAGAGAGTCGGAGGTCATGGAAGTAGATGGAGTTGATGGTAAGCTTCAGGGCTTTGAAGTTTTCCCATCATCATCTGTCTCAGAAAAATGTGCTAGTAAAGACAGAGAATAAGGTAGCGGTCTTTTACATTAACCAGCAGTGAAGCATGCATTCAAAATCCCTCAATGCAATAGCAGAACAATTGGGCTATTGGGCAGAGATCAACCTGTTGCATACGTCGGCAGTACACATCAAGGGCACCGACAATGTGATGGCAGACAGCTGGAGGTTTCCAAATTTGCTGGAGTTGACGTTATCCAGGTCGTTGTTTTGAGAGATATGCCGAGAGTTTGTGAAACCCTTTCTGGATCTCTTTTCAAACAAGGACAATGCTCATCTTTGTCGATTCTGATCCAGGTTTCCGGAACAAGGAGCCTAGGTAGTGGACGTATTGGTGATAAAGTGGCTGAGAAGTCTCCTTTATACATTCCCCCTCTTTTTATTGATCCAGATGGTTCTCTTCAAGTCTCAGCAGGGGGGAGGGAACTTGATTCTTGTTGGCCCTGATTGGCCAGAGATGTCATGGTTTCCTCTTCTGAACCCCTGGCTCTTCTACCTCCTTGGGTAGTGCTCAAGTGTGTCTCTTCTCAGAACGTCGTCCCTGACCTTCTTGCTCCAACTCACTCTATCGCTTTGGAGGTTGAGAAGTCTGGACTGCTAGCAAAGGGTCTTTCCTCTTCCTTAGTGGAGTTAATTCAGCATTCCAGCAGGCCTTCTACTTCGAAGTCTTACTCAAAGAACTGGAAGTCCTTTCAGACGTGATGTTCTGCTCATGATCTTTTGGCACCTACCTGTAGTTTGTCTGCTATTTTGCATTTTCTTCTGAATGGGTTTCACTTGAATCTCTTTCCACTCTGAAAGCTCATTGGTTTGCGATAAAGGCTTTTAGGGACTTTTCTGAACTTTCATCGATGTTACACTCTTTGGTGTCTAGACTGTTATGATCTTTTGTCAATGGTAAGAACAATGAAAAATCCCTTTGCTCCAACTCAGAATCTTCCTACTCTTTTATAGGCTTTGCAATTTTATCTCTTTGAGGATCTGGATACTGTACAATTAAAGATTGTCTCCTATAAAGTTATTTTCCTATTTGCTATCACCTTGCTGAGAACAATTGGGGAGCTGGGAGCCTTAAAATGCTGTCCTCTCTTCATTTGATACTTTGGAAGATGGGGTAACTTTAAGGCCTAGCCCTTCCTTTGCTGCAAAGGTTAAGTCTATTTTTGATAGATCTTAGGAAATAATTCTTCCTTCTTTCATTCCCTCTCCTTCCTCTCCGGAGGAACATTTGTTGAATACACTTGATGTTTAAAGAGCTCTTTTCATTTATGTCACCAGGCCTCTGCAGTTCAGGAAAACCGACTCCTTGTTTTTGACTTTTGGACAGCCTGGAAAAGACAAGAAGGTGACTTTTCTGACTCTGAGTAGGTGGATTAAGTTGTCAATTTTTCTGGCTTTGCAAGGCTTTTTAGAAAATCTTCCAGGTCAGGGATGGTCTATCCAGTGAGTAACAATCTAGGAAATTCCTAGGGTGGTTACTTGGGCCTCAGGGCATACATTTGTCAAGCATTATCGCTTAATAAATTTTCTGTTTTGCATTTGAGTACCAATGTTTTGAACTCTGCATTACCCTAAGTCCATCTTGTCATTGTCACAAACATTACATCCTGCCCACCTTCCCATCAGTCCTTTGGCAAGGACTTGGCACCCAGGTTGGGTGCATGGCGCTAGCATTTAAGAATCCTCCTGTTCTTTCTTCCTCTTGGAGGGTGACATCACTTTACTTTGTAATGACTGTCACAAGGACGCAATGGACTAAGGCTAATGAAGATTACCAATAAGTAACCAACGCATCACCACTCTTTCTGAATGTGCGTGGCTCATTCTGCAGGACTTGTTCTTTGTATGATTCCTGGATTTTCAGAAGCCCTTTGATGGCAGCACCCCCACACTGAAAATTGTTTCAGCACCACTGGACAAGGGTCAGTTGTCATGCTCATCTGCGGCGTAAATTTGCATTGAAGTAGTCTAACTCCCCAGGTCCTGTCTTTTGCTCAATTTGCCTTTGTGAGTTTTCTCTCAATCACTGTTGATTTCCTTTGATCTTTCTTTCTTCTTTCACTTCACCTTCGCCTTCAGTGTATCTTTCGGCCCTGTTAAGAGACACGCCCCCTTGTAGCCACTTCTATACTTCTGTCACCTAATTATTTTCCTATCCTTTCCCCTGTAACGTTGCTGATCCTAGCTATAGCTTGACTATCCAGAATCTGTTCACCTGAGTTATGTTCCTCTTATCCCCACGCATCTAATAATCAGCTCTTGTCTCCCTCCACCTCTCACGTGACATAGTCTGAGCCAGTGTCCCCATCTTGGAGAGACAATCTCTTGCACTTCTGTTGTTCTACTGGCGCTGCCGGCTTGAGCTTTGGTCAGAAGTGGCAAAAGAAGGACTAATGGAAAGTGAACGTGTACTGGAGCAACAGAGTGTATGGATTTACAAGCGTTTGATTAAATGAGAAAAAAAGAGTTTACTTGAGAGAAAAACTTAACTTGTCCCATACGGGGATCGAACCCGCGACCTTGGCGTTATTAGCACCACGCTCTAACCAACCGAGCTAACCGGCCATGAATGACAGAGTTATCCTTTTTCCATGACATGCAGATACACAGAAGAGTCGGTCTCACTATCGCAATTCCTTCATACTTTTCTCCTTCTGTCCCCTGTCTGGATTGCAATAACAAGAGCTGTTGAGTGCTGCACGCCAGCCTCAGCGCCTCTGCTTTCAGTCAATGTCACTGTGTGCTGTGATATCATTGTAACATTGGTTGTTGCCGGAAGAAAAGGAAAGGATGGATAGGATTTGTATTCTTTTACAACAAAACCCAAAATGCATCGGCTTGCTTGCTCATTAAGTTTACAAGGCCAGCTGCTTTTGAGATATTCTAATTATAGTGGTTATTCGGCGTTGGAGGTAAGAGAGTTGTTTTTAGGTCTGGCCGTTCCTTCTGCTTTAAATTACTCTAGCTCATGTCAACAAAGTAACAACAAAACATAGCCAACGGTTTGTTGCTCAAGCCTTCCCCACTGCACCTTCCCATGTCTCTCCTGCCGACCACAGTGCAGGAAATTTGAGTTTGCATTTGCGCAAAGAGACGTACAACACAAGAAGGCGCGCTTTCGTGCGCCGGGCACCACCCGGCCTGTGCATTCCTCACTGCCGTGAGATCAGTTTACTCAGCAGAGCATGACGCTGCAATTGGTTAGTAAGGCCTGCCTGACCAGAATAGTATATTCGGGATCATGTATTTGATTGCATTTTTAAAACAGTAACAGAACTTAACTGCAATGTTTAAATAGGTCTAGACATATTTAAACAGTGTCAATTTGATAGAAGAATTCTGGAAAATTCAGAGGGGAGGCACCAATGTTTTTTTCCCTTTGGGTGGATGTGGCATTAAAGAGTTTGAAGAACACTGGTCTAAGTGGACACTAATACACCTGGATCCTCCTGAATTCCTCGCAACAGATGCCAGCAAACCTGGCTGGAGAGCTACTGTGTTGGACTGATCCTGTCGATTCAAGTGGTCTTTCCTAGAGAGTCGGAGGTCATGGAAGTAGATGGAGTTGATGGTAAGCTTCAGGGCTTTGAAGTTTTCCCATCATCATCTGTCTCAGAAAAATGTGCTAGTAAAGACAGAGAATAAGGTAGCGGTCTTTTACATTAACCAGCAGTGAAGCATGCATTCAAAATCCCTCAATGCAATAGCAGAACAATTGGGCTATTGGGCAGAGATCAACCTGTTGCATACGTCGGCAGTACACATCAAGGGCACCGACAATGTGATGGCAGACAGCTGGAGGTTTCCAAATTTGCTGGAGTTGACGTTATCCAGGTCGTTGTTTTGAGAGATATGCCGAGAGTTTGTGAAACCCTTTCTGGATCTCTTTTCAAACAAGGACAATGCTCATCTTTGTCGATTCTGATCCAGGTTTCCGGAACAAGGAGCCTAGGTAGTGGACGTATTGGTGATAAAGTGGCTGAGAAGTCTCCTTTATACATTCCCCCTCTTTTTATTGATCCAGATGGTTCTCTTCAAGTCTCAGCAGGGGGAGGGAACTTGATTCTTGTTGACCCTGATTGGCCAGAGATGTCATGGTTTCCTCTTCTGAACCCCTGGCTCTTCTACCTCCTTGGGTACTGCTCAAGTGTGTCTCTGCTCAGAACGTCGTCCCTGACCTTCTTGCTCCAACTCACTCTATCGCTTTGGAGGTTGAGAAGTCTGGACTGCTAGCAAAGGGTCTTTCCTCTTCCTTAGTGGAGTTAAGTCAGCACTCCAGCAGGCCTTCTACTTCGAAGTCTTACTCAAAGAACTGGAAGTCCTTTCAGACATGATGTTCTGCTAATGATCTTTTGGCACCTACCTGTAGTTTGTCTGCTATTTTGCATTTTCTTCTGAATGGGTTTCACTTGAATCTCTTTCCACTCTGAAAGCTCATTGGTTTGCGATAAAGGCTTTTAGGGACTTTTCTGAACTTTCATCGATGTTACACTCTTTGGTGTCTAGACTGTTATGATCTTTTGTCAATGGTAAGAACAATGAAAAATCCCTTTTCTCCAACTCAGAATCTTCCAACTCTTTTATAGGCTTTGCAATTTTATCTCTTTGAGGATCTGGATACTGTACAATTAAAGATTGTCTCCTATAAAGTTATTTTCCTATTTGCTATCACCTTGCTGAGAACAATTGGGGAGCTGGGAGCCTTAAAATGCTGTCCTCTCTTCATTTGATACTTTGGAAGATGGGGTAACTTTAAGGCCTAGCCCTACCTTTGCTGCAAAGGTTAAGTCTATTTTTGATAGATCTTAGGAAATAATTCTTCCTTCTTTCATTCCGTCTCCTTCCTCTCCGGAGGAACATTTGGTGAATACACTTGATGTTTAAAGAGCTCTTTTCATTTATGTCACCAGGCCTCTGCAGTTCAGGAAAACCGACTCCTTGTTTGTGACTTTTGGACAGCCTGGAAAAGACAAGAAGGTGACTTTTATGACTCTGAGTAGGTGGATTAAGTTGTCAATTTTTCTGGCTTTGCAAGGCTTTTTAGAAAATCTTCCAGGTCAGGGATGGTCTACGAGAGGAATGGCCACCTCCTGGGTTGAATTCCAGTGAGTAACAATCTAGGAAATTCCTAGGGTGGTTACTTGGGCCTCAATGCATACATTTGTGAAGCATTATCGCTTAATAAATTTTCTGTTTTGCATTTGAGTACCAATGTTTTGAACTCTGCATTACCCTAAATCCATCTTGTCCTTGTCACAAACATTACATCCTGCCCACCTTCCCATCAGTCCTTTGGCAAGGGCTTGGCACCCAGGTTGGGTGCATGGCGCTAGCATTTAAGAATCCTCCTGTTCTTTCTTCCTCTTGGAGGGTGACATCACTTTACTTTGTAATGACTGTCACAAGGACGCAATGGACTAAGGCTAATGAAGATTACCAATAAGTAACCAACGCATCACCACTCTTTCTGAATGTGCGTGGCTCATTCTGCAGGACTTGTTCTTTGTATGATTCCTGGATTTTCAGAAGCCCTTTGATGGCAGCACCCCCACACTGAAAATTGTTTCAGCACCACTGGACAAAGGTCAGTTGTCATGCTCATCTGCGGCATAAATTTGCATTGAAGTAGTCTAACTCCCCAGGTCCTGTCTTTTGCTCAATTTGCCTTTGTGAGTTTTCTCTCAATCACTGTTGATTTCCTTTGATCTTTCTTTCTTCTTTCACTTCACCTTCGCCTTCAGTGTATCTTTCGGCCCTGTTAAGAGACACGCCCCCTTGTAGCCACTTCTATACTTCTGTCACCTAATTATTTTCCTATCCTTTCCCCTGTAACGTTGCTGATCCTAGCTATAGCATGACTATCCAGAATCTGTTCACCTGAGTTATGTTCCTCTTATCCCCACGCATCTAATAATCAGCTCTTGGTCTCCCTCCACCTCTCACGTGACATAGTCTGAGCCAGTGTCTCCATCTTGGAGAGACAATCTCTTGCACTTCTGTTGTTCTACTGGCGCTGCCGGCTTGAGCTTTGGTCAGAAGTGGCAAAAGAAGGACTAATGGAAAGTGAACGTGTACTGGAGCAACAGAGTGTATGGATTTACAAGCGTTTGATTAAATGAGAAAAAAAAAGTTTACTTGAGAAAAAAAACTTAACTTGGCCCGTACGGGGATCGAACCCGCAACCTTGGCGTTATTAGCACCATGCTCTAACCAACTGAGCTAACCAGCCATGAATGACAGAGTTATCCTTTTTCCATGACATGCAGATACACTGAAGAGTCGGTCTCACTATCGCAATTCCTTCATACTTTTCTCCTACCGTCCCCTGTCTGGATTGCAATAACAAGAGCTGTTGAGTGCTGCACGCCAGCCTCAGCGCCTCTTATTTCAGTCAATGTCACTGTGTGCTGTGATATCTTTGTAACATTGGTTGTTGCCGGAAGAAAAGGAAAGGATGGATAGAATTTGTATTCTTTCACAACAAAACCCAAAATGCATCGGCTTGCTTGCTCATTAAGTTTACAAGGCCAGCTGCTTTTGCGATATTCTAATTATAGTGGTTATTCGGCGTTGGAGGTAAGAGAGTTGTTTTTAGGTCTGGACATTCCTTCTGCTTTAAATTACTCTAGCTCATGTCAACAAAGTAACAACAAAACATAGCCTACGGTTTGTTGCTCAAGCCTTCCCTACTGCACCTTCCCATGTCTCTCCTGCCGACCACAGTGCAGGAAATTTGAGTTTGCATTTTCGCAAAGAGACATACAACACAAGAAGGCGCGCTTTCGTGCGCCGGGCACCACCCGGCCTGTGCATTCCTCACTGCCGTGAGATCAGTTTACTCAGCAGAGCATGATGCTGCAATTGGTTAGTAAGGCCTGCCTGACCAGAATAGTATATTTGGGGTCATGTATTTGATTGCATTTTTAAAACAGTAACAGAACTTAACTGCAATGTTTAAATAGGTCTAGACATATTTAAACAGTGTCAAATTGATAGAAGAATTCTGGAAAATTCAGAGGGGAGGCACCAATGTTTTTTTTTCCCTTTGGGTGGATGTGGCATTAAAGAGTTTGAAGACCACTGATCTAAGTGGACACTAATACACCTGGATCCTCCTGAATTCCTCGCAACAGATGCCAGCAAACCTGGCTGGAGAGCTACTGTGTTGGACTGATCCTGTCGATTCAAGTGGTCTTTCCTAGAGAGTCGGAGGTCATGGAAGTAGATGGAGTTGATGGTAAGCTTCAGGGCTTTGAAGTTTTCCCATCATCATCTGTCTCAGAAAAATGTGCTAGTAAAGACAGAGAATAAGGTAGCGGTCTTTTACATTAACCAGCAGTGAAGCATGCATTCAAAATCCCTCAATGCAATAGCAGAACAATTGGGCTATTGGGCAGAGATCAACCTGTTGCATACGTCAGCAGTACACATCAAGGGCACCGACAATGTGATGGCAGACAGCTGGAGGTTTCGAAATTTGCTGGAGTTGACGTTATCCAGGTCGTTGTTTTGAGAGATATGCCGAGAGTTTGTGAAACCCTTTCTGGATCTCTTTTCAAACAAGGACAATGCTCATCTTTGTCGATTCTGATCCAGGTTTGCGGAACAAGGAGCCTAGGTAGTGGACGTATTGGTGATAAAGTGGCTGAGAAGTCTCCTTTATACATTCCCCCTCTTTTTATTGATCCAGATGGTTCTCTTCAAGTCTCAGCAGGGGGAGGGAACTTGATTCTTGTTGACCCTGATTGGCCAGAGATGTCATGGTTTCCTCTTCTGAACCCCTGGCTCTTCTACCTCCTTGGGTACTGCTCAAGTGTGTCTCTGCTCAGAACGTCGTCCCTGACCTTCTTGCTCCAACTCACTCTATCGCTTTGGAGGTTGAGAAGTCTGGACTGCTAGCAAAGGGTCTTTCCTCTTCCTTAGTGGAGTTAAGTCAGCACTCCAGCAGGCCTTCTACTTCGAAGTCTTACTCAAAGAACTGGAAGTCCTTTCAGACATGATGTTCTGCTAATGATCTTTTGGCACCTACCTGTAGTTTGTCTGCTATTTTGCATTTTCTTCTGAATGGGTTTCACTTGAATCTCTTTCCACTCTGAAAGCTCATTGGTTTGCGATAAAGGCTTTCAGGGACTTTTCTGAACTTTCATCGATGTTACACTCTTTGGTGTCTAGACTGTTATGATCTTTTGTCAATGGTAAGAACAATGAAAAATTCCTTTTCTCCAACTCAGAATCTTCCAACTCTTTTATAGGCTTTGCAATTTTATCTCTTTGAGGATCTGGATACTGTACAATTAAAGATTGTCTCCTATAAAGTTATTTTCCTATTTGCTATCACCTTGCTGAGAACAATTGGGGAGCTGGGAGCCTTAAAATGCTGTCCTCTCTTCATTTGATACTTTGGAAGATGGGGTAACTTTAAGGCCTAGCCCTACCTTTGCTGCAAAGGTTAAGTCTATTTTTGATAGATCTTAGGAAATAATTCTTCCTTCTTTCATTCCCTCTCCTTCCTCTCCGGAGGAACATTTGTTGAATACACTTGATGTTTAAAGAGCTCTTTTCATTCATGTCACCAGGCCTCTGCAGTTCAGGAAAACCGACTCCTTGTTTGTGACTTTTGGACAGCCTGGAAAAGACAAGAAGGTGACTTTTATGACTCTGAGTAGATGGATTAAGTTGTCAATTTTTCTGGCTTTGCAAGGCTTTTTAGAAAATCTTCCAGGTCAGGGATGGTCTACGAGAGGAATGGCCACCTCCTGGATTGAATTCCAGTGAGTAACAATCTAGGAAATTCCTAGGGTGGTTACTTGGGCCTCAATGCATACATTTGTGAAGCATTATCGCTTAATACATTTTCTGTTTTGCATTTGAGTACCAATGTTTTGAACTCTGCATTACCCTAAGTCCATCTTGTCCTTGTCACAAACATTACATCCTGCCCACCTTCCCATCAGTCCTTTGGCAAGGGCTTGGCACCCAGGTTGGGTGCATGGCGCTAGCATTTAAGAATCCTCCTGTTCTTTCTTCCTCTTGGAGGGTGACATCACTTTACTTTGTAATGACTGTCACAAGGACGCAATGGACTAAGGCTAATGAAGATTACCAATAAGTAACCAACGCATCACCACTCTTTCTGAATGTGCGTGGCTCATTCTGCAGGACTTGTTCTTTGTATGATTCCTGGATTTTCAGAAGCCCTTTGATGGCAGCACCCCCACACTGAAAATTGTTTCAGCACCACTGGACAAGGGTCAGTTGTCATGCTCATCTGCGGCGTAAATTTGCATTGAAGTAGTCTAACTCCCCAGGTCCTGTCTTTTGCTCAATTTGCCTTTGTGAGTTTTCTCTCAATCACTGTTGATTTCCTTTGATCTTTCTTTCTTCTTTCACCTTCGCCTTCAGTGTATCTTTCGGCCCTGTTAAGAGACACGCCCCCTTGTAGCCACTTCAAAAAAACTTAACTTGGCCCGTACGGGGATCGAACCCGCCACTTTGGCGTTATTAGCACCACGCTCTAACCAACTGAGGTAACCGGCCATGAATGACAGAGTTATCCTCTTTCCATGACATGCAGATACACAGAAGAGTCGGTCTCACTATCGCAATTCCTTCATACTTTTCTCCTTCTGTCCCCTGTCTGGATTGCAATAACAAGAGCTGTTGAGTGCTGCACGCCAGCCTCAGCGCCTCTTCTTTCAGTCAATGTCACTGTGTGCTGTGATATCTTTGTAACATTGGTTGTTGCTGGAAGAAAAGGAAAGGATGGATAGGATTTCTATTCTTTTACAACAAAACCCAAAATGCATCGGCTTGCTTGCTCATTAAGTTTACAAGGCCAGCTGCTTTTGAGATATTCTAATTATAGTGGTTATTCGGCGTTGGAGGTAAGAGAGTTGTTTTTAGGTCTGGCCGTTCCATCTGCTTTAAATTACTCTAGCTCATGTCAACAATGTAACAACAAAACATAGCCAACGGTTTGTTGCTCAAGCCTTCCCTACTGCACCTTCCCATGTCTCTCCTGCCGACCACAGTGCAGGAAATTTGAGTTTGCATTTGCGCAAAGAGACGTACAACACAAGAAGGCGCGCTTTCGTGCGCCGGGCACCACCCGGCCTGTGCATTCCTCACTGCCGTGAGATCAGTTTACTCAGCAGAGCATGACGCTGCAATTGGTTAGTAAGGCCTGCCTGACTAGAATAATATATTTGGGGTCATGTATTTGATTGCATTTTTAAAACAGTAACAGAACTTAACTGCAATGTTTAAATAGGTCTAGACATATTTAAACAGTGTCAATTTGATAGAAGAATTCTGGAAAATTCAGAGGGGAGGCACCAATGTTGTTTTTTCCCTTTGGGTGGATGCGGCATTAAAGAGTTTGAAGACCACTGGTCTAAGTGGACACTAATACACCTGGATCCTCCTGAATTCCTCGCAACAGATGCCAGCAAACCTGGCTGGAGAGCTACTGTGTTGGACTGATCCTGTCGATTCAAGTGGTCTTTCCTAGAGAGTCAGAGGTCATGGAAGTAGATGGAGTTGATGGTAAGCTTCAGGGCCTTGAAGTTTTCCCATCATCATCTGTCTCAGAAAAATGTGCTAGTAAAGACAGAGAATAAGGTAGCGGTCTTTTACATTAACCAGCAGTGAAGCATGCATTCAAAATCCCTCAATGCAATAGCAGAACAATTGGGCTATTGGGCAGAGATCAAACAGTTGCATACGTCGGCAGTACACATCAAGGGCACCGACAATGTGATGGCAGACAGCGGGAGGTTTCCAAATTTGCTGGAGTTGACGTTATCCAGGTAGTTGTTTTGAGAGATATGCCGAGAGTTTGTGAAACCCTTTCTGGATCTCTTTTCAAACAAGGACAATGCTCATCTTTGTCGATTCTGATCGAGGTTTACGGAACAAGGAGCCTAGGTAGTGGACGTATTGGTGATAAAGTGGCTGAGAAGTCTCCTTTATACATTCCCCCCCTTTTTATTGATCCAGATGGTTCTCTTCAAGTCTCAGCAGGGGGAGGGAACTTGATTCTTGTTGACCCTGATTGGCCAGAGATGTCATGGTTTCCTCTTCTGAACCCCTGGCTCTTCTACCTCCTTGGGTACTGCTCAAGTGTGTCTCTGCTCAGAACGTCGTCCCTGACCTTCTTGCTCCAACTCACTCTATCGCTTTGGAGGTTGAGAAGTCTGGACTGCTAGCAAAGGGTCTTTCCTCTTCCTTAGTGGAGTTAAGTCAGCACTCCAGCAGGCCTTCTACTTCGAAGTCTTACTCAAAGAACTGGAAGTCCTTTCAGACATGATGTTCTGCTAATGATCTTTTGGCACCTACCTGTAGTTTGTCTGCTATTTTGCATTTTCTTCTGAATGGGTTTCACTTGAATATCTTTCCACTCTGAAAGCTCCTTACTTTGCGATAAAGGCTTTTAGGGACTTTTCTGAACTTTCATCGATGTTACACTCTTTGGTGTCTAGACTGTTATGATCTTTTGTCAATGGTAAGAACAATGAAAAATCCCTTTTCTCCAACTCAGAATCTTCCAACTCTTTTATAGGCTTTGCAATTTTATCTCTTTGAGGATCTGGATACTGTACAATTAAAGATTGTCTCCTATAAAGTTATTTTCCTATTTGCTATCACCTTGCTGAGAACAATTGGGGAGCTGGGAGCCTTAAAATGCTGTCCTCTCTTCATTTGATACTTTGGAAGATGGGGTAACTTTAAGGCCTAGCCCTACCTTTGCTGCAAAGGTTAAGTCTATTTTTGATAGATCTTAGGAAATAATTCTTCCTTCTTTCATTCCCTCTCCTTCCTCTTCGGAAGAACATTTGTTGAATACACTTGATGTTTAAAGAGCTCTTTTCATTTATGTCACCAGGCCTCTGCAGTTCAGGAAAACCGACTCCTTGTTTGTGACTTTTGGACAGCCTGGAAAAGACAAGAAGGTGACTTTTATGACTCTGAGTAGGTGGATTAAGTTGTCAATTTTTCTGGCTTTGCAAGGCTTTTTAGAAAATCTTCCAGGTCAGGGATGGTCTACGAGAGGAATGGCCACCTCCTGGGTTGAATTCCAGTGAGTAACAATCTAGGAAATTCCTAGGGTGGTTACTTGGGCCTCAATGCATACATTTGTGAAGCATTATCACTTAATAAATTTTCTGTTTTGCATTTGAGTACCAATGTTTTGAACTCTGCATTACCCTAAGTCCATCTTGTCCTTGTCACAAACATTACATCCTGCCCACCTTCCCATCAGTCCTTTGGCAAGGGCTTGGCACCCAGGTTGGGTGCATGGCGCTAGCATTTAAGAATCCTCCTGTTCTTTCTTCCTCTTGGAGGGTGACATCACTTTACTTTGTAATGACTGTCACAAGGACGCAATGGACTAAGGCTAATGAAGATTACCAATAAGTAACAAACGCATCACCACTCTTTCTGAATGTGCGTGGCTCATTCTGCAGGACTTGTTCTTTGTATGATTCCTGGATTTTCAGAAGCCCTTTGATGGCAGCACCCCCACACTGAAAATTGTTTCAGCACCACTGGACAATGGTCAGTTGTCATGCTCATCTGCGGCGTAAATTTGCATTGAAGTAGTCTAACTCCCCAGGTCCTGTCTTTTGCTCAATTTGCCTTTGTGAGTTTTCTCTCAATCACTGTTGATTTCCTTTGATCTTTCTTTCTTCTTTCACTTCACCTTCGCCTTCAGTGTATCTTTCGGCCCTGTTAAGAGACACGCCCCCTTGTAGCCACTTCTATACTTCTGTCACCTAATTATTTTCCTATCCTTTCCCCTGTAACGTTGCTGATCCTAGCTATAGCATGACTATCCAGAATCTGTTCACCTGAGTTATGTTCCTCTTATCCCCACGCATCTAATAATCAGCTCTTGGTCTCCCTCCACCTCTCACATGACATAGTCTGAGCCAGTGTCTCCATCTTGGAGAGACAATCTCTTGCACTTCTGTTGTTCTACTGGCGCTGCCGGCTTGAGCTTTGGTCAGAAGTGGCAAAAGAAGGACTAATGGAAAGTGAACGTGTACTGGAGCAACAGAGTGTATGGATTTACAAGCGTTTGATTAAATGAGAAAAAAAGAGTTTACTTGAGAGAAAAACTTAACTTGGCCCATACGGGGACCGAACCCGCGACCTTGGTGTTATTAGCACCTCACTCTAACCAACTGAGCTAACCGGCCATGAATGACAGAGTTATCCTTTTTCCATGACATGCAGATACACAGAAGAGTCGGTCTCACTATCGCAATTCCTTCATACTTTTCTCCTTCTGTCCCCTGTCTGGATTGCAATAACAAGAGCTGTTGAGTGCTGCACGCCAGCCTCAGCGCCTCTGCTTTCAGTCAATGTCACTGTGTGCTGTGATATCATTGTAACATTGGTTGTTGCCGGAAGAAAAGGAAAGGATGGATAGGATTTGTATTCTTTTACAACAAAACCCAAAATGCATCGGCTTGCTTGCTCATTAAGTTTACAAGGCCAGCTGCTTTTGAGATATTCTAATTATAGTGGTTATTCGGCGTTGGAGGTAAGAGAGTTGTTTTTAGGTCTGGCCGTTCCTTCTGCTTTAAATTACTCTAGCTCATGTCAACAAAGTAACAACAAAACATAGCCAACGGTTTCTTGCTCAAGCCTTCCCTACTGCACCTTCCCATGTCTCTCCTGCCGACCACAGTGCAGGAAATTTGAGTTTGCATTTGCGCAAAGAGACGTACAACACAAGAAGGCGCGCTTTCGTGCGCCAGGCACCACCTGGCATGTGCATTCCTCACTGCCGTGAGATCAGTTTACTCAGCAGAGCATGACGCTGCAATTGGTTAGTAAGGCCTGCCTGACCAGAATAGTATATTTGGGGTCATGTATTTGATTGCATTTTTAAAACAGTAACAGAACTTAACTGCAATGTTTAAATAGGTCTAGACATATTTAAACAGTGTCAATTTGATAGAAGAGTTCTGGAAAATTCAGAGGGGAGGCACCAATGTTTTTTTTTCCCTTTGGGTGGATGTGGCATTAAAGAGTTTGAAGACCACTGGTCTAAGTGGACACTAATACACCTGGATCCTCCTGAATTCCTCGCAACAGATGCCAGCAAACCTGGCTGGAGAGCTACTGTGTTGGACTGATCCTGTCGATTCAAGTGGTCTTTCCTAGAGAGTCGGAGGTCATGGAAGTAGATGGAGTTGATGGTAAGCTTCAGGGCTTTGAAGTTTTCCCATCATCATCTGTCTCAGAAAAATGTGCTAGTAAAGACAGAGAATAAGGTAGCGGTCTTTTACATTAACCAGCAGTGAAGCATGCATTCAAAATCCCTCAATGCAATAGCAGAACAATTGGGCTATTGGGCAGAGATCAACCTGTTGCATACGTCAGCAGTACACATCAAGGGCACCGACAATGTGATGGCACACAGCTGGAGGTTTCCAAATTTGCTGGAGTTGACGTTATCCAGGTCGTTGTTTTGAGAGATATGCCGAGAGTTTGTGAAACCCTTTCTGGATCTCTTTTCAAACAAGGACAATGCTCATCTTTGTCGATTCTGATCCAGGTTTCCGGAACAAGGAGCCTAGGTAGTGGACGTATTGGTGATAAAGTGGCTGAGAAGTCTCCTTTATACATTCCCCCTCTTTTTATTGATCCAGATGGTTCTCTTCAAGTCTCAGCAGGGGGAGGGAACTTGATTCTTGTTGACCCTGATTGGCCAGAGATGTCATGGTTTCCTCTTCTGAACCCCTGGCTCTTCTACCTCCTTGGGTACTGCTCAAGTGTGTCTCTGCTCAGAACGTCGTCCCTGACCTTCTTGCTCCAACTCACTCTATCGCTTTGGAGGTTGAGAAGTCTGGACTGCTAGCAAAGGGTCTTTCCTCTTCCTTAGTGGAGTTAAGTCAGCACTCCAGCAGGCCTTCTACTTCGAAGTCTTACTCAAAGAACTGGAAGTCCTTTCAGACATGATGTTCTGCTAATGATCTTTTGGCACCTACCTGTAGTTTGTCTGCTATTTTGCATTTTCTTCTGAATGGGTTTCACTTGAATCTCTTTCCACTCTGAAAGCTCATTGGTTTGCGATAAAGGCTTTCAGGGACTTTTCTGAACTTTCATCGATGTTACACTCTTTGGTGTCTAGACTGTTATGATCTTTTGTCAATGGTAAGAACAATGAAAAATCCCTTTTCTCCAACTCAGAATCTTCCAACTCTTTTATAGGCTTTGCAATTTTATCTCTTTGAGGATCTGGATACTGTACAATTAAAGATTGTCTCCTATAAAGTTATTTTCCTATTTGCTATCACCTTGCTGAGAACAATTGGGGAGCTGGGAGCCTTAAAATGCTGTCCTCTCTTCATTTGATACTTTGGAAGATGGGGTAACTTTAAGGCCTAGCCCTACCTTTGCTGCAAAGGTTAAGTCTATTTTTGATAGATCTTAGGAAATAATTCTTCCTTCTTTCATTCCCTCTCCTTCCTCTCCAGAGGAACATTTGTTGAATACACTTGATGTTTAAAGAGCTCTTTTCATTTATGTCACCAGGCCTCTGCAGTTCAGGAAAACCGACTCCTTGTTTGTGACTTTTGGACAGCCTGGAAAAGACAAGAAGGTGACTTTTATGACTCTGAGTAAGTGGATTAAGTTGTCAATTTTTCTGGCTTTCCAAGGCTTTTTAGATAATCTTCCAGGTCAGGGATGGTCTACGAGAGGAATGGCCACCTCCTGGATTGAATTCCAGTGAGTAACAATCTAGGAAATTCCTAGGGTGGTTACTTGGGCCTCAATGCATACATTTGTGAAGCATTATCGCTTAATAAATTTTCTGTTTTGCATTTGAGTACCAATGTTTTGATCTCTGCATTACCCTAAGTCCATCTTGTCCTTGTCACAAACATTACATCCTGCCCACCTTCCCATCAGTCCTTTGGCAAGGGCTTGGCACCCAGGTTGGGTGCATGGCGCTAGCATTTAAGAATCCTCCTGTTCTTTCTTCCTCTTGGAGGGTGACATCACTTTACTTTGTAATGACTGTCACAAGGACGCAATGGACTAAGGCTAATGAAGATTACCAATAAGTAACCAACGCATCACCACTCTTTCTGAATGTGCGTGGCTCATTCTGCAGGACTTGTTCTTTGTATGATTCCTGGATTTTCAGAAGCCCTTTGATGGCAGCACCCCCACACTGAAAATTGTTTCAGCACCACTGGACAAGGGTCAGTTGTCATGCTCATCTGCGGCGTAAATTTGCATTGAAGTAGTCTAACTCCCCAGGTCCTGTCTTTTGCTCAATTTGCCTTTGTGAGTTTTCTCTCAATCACTGTTGATTTCCTTTGATCTTTCTTTCTTCTTTCACTTCACCTTCGCCTTCAGTGTATCTTTCGGCCCTGTTAAGAGACACGCCCCCTTGTAGCCACTTCTATACTTCTGTCACCTAATTATTTTCCTATCCTTTCCCCTGTAACGTTGCTGATCCTAGCTATAGCATGACTATCCAGAATCTGTTCACCTGAGTTATGTTCCTCTTATCCCCACGCATCTAATAATCAGCTCTTGGTCTCCCTCCACCTCTCACGTGACATAGTCTGAGCCAGTGTCTTCATCTTGGAGAGACAATCTCTTGCACTTCTGTTGTTCTACTGGCGCTGCCGGCTTGAGCTTTGGTCAGAAGTGGCAAAAGAAGGACTAATGGAAAGTGAACGTGTACTGGAGCAATAGAGTGTATGGATTTACAAGCGTTTGATTAAATGAGAAAAAAAGAGTTTACTTGAGAGAAAAACTTAACTTGTCCCATACGGGGATCGAACCCGCGACCTTGGCGTTATTAGCACCACGCTCTAACCAACCGAGCTAACCGGCTATGAATGACAGAGTTATCCTTTTTCCATGACATGCAGATACACAGAAGAGTCGGTCTCACTATCGCAATTCCTTCATACTTTTCTCCTTCTGTCCCCTGTCTGGATTGCAATAACAAGAGCTGTTGAGTGCTGCACGCCAGCCTCAGCGCCTCTGCTTTCAGTCAATGTCACTGTGTGCTGTGATATCATTGTAACATTGGTTGTTGCCGGAAGAAAAGGAAAGGATGGATAGGATTTGTATTCTTTTACAACAAAACCCAAAATGCATCGGCTTGCTTGCTCATTAAGTTTACAAGGCCAGCTGCTTTTGAGATATTCTAATTATAGTGGTTATTCGGCGTTGGAGGTAAGAGAGTTGTTTTTAAGTCTGGCCGTTCCTTCTGCTTTAAAATACTCTAGCTCATGGCAACAAAGTAACAACAAAACATAGCCAACGGTTTGTTGCTCAAGCCTTCCCCACTGCACCTTCCCATGTCTCTCCTGCCGACCACAGTGCAGGAAATTTGAGTTTGCATTTGCGCAAAGAGACGTACAACACAAGAAGGCGCGCTTTTGTGCGCCGGGCACCACCCGGCCTGTGCATTCCTCACTGCCGTGAGATCAGTTTACTCAGCAGAGCATGACGCTGCAATTGGTTAGTAAGGCCTGCCTGACCAGAATAGTATATTCGGGATCATGTATTTGATTGCATTTTTAAAACAGTAACAGAACTTAACTGCAATGTTTAAATAGGTCTAGACATATTTAAACAGTGTCAATTTGATAGAAGAATTCTGGAAAATTCAGAGGGGAGGCACCAATGTTTTTTTTCCCTTTGGGTGGATGTGGCATTAAAGAGTTTGAAGAACACTGGTCTAAGTGGACACTAATACACCTGGATCCTCCTGAATTCCTCGCAACAGATGCCAGCAAACCTGGCTGGAGAGCTACTGTGTTGGACTGATCCTGTCGATTCAAGTGGTCTTTCCTAGAGAGTCGGAGGTCATGGAAGTAGATGGAGTTGATGGTAAGCTTCAGGGCTTTGAAGTTTTCCCATCATCATCTGTCTCAGAAAAATGTGCTAGTAAAGACAGAGAATAAGGTAGCGGTCTTTTACATTAACCAGCAGTGAAGCATGCATTCAAAATCCCTCAATGCAATAGCAGAACAATTGGGCTATTGGGCAGAGATCAACCTGTTGCATACGTCGGCAGTACACATCAAGGGCACCGACAATGTGATGGCAGACAGCTGGAGGTTTCCAAATTTGCTGGAGTTGACGTTATCCAGGTCGTTGTTTTGAGAGATATGCCGAGAGTTTGTGAAACCCTTTCTGGATCTCTTTTCAAACAAGGACAATGCTCATCTTTGTCGATTCTGATCCAGGTTTCCGGAACAAGGAGCCTAGGTAGTGGACGTATTGGTGATAAAGTGGCTGAGAAGTCTCCTTTATACATTCCCCCTCTTTTTATTGATCCAGATGGTTCTCTTCTAGTCTCAGCAGGGGGAGGGAACTTGATTCTTGTTGACCCTGATTGGCCAGAGATGTCATGGTTTCCTCTTCTGAACCCCTGGCTCTTCTACCTCCTTGGGTACTGCTCAAGTGTGTCTCTGCTCAGAACGTCGTCCCTGACCTTCTTGCTCCAACTCACTCTATCGCTTTGGAGGTTGAGAAGTCTGGACTGCTAGCAAAGGGTCTTTCCTCTTCCTTAGTGGAGTTAAGTCAGCACTCCAGCAGGCCTTCTACTTCGAAGTCTTACTCAAAGAACTGGAAGTCCTTTCAGACATGATGTTCTGCTAATGATCTTTTGGCACCTACCTGTAGTTTGTCTGCTATTTTGCATTTTCTTCTGAATGGGTTTCACTTGAATCTCTTTCCACTCTGAAAGCTCATTGGTTTGCGATAAAGGCTTTTAGGGACTTTTCTGAACTTTCATCGATGTTACACTCTTTGGTGTCTAGACTGTTATGATCTTTTGTCAATGGTAAGAACAATGAAAAATCCCTTTTCTCCAACTCAGAATCTTCCAACTCTTTTATAGGCTTTGCAATTTTATCTCTTTGAGGATCTGGATACTGTACAATTAAAGATTGTCTCCTATAAAGTTATTTTCCTATTTGCTATCACCTTGCTGAGAACAATTGGGGAGCTGGGAGCCTTAAAATGCTGTCCTCTCTTCATTTGATACTTTGGAAGATGGGGTAACTTTAAGGCCTAGCCCTACCTTTGCTGCAAAGGTTAAGTCTATTTTTGATAGATCTTAGGAAATAATTCTTCCTTCTTTCATTCCCTCTCCTTCCTCTCCGGAGGAACATTTGGTGAATACACTTGATGTTTAAAGAGCTCTTTTCATTTATGTCACCAGGCCTCTGCAGTTCAGGAAAACCGACTCCTTGTTTGTGACTTTTGGACAGCCTGGAAAAGACAAGAAGGTGACTTTTATGACTCTGAGTAGGTGGATTAAGTTGTCAATTTTTCTGGCTTTGCAAGGCTTTTTAGAAAATCTTCCAGGTCAGGGATGGTCTACGAGAGGAATGGCCACCTCCTGGGTTGAATTCCAGTGAGTAACAATCTAGGAAATTCCTAGGGTGGTTACTTGGGCCTCAATGCATACATTTGTGAAGCATTATCGCTTAATAAATTTTCTGTTTTGCATTTGAGTACCAATGTTTTGAACTCTGCATTACCCTAAATCCATCTTGTCCTTGTCACAAACATTACATCCTGCCCACCTTCCCATCAGTCCTTTGGCAAGGGCTTGGCACCCAGGTTGGGTGCATGGCGCTAGCATTTAAGAATCCTCCTGTTCTTTCTTCCTCTTGGAGGGTGACATCACTTTACTTTGTAATGACTGTCACAAGGACGCAATGGACTAAGGCTAATGAAGATTACCAATAAGTAACCAACGCATCACCACTCTTTCTGAATGTGCGTGGCTCATTCTGCAGGACTTGTTCTTTGTATGATTCCTGGATTTTCAGAAGCCCTTTGATGGCAGCACCCCCACACTGAAAATTGTTTCAGCACCACTGGACAAAGGTCAGTTGTCATGCTCATCTGCGGCATAAATTTGCATTGAAGTAGTCTAACTCCCCAGGTCCTGTCTTTTGCTCAATTTGCCTTTGTGAGTTTTCTCTCAATCACTGTTGATTTCCTTTGATCTTTCTTTCTTCTTTCACTTCACCTTCGCCTTCAGTGTATCTTTCGGCCCTGTTAAGAGACACGCCCCCTTGTAGCCACTTCTATACTTCTGTCACCTAATTATTTTCCTATCCTTTCCCCTGTAACGTTGCTGATCCTAGCTATAGCATGACTATCCAGAATCTGTTCACCTGAGTTATGTTCCTCTTATCCCCACGCATCTAATAATCAGCTCTTGGTCTCCCTCCACCTCTCACGTGACATAGTCTGAGCCAGTGTCTCCATCTTGGAGAGACAATCTCTTGCACTTCTGTTGTTCTACTGGCGCTGCCGGCTTGAGCTTTGGTCAGAAGTGGCAAAAGAAGGACTAATGGAAAGTGAACGTGTACTGGAGCAACAGAGTGTATGGATTTACAAGCGTTTGATTAAATGAGAAAAAAAAAGTTTACTTGAGAAAAAAAACTTAACGTGGCCCGTACGGGGATCGAACCCGCAACCTTGGCGTTATTAGCACCATGCTCTAACCAACTGAGCTAACCAGCCATGAATGACAGAGTTATCCTTTTTCCATGACATGCAGATACACTGAAGAGTCGGTCTCACTATCGCAATTCCTTCATACTTTTCTCCTACCGTCCCCTGTCTGGATTGCAATAACAAGAGCTGTTGAGTGCTGCACGCCAGCCTCAGCGCCTCTTATTTCAGTCAATGTCACTGTGTGCTGTGATATCTTTGTAACATTGGTTGTTGCCGGAAGAAAAGGAAAGGATGGATAGAATTTGTATTCTTTCACAACAAAACCCAAAATGCATCGGCTTGCTTGCTCATTAAGTTTACAAGGCCAGCTGCTTTTGCGATATTCTAATTATAGTGGTTATTCGGCGTTGGAGGTAAGAGAGTTGTTTTTAGGTCTGGACGTTCCTTCTGCTTTAAATTACTCTAGCTCATGTCAACAAAGTAACAACAAAACATAGCCTACGGTTTGTTGCTCAAGCCTTCCCTACTGCACCTTCCCATGTCTCTCCTGCCGACCACAGTGCAGGAAATTTGAGTTTGCATTTTCGCAAAGAGACATACAACACAAGAAGGCGCGCTTTCGTGCGCCGGGCACCACCCGGCCTGTGCATTCCTCACTGCCGTGAGATCAGTTTACTCAGCAGAGCATGATGCTGCAATTGGTTAGTAAGGCCTGCCTGACCAGAATAGTATATTTGGGGTCATGTATTTGATTGCATTTTTAAAACAGTAACAGAACTTAACTGCAATGTTTAAATAGGTCTAGACATATTTAAACAGTGTCAAATTGATAGAAGAATTCTGGAAAATTCAGAGGGGAGGCACCAATGTTTTTTTTTCCCTTTGGGTGGATGTGGCATTAAAGAGTTTGAAGACCACTGATCTAAGTGGACACTAATACACCTGGATCCTCCTGAATTCCTCGCAACAGATGCCAGCAAACCTGGCTGGAGAGCTACTGTGTTGGACTGATCCTGTCGATTCAAGTGGTCTTTCCTAGAGAGTCGGAGGTCATGGAAGTAGATGGAGTTGATGGTAAGCTTCAGGGCTTTGAAGTTTTCCCATCATCATCTGTCTCAGAAAAATGTGCTAGTAAAGACAGAGAATAAGGTAGCGGTCTTTTACATTAACCAGCAGTGAAGCATGCATTCAAAATCCCTCAATGCAATAGCAGAACAATTGGGCTATTGGGCAGAGATCAACCTGTTGCATACGTCAGCAGTACACATCAAGGGCACCGACAATGTGATGGCAGACAGCTGGAGGTTTCGAAATTTGCTGGAGTTGACGTTATCCAGGTCGTTGTTTTGAGAGATATGCCGAGAGTTTGTGAAACCCTTTCTGGATCTCTTTTCAAACAAGGACAATGCTCATCTTTGTCGATTCTGATCCAGGTTTGCGGAACAAGGAGCCTAGGTAGTGGACGTATTGGTGATAAAGTGGCTGAGAAGTCTCCTTTATACATTCCCCCTCTTTTTATTGATCCAGATGGTTCTCTTCAAGTCTCAGCAGGGGGAGGGAACTTGATTCTTGTTGACCCTGATTGGCCAGAGATGTCATGGTTTCCTCTTCTGAACCCCTGGCTCTTCTACCTCCTTGGGTACTGCTCAAGTGTGTCTCTGCTCAGAACGTCGTCCCTGACCTTCTTGCTCCAACTCACTCTATCGCTTTGGAGGTTGAGAAGTCTGGACTGCTAGCAAAGGGTCTTTCCTCTTCCTTAGTGGAGTTAAGTCAGCACTCCAGCAGGCCTTCTACTTCGAAGTCTTACTCAAAGAACTGGAAGTCCTTTCAGACATGATGTTCTGCTAATGATCTTTTGGCACCTACCTGTAGTTTGTCTGCTATTTTGCATTTTCTTCTGAATGGGTTTCACTTGAATCTCTTTCCACTCTGAAAGCTCATTGGTTTGCGATAAAGGCTTTCAGGGACTTTTCTGAACTTTCATCGATGTTACACTCTTTGGTGTCTAGACTGTTATGATCTTTTGTCAATGGTAAGAACAATGAAAAATTCCTTTTCTCCAACTCAGAATCTTCCAACTCTTTTATAGGCTTTGCAATTTTATCTCTTTGAGGATCTGGATACTGTACAATTAAAGATTGTCTCCTATAAAGTTATTTTCCTATTTGCTATCACCTTGCTGAGAACAATTGGGGAGCTGGGAGCCTTAAAATGCTGTCCTCTCTTCATTTGATACTTTGGAAGATGGGGTAACTTTAAGGCCTAGCCCTACCTTTGCTGCAAAGGTTAAGTCTATTTTTGATAGATCTTAGGAAATAATTCTTCCTTCTTTCATTCCCTCTCCTTCCTCTCCGGAGGAACATTTGTTGAATACACTTGATGTTTAAAGAGCTCTTTTCATTCATGTCACCAGGCCTCTGCAGTTCAGGAAAACCGACTCCTTGTTTGTGACTTTTGGACAGCCTGGAAAAGACAAGAAGGTGACTTTTATGACTCTGAGTAGACGGATTAAGTTGTCAATTTTTCTGGCTTTGCAAGGCTTTTTAGAAAATCTTCCAGGTCAGGGATGGTCTACGAGAGGAATGGCCACCTCCTGGATTGAATTCCAGTGAGTAACAATCTAGGAAATTCCTAGGGTGGTTACTTGGGCCTCAATGCATACATTTGTGAAGCATTATCGCTTAATACATTTTCTGTTTTGCATTTGAGTACCAATGTTTTGAACTCTGCATTACCCTAAGTCCATCTTGTCCTTGTCACAAACATTACATCCTGCCCACCTTCCCATCAGTCCTTTGGCAAGGGCTTGGCACCCAGGTTGGGTGCATGGCGCTAGCATTTAAGAATCCTCCTGTTCTTTCTTCCTCTTGGAGGGTGACATCACTTTACTTTGTAATGACTGTCACAAGGACGCAATGGACTAAGGCTAATGAAGATTACCAATAAGTAACCAACGCATCACCACTCTTTCTGAATGTGCGTGGCTCATTCTGCAGGACTTGTTCTTTGTATGATTCCTGGATTTTCAGAAGCCCTTTGATGGCAGCACCCCCACACTGAAAATTGTTTCAGCACCACTGGACAAGGGTCAGTTGTCATGCTCATCTGCGGCGTAAATTTGCATTGAAGTAGTCTAACTCCCCAGGTCCTGTCTTTTGCTCAATTTGCCTTTGTGAGTTTTCTCTCAATCACTGTTGATTTCCTTTGATCTTTCTTTCTTCTTTCACCTTCGCCTTCAGTGTATCTTTCGGCCCTGTTAAGAGACACGCCCCCTTGTAGCCACTTCAAAAAAACTTAACTTGGCCCGTACGGGGATCGAACCCGCCACTTTGGCGTTATTAGCACCACGCTCTAACCAACTGAGGTAACCGGCCATGAATGACAGAGTTATCCTCTTTCCATGACATGCAGATACACAGAAGAGTCGGTCTCACTATCGCAATTCCTTCATACTTTTCTCCTTCTGTCCCCTGTCTGGATTGCAATAACAAGAGCTGTTGAGTGCTGCACGCCAGCCTCAGCGCCTCTTCTTTCAGTCAATGTCACTGTGTGCTGTGATATCTTTGTAACATTGGTTGTTGCTGGAAGAAAAGGAAAGGATGGATAGGATTTCTATTCTTTTACAACAAAACCCAAAATGCATCGGCTTGCTTGCTCATTAAGTTTACAAGGCCAGCTGCTTTTGAGATATTCTAATTATAGTGGTTATTCGGCGTTGGAGGTAAGAGAGTTGTTTTTAGGTCTGGCCGTTCCATCTGCTTTAAATTACTCTAGCTCATGTCAACAATGTAACAACAAAACATAGCCAACGGTTTGTTGCTCAAGCCTTCCCTACTGCACCTTCCCATGTCTCTCCTGCCGACCACAGTGCAGGAAATTTGAGTTTGCATTTGCGCAAAGAGACGTACAACACAAGAAGGCGCGCTTTCGTGCGCCGGGCACCACCCGGCCTGTGCATTCCTCACTGCCGTGAGATCAGTTTACTCAGCAGAGCATGACGCTGCAATTGGTTAGTAAGGCCTGCCTGACTAGAATAATATATTTGGGGTCATGTATTTGATTGCATTTTTAAAACAGTAACAGAACTTAACTGCAATGTTTAAATAGGTCTAGACATATTTAAACAGTGTCAATTTGATAGAAGAATTCTGGAAAATTCAGAGGGGAGGCACCAATGTTGTTTTTTCCCTTTGGGTGGATGCGGCATTAAAGAGTTTGAAGACCACTGGTCTAAGTGGACACTAATACACCTGGATCCTCCTGAATTCCTCGCAACAGATGCCAGCAAACCTGGCTGGAGAGCTACTGTGTTGGACTGATCCTGTCGATTCAAGTGGTCTTTCCTAGAGAGTCAGAGGTCATGGAAGTAGATGGAGTTGATGGTAAGCTTCAGGGCCTTGAAGTTTTCCCATCATCATCTGTCTCAGAAAAATGTGCTAGTAAAGACAGAGAATAAGGTAGCGGTCTTTTACATTAACCAGCAGTGAAGCATGCATTCAAAATCCCTCAATGCAATAGCAGAACAATTGGGCTATTGGGCAGAGATCAAACAGTTGCATACGTCGGCAGTACACATCAAGGGCACCGACAATGTGATGGCAGACAGCGGGAGGTTTCCAAATTTGCTGGAGTTGACGTTATCCAGGTAGTTGTTTTGAGAGATATGCCGAGAGTTTGTGAAACCCTTTCTGGATCTCTTTTCAAACAAGGACAATGCTCATCTTTGTCGATTCTGATCGAGGTTTACGGAACAAGGAGCCTAGGTAGTGGACGTATTGGTGATAAAGTGGCTGAGAAGTCTCCTTTATACATTCCCCCCCTTTTTATTGATCCAGATGGTTCTCTTCAAGTCTCAGCAGGGGGAGGGAACTTGATTCTTGTTGACCCTGATTGGCCAGAGATGTCATGGTTTCCTCTTCTGAACCCCTGGCTCTTCTACCTCCTTGGGTACTGCTCAAGTGTGTCTCTGCTCAGAACGTCGTCCCTGACCTTCTTGCTCCAACTCACTCTATCGCTTTGGAGGTTGAGAAGTCTGGACTGCTAGCAAAGGGTCTTTCCTCTTCCTTAGTGGAGTTAAGTCAGCACTCCAGCAGGCCTTCTACTTCGAAGTCTTACTCAAAGAACTGGAAGTCCTTTCAGACATGATGTTCTGCTAATGATCTTTTGGCACCTACCTGTAGTTTGTCTGCTATTTTGCATTTTCTTCTGAATGGGTTTCACTTGAATATCTTTCCACTCTGAAAGCTCCTTACTTTGCGATAAAGGCTTTTAGGGACTTTTCTGAACTTTCATCGATGTTACACTCTTTGGTGTCTAGACTGTTATGATCTTTTGTCAATGGTAAGAACAATGAAAAATCCCTTTTCTCCAACTCAGAATCTTCCAACTCTTTTATAGGCTTTGCAATTTTATCTCTTTGAGGATCTGGATACTGTACAATTAAAGATTGTCTCCTATAAAGTTATTTTCCTATTTGCTATCACCTTGCTGAGAACAATTGGGGAGCTGGGAGCCTTAAAATGCTGTCCTCTCTTCATTTGATACTTTGGAAGATGGGGTAACTTTAAGGCCTAGCCCTACCTTTGCTGCAAAGGTTAAGTCTATTTTTGATAGATCTTAGGAAATAATTCTTCCTTCTTTCATTACCTCTCCTTCCTCTTCGGAAGAACATTTGTTGAATACAATTGATGTTTAAAGAGCTCTTTTCATTTATGTCACCAGGCCTCTGCAGTTCAGGAAAACCGACTCCTTGTTTGTGACTTTTGGACAGCCTGGAAAAGACAAGAAGGTGACTTTTATGACTCTGAGTAGGTGGATTAAGTTGTCAATTTTTCTGGCTTTGCAAGGCTTTTTAGAAAATCTTCCAGGTCAGGGATGGTCTACGAGAGGAATGGCCACCTCCTGGGTTGAATTCCAGTGAGTAACAATCTAGGAAATTCCTAGGGTGGTTACTTGGGCCTCAATGCATACATTTGTGAAGCATTATCACTTAATAAATTTTCTGTTTTGCATTTGAGTACCAATGTTTTGAACTCTGCATTACCCTAAGTCCATCTTGTCCTTGTCACAAACATTACATCCTGCCCACCTTCCCATCAGTCCTTTGGCAAGGGCTTGGCACCCAGGTTGGGTGCATGGCGCTAGCATTTAAGAATCCTCCTGTTCTTTCTTCCTCTTGGAGGGTGACATCACTTTACTTTGTAATGACTGTCACAAGGACGCAATGGACTAAGGCTAATGAAGATTACCAATAAGTAACAAACGCATCACCACTCTTTCTGAATGTGCGTGGCTCATTCTGCAGGACTTGTTCTTTGTATGATTCCTGGATTTTCAGAAGCCCTTTGATGGCAGCACCCCCACACTGAAAATTGTTTCAGCACCACTGGACAATGGTCAGTTGTCATGCTCATCTGCGGCGTAAATTTGCATTGAAGTAGTCTAACTCCCCAGGTCCTGTCTTTTGCTCAATTTGCCTTTGTGAGTTTTCTCTCAATCACTGTTGATTTCCTTTGATCTTTCTTTCTTCTTTCACTTCACCTTCGCCTTCAGTGTATCTTTCGGCCCTGTTAAGAGACACGCCCCCTTGTAGCCACTTCTATACTTCTGTCACCTAATTATTTTCCTATCCTTTCCCCTGTAACGTTGCTGATCCTAGCTATAGCATGACTATCCAGAATCTGTTCACCTGAGTTATGTTCCTCTTATCCCCACGCATCTAATAATCAGCTCTTGGTCTCCCTCCACCTCTCACGTGACATAGTCTGAGCCAGTGTCTCCATCTTGGAGAGACAATCTCTTGCACTTCTGTTGTTCTACTGGCGCTGCCGGCTTGAGCTTTGGTCAGAAGTGGCAAAAGAAGGACTAATGGAAAGTGAACGTGTACTGGAGCAACAGAGTGTATGGATTTACAAGCGTTTGATTAAATGAGAAAAAAAGAGTTTACTTGAGAGAAAAACTTAACTTGGCCCATACGGGGACCGAACCCGCGACCTTGGTGTTATTAGCACCTCACTCTAACCAACTGAGCTAACCGGCCATGAATGACAGAGTTATCCTTTTTCCATGACATGCAGATACACAGAAGAGTCGGTCTCACTATCGCAATTCCTTCATACTTTTCTCCTTCTGTCCCCTGTCTGGATTGCAATAACAAGAGCTGTTGAGTGCTGCACGCCAGCCTCAGCGCCTCTGCTTTCAGTCAATGTCACTGTGTGCTGTGATATCATTGTAACATTGGTTGTTGCCGGAAGAAAAGGAAAGGATGGATAGGATTTGTATTCTTTTACAACAAAACCCAAAATGCATCGGCTTGCTTGCTCATTAAGTTTACAAGGCCAGCTGCTTTTGAGATATTCTAATTATAGTGGTTATTCGGCGTTGGAGGTAAGAGAGTTGTTTTTAGGTCTGGCCGTTCCTTCTGCTTTAAATTACTCTAGCTCATGTCAACAAAGTAACAACAAAACATAGCCAACGGTTTCTTGCTCAAGCCTTCCCTACTGCACCTTCCCATGTCTCTCCTGCCGACCACAGTGCAGGAAATTTGAGTTTGCATTTGCGCAAAGAGACGTACAACACAAGAAGGCGCGCTTTCGTGCGCCAGGCACCACCTGGCATGTGCATTCCTCACTGCCGTGAGATCAGTTTACTCAGCAGAGCATGACGCTGCAATTGGTTAGTAAGGCCTGCCTGACCAGAATAGTATATTTGGGGTCATGTATTTGATTGCATTTTTAAAACAGTAACAGAACTTAACTGCAATGTTTAAATAGGTCTAGACATATTTAAACAGTGTCAATTTGATAGAAGAGTTCTGGAAAATTCAGAGGGGAGGCACCAATGTTTTTTTTTCCCTTTGGGTGGATGTGGCATTAAAGAGTTTGAAGACCACTGGTCTAAGTGGACACTAATACACCTGGATCCTCCTGAATTCCTCGCAACAGATGCCAGCAAACCTGGCTGGAGAGCTACTGTGTTGGACTGATCCTGTCGATTCAAGTGGTCTTTCCTAGAGAGTCGGAGGTCATGGAAGTAGATGGAGTTGATGGTAAGCTTCAGGGCTTTGAAGTTTTCCCATCATCATCTGTCTCAGAAAAATGTGCTAGTAAAGACAGAGAATAAGGTAGCGGTCTTTTACATTAACCAGCAGTGAAGCATGCATTCAAAATCCCTCAATGCAATAGCAGAACAATTGGGCTATTGGGCAGAGATCAACCTGTTGCATACGTCAGCAGTACACATCAAGGGCACCGACAATGTGATGGCAGACAGCTGGAGGTTTCGAAATTTGCTGGAGTTGACGTTATCCAGGTCGTTGTTTTGAGAGATATGCCGAGAGTTTGTGAAACCCTTTCTGGATCTCTTTTCAAACAAGGACAATGCTCATCTTTGTCGATTCTGATCCAGGTTTGCGGAACAAGGAGCCTAGGTAGTGGACGTATTGGTGATAAAGTGGCTGAGAAGTCTCCTTTATACATTCCCCCTCTTTTTATTGATCCAGATGGTTCTCTTCAAGTCTCAGCAGGGGGAGGGAACTTGATTCTTGTTGACCCTGATTGGCCAGAGATGTCATGGTTTCCTCTTCTGAACCCCTGGCTCTTCTACCTCCTTGGGTACTGCTCAAGTGTGTCTCTGCTCAGAACGTCGTCCCTGACCTTCTTGCTCCAACTCACTCTATCGCTTTGGAGGTTGAGAAGTCTGGACTGCTAGCAAAGGGTCTTTCCTCTTCCTTAGTGGAGTTAAGTCAGCACTCCAGCAGGCCTTCTACTTCGAAGTCTTACTCAAAGAACTGGAAGTCCTTTCAGACATGATGTTCTGCTAATGATCTTTTGGCACCTACCTGTAGTTTGTCTGCTATTTTGCATTTTCTTCTGAATGGGTTTCACTTGAATCTCTTTCCACTCTGAAAGCTCATTGGTTTGCGATAAAGGCTTTCAGGGACTTTTCTGAACTTTCATCGATGTTACACTCTTTGGTGTCTAGACTGTTATGATCTTTTGTCAATGGTAAGAACAATGAAAAATCCCTTTTCTCCAACTCAGAATCTTCCAACTCTTTTATAGGCTTTGCAATTTTATCTCTTTGAGGATCTGGATACTGTACAATTAAAGATTGTCTCCTATAAAGTTATTTTCCTATTTGCTATCACCTTGCTGAGAACAATTGGGGAGCTGGGAGCCTTAAAATGCTGTCCTTTCTTCATTTGATACTTTGGAAGATGGGGTAACTTTAAGGCCTAGCCCTACCTTTGCTGCAAAGGTTAAGTCTATTTTTGATAGATCTTAGGAAATAATTCTTCCTTCTTTCATTCCCTCTCCTTCCTCTCCAGAGGAACATTTGTTGAATACACTTGATGTTTAAAGAGCTCTTTTCATTTATGTCACCAGGCCTCTGCAGTTCAGGAAAACCGACTCCTTGTTTGTGACTTTTGGACAGCCTGGAAAAGACAAGAAGGTGACTTTTATGACTCTGAGTAAGTGGATTAAGTTGTCAATTTTTCTGGCTTTCCAAGGCTTTTTAGATAATCTTCCAGGTCAGGGATGGTCTACGAGAGGAATGGCCACCTCCTGGATTGAATTCCAGTGAGTAACAATCTAGGAAATTCCTAGGGTGGTTACTTGGGCCTCAATGCATACATTTGTGAAGCATTATCGCTTAATAAATTTTCTGTTTTGCATTTGAGTACCAATGTTTTGATCTCTGCATTACCCTAAGTCCATCTTGTCCTTGTCACAAACATTACATCCTGCCCACCTTCCCATCAGTCCTTTGGCAAGGGCTTGGCACCCAGGTTGGGTGCATGGCGCTAGCATTTAAGAATCCTCCTGTTCTTTCTTCCTCTTGGAGGGTGACATCACTTTACTTTGTAATGACTGTCACAAGGACGCAATGGACTAAGGCTAATGAAGATTACCAATAAGTAACCAACGCATCACCACTCTTTCTGAATGTGCGTGGCTCATTCTGCAGGACTTGTTCTTTGTATGATTCCTGGATTTTCAGAAGCCCTTTGATGGCAGCACCCCCACACTGAAAATTGTTTCAGCACCACTGGACACGGGTCAGTTGTCATGCTCATCTGCGGCGTAAATTTGCATTGAAGTAGTCTAACTCCCCAGGTCCTGTCTTTTGCTCAATTTGCCTTTGTGAGTTTTCTCTCAATCACTGTTGATTTCCTTTGATCTTTCTTTCTTCTTTCACTTCACCTTCGCCTTCAGTGTATCTTTCGGCCCTGTTAAGAGACACGCCCCCTTGTAGCCACTTCTATACTTCTGTCACCTAATTATTTTCCTATCCTTTCCCCTGTAACGTTGCTGATCCTAGCTATAGCATGACTATCCAGAATCTGTTCACCTGAGTTATGTTCCTCTTATCCCCACGCATCTAATAATCAGCTCTTGGTCTCCCTCCACCTCTCACGTGACATAGTCTGAGCCAGTGTCTCCATCTTGGAGAGACAATCTCTTGCACTTCTGTTGTTCTACTGGCGCTGCCGGCTTGAGCTTTGGTCAGAAGTGGCAAAAGAAGGACTAATGGAAAGTGAACGTGTACTGGAGCAATAGAGTGTATGGATTTACAAGCGTTTGATTAAATGAGAAAAAAAGAGTTTACTTGAGAGAAAAACTTAACTTGTCCCATACGGGGATCGAACCCGCGACCTTGGCGTTATTAGCACCACGCTCTAACCAACCGAGCTAACCGGCTATGAATGACAGAGTTATCCTTTTTCCATGACATGCAGATACACAGAAGAGTCGGTCTCACTATCGCAATTCCTTCATACTTTTCTCCTTCTGTCCCCTGTCTGGATTGCAATAACAAGAGCTGTTGAGTGCTGCACGCCAGCCTCAGCGCCTCTGCTTTCAGTCAATGTCACTGTGTGCTGTGATATCATTGTAACATTGGTTGTTGCCGGAAGAAAAGGAAAGGATGGATAGGATTTGTATTCTTTTACAACAAAACCCAAAATGCATCGGCTTGCTTGCTCATTAAGTTTACAAGGCCAGCTGCTTTTGAGATATTCTAATTATAGTGGTTATTCGGCGTTGGAGGTAAGAGAGTTGTTTTTAAGTCTGGCCGTTCCTTCTGCTTTAAAATACTCTAGCTCATGGCAACAAAGTAACAACAAAACATAGCCAACGGTTTGTTGCTCAAGCCTTCCCCACTGCACCTTCCCATGTCTCTCCTGCCGACCACAGTGCAGGAAATTTGAGTTTGCATTTGCGCAAAGAGACGTACAACACAAGAAGGCGCGCTTTTGTGCGCCGGGCACCACCCGGCCTGTGCATTCCTCACTGCCGTGAGATCAGTTTACTCAGCAGAGCATGACGCTGCAATTGGTTAGTAAGGCCTGCCTGACCAGAATAGTATATTCGGGATCATGTATTTGATTGCATTTTTAAAACAGTAACAGAACTTAACTGCAATGTTTAAATAGGTCTAGACATATTTAAACAGTGTCAATTTGATAGAAGAATTCTGGAAAATTCAGAGGGGAGGCACCAATGTTTTTTTTCCCTTTGGGTGGATGTGGCATTAAAGAGTTTGAAGAACACTGGTCTAAGTGGACACTAATACACCTGGATCCTCCTGAATTCCTCGCAACAGATGCCAGCAAACCTGGCTGGAGAGCTACTGTGTTGGACTGATCCTGTCGATTCAAGTGGTCTTTCCTAGAGAGTCGGAGGTCATGGAAGTAGATGGAGTTGATGGTAAGCTTCAGGGCTTTGAAGTTTTCCCATCATCATCTGTCTCAGAAAAATGTGCTAGTAAAGACAGAGAATAAGGTAGCGGTCTTTTACATTAACCAGCAGTGAAGCATGCATTCAAAATCCCTCAATGCAATAGCAGAACAATTGGGCTATTGGGCAGAGATCAACCTGTTGCATACGTCGGCAGTACACATCAAGGGCACCGACAATGTGATGGCAGACAGCTGGAGGTTTCCAAATTTGCTGGAGTTGACGTTATCCAGGTCGTTGTTTTGAGAGATATGCCGAGAGTTTGTGAAACCCTTTCTGGATCTCTTTTCAAACAAGGACAATGCTCATCTTTGTCGATTCTGATCCAGGTTTCCGGAACAAGGAGCCTAGGTAGTGGACGTATTGGTGATAAAGTGGCTGAGAAGTCTCCTTTATACATTCCCCCTCTTTTTATTGATCCAGATGGTTCTCTTCAAGTCTCAGCAGGGGGAGGGAACTTGATTCTTGTTGACCCTGATTGGCCAGAGATGTCATGGTTTCCTCTTCTGAACCCCTGGCTCTTCTACCTCCTTGGGTACTGCTCAAGTGTGTCTCTGCTCAGAACGTCGTCCCTGACCTTCTTGCTCCAACTCACTCTATCGCTTTGGAGGTTGAGAAGTCTGGACTGCTAGCAATGGGTCTTTCCTCTTCCTTAGTGGAGTTAAGTCAGCACTCCAGCAGGCCTTCTACTTCGAAGTCTTACTCAAAGAACTGGAAGTCCTTTCAGACATGATGTTCTGCTAATGATCTTTTGGCACCTACCTGTAGTTTGTCTGCTATTTTGCATTTTCTTCTGAATGGGTTTCACTTGAATCTCTTTCCACTCTGAAAGCTCATTGGTTTGCGATAAAGGCTTTTAGGGACTTTTCTGAACTTTCATCGATGTTACACTCTTTGGTGTCTAGACTGTTATGATCTTTTGTCAATGGTAAGAACAATGAAAAATCCCTTTTCTCCAACTCAGAATCTTCCAACTCTTTTATAGGCTTTGCAATTTTATCTCTTTGAGGATCTGGATACTGTACAATTAAAGATTGTCTCCTATAAAGTTATTTTCCTATTTGCTATCACCTTGCTGAGAACAATTGGGGAGCTGGGAGCCTTAAAATGCTGTCCTCTCTTCATTTGATACTTTGGAAGATGGGGTAACTTTAAGGCCTAGCCCTACCTTTGCTGCAAAGGTTAAGTCTATTTTTGATAGATCTTAGGAAATAATTCTTCCTTCTTTCATTCCGTCTCCTTCCTCTCCGGAGGAACATTTGGTGAATACACTTGATGTTTAAAGAGCTCTTTTCATTTATGTCACCAGGCCTCTGCAGTTCAGGAAAACCGACTCCTTGTTTGTGACTTTTGGACAGCCTGGAAAAGACAAGAAGGTGACTTTTATGACTCTGAGTAGGTGGATTAAGTTGTCAATTTTTCTGGCTTTGCAAGGCTTTTTAGAAAATCTTCCAGGTCAGGGATGGTCTACGAGAGGAATGGCCACCTCCTGGGTTGAATTCCAGTGAGTAACAATCTAGGAAATTCCTAGGGTGGTTACTTGGGCCTCAATGCATACATTTGTGAAGCATTATCGCTTAATAAATTTTCTGTTTTGCATTTGAGTACCAATGTTTTGAACTCTGCATTACCCTAAATCCATCTTGTCCTTGTCACAAACATTACATCCTGCCCACCTTCCCATCAGTCCTTTGGCAAGGGCTTGGCACCCAGGTTGGGTGCATGGCGCTAGCATTTAAGAATCCTCCTGTTCTTTCTTCCTCTTGGAGGGTGACATCACTTTACTTTGTAATGACTGTCACAAGGACGCAATGGACTAAGGCTAATGAAGATTACCAATAAGTAACCAACGCATCACCACTCTTTCTGAATGTGCGTGGCTCATTCTGCAGGACTTGTTCTTTGTATGATTCCTGGATTTTCAGAAGCCCTTTGATGGCAGCACCCCCACACTGAAAATTGTTTCAGCACCACTGGACAAAGGTCAGTTGTCATGCTCATCTGCGGCATAAATTTGCATTGAAGTAGTCTAACTCCCCAGGTCCTGTCTTTTGCTCAATTTGCCTTTGTGAGTTTTCTCTCAATCACTGTTGATTTCCTTTGATCTTTCTTTCTTCTTTCACTTCACCTTCGCCTTCAGTGTATCTTTCGGCCCTGTTAAGAGACACGCCCCCTTGTAGCCACTTCTATACTTCTGTCACCTAATTATTTTCCTATCCTTTCCCCTGTAACGTTGCTGATCCTAGCTATAGCATGACTATCCAGAATCTGTTCACCTGAGTTATGTTCCTCTTATCCCCACGCATCTAATAATCAGCTCTTGGTCTCCCTCCACCTCTCACGTGACATAGTCTGAGCCAGTGTCTCCATCTTGGAGAGACAATCTCTTGCACTTCTGTTGTTCTACTGGCGCTGCCGGCTTGAGCTTTGGTCAGAAGTGGCAAAAGAAGGACTAATGGAAAGTGAACGTGTACTGGAGCAACAGAGTGTATGGATTTACAAGCGTTTGATTAAATGAGAAAAAAAAAGTTTACTTGAGAAAAAAAACTTAACTTGGCCCGTACGGGGATCGAACCCGCAACCTTGGCGTTATTAGCACCATGCTCTAACCAACTGAGCTAACCAGCCATGAATGACAGAGTTATCCTTTTTCCATGACATGCAGATACACTGAAGAGTCGGTCTCACTATCGCAATTCCTTCATACTTTTCTCCTACCGTCCCCTGTCTGGATTGCAATAACAAGAGCTGTTGAGTGCTGCACGCCAGCCTCAGCGCCTCTGCTTTCAGTCAATGTCACTGTGTGCTGTGATATCATTGTAACATTGGTTGTTGCCGGAAGAAAAGGAAAGGATGGATAGGATTTGTATTCTTTTACAACAAAACCCAAAATGCATCGGCTTGCTTGCTCATTAAGTTTACAAGGCCAGCTGCTTTTGAGATATTCTAATTATAGTGGTTATTCGGCGTTGGAGGTAAGAGAGTTGTTTTTAGGTCTGGACGTTCCTTCTGCTTTAAATTACTCTAGCTCATGTCAACAAAGTAACAACAAAACATAGCCTACGGTTTGTTGCTCAAGCCTTCCCTACTGCACCTTCCCATGTCTCTCCTGCCGACCACAGTGCAGGAAATTTGAGTTTGCATTTGCGCAAAGAGACATACAACACAAGAAGGCGCGCTTTCGTGCGCCGGGCACCACCCGGCCTGTGCATTCCTCACTGCCGTGAGATCAGTTTACTCAGCAGAGCATGATGCTGCAATTGGTTAGTAAGGCCTGCCTGACCAGAATAGTATATTTGGGGTCATGTATTTGATTGCATTTTTAAAACAGTAACAGAACTTAACTGCAATGTTTAAATAGGTCTAGACATATTTAAACAGTGTCAATTTGATAGAAGAATTCTGGAAAATTCAGAGGGGAGGCACCAATGTTTTTTTTCCCTTTGGGTGGATGTGGCATTAAAGAGTTTGAAGAACACTGGTCTAAGTGGACACTAATACACCTGGATCCTCCTGAATTCCTCGCAACAGATGCCAGCAAACCTGGCTGGAGAGCTACTGTGTTGGACTGATCCTGTCGATTCAAGTGGTCTTTCCTAGAGAGTCGGAGGTCATGGAAGTAGATGGAGTTGATGGTAAGCTTCAGGGCTTTGAAGTTTTCCCATCATCATCTGTCTCAGAAAAATGTGCTAGTAAAGACAGAGAATAAGGTAGCGGTCTTTTACATTAACCAGCAGTGAAGCATGCATTCAAAATCCCTCAATGCAATAGCAGAACAATTGGGCTATTGGGCAGAGATCAACCTGTTGCATACGTCGGCAGTACACATCAAGGGCACCGACAATGTGATGGCAGACAGCTGGAGGTTTCCAAATTTGCTGGAGTTGACGTTATCCAGGTCGTTGTTTTGAGAGATATGCCGAGAGTTTGTGAAACCCTTTCTGGATCTCTTTTCAAACAAGGACAATGCTCATCTTTGTCGATTCTGATCCAGGTTTCCGGAACAAGGAGCCTAGGTAGTGGACGTATTGGTGATAAAGTGGCTGAGAAGTCTCCTTTATACATTCCCCCTTTTTTATTGATCCAGATGGTTCTCTTCAAGTCTCAGCAGGGGGAGGGAACTTGATTCTTGTTGACCCTGATTGGCCAGAGATGTCATGGTTTCCTCTTCTGAACCCCTGGCTCTTCTACCTCCTTGGGTACTGCTCAAGTGTGTCTCTGCTCAGAACGTCGTCCCTGACCTTCTTGCTCCAACTCACTCTATCGCTTTGGAGGTTGAGAAGTCTGGACTGCTAGCAAAGGGTCTTTCCTCTTCCTTAGTGGAGTTAAGTCAGCACTCCAGCAGGCCTTCTACTTCGAAGTCTTACTCAAAGAACTGGAAGTCCTTTCAGACATGATGTTCTGCTAATGATCTTTTGGCACCTACCTGTAGTTTGTCTGCTATTTTGCATTTTCTTCTGAATGGGTTTCACTTGAATCTCTTTCCACTCTGAAAGCTCATTGGTTTGCGATAAAGGCTTTTAGGGACTTTTCTGAACTTTCATCGATGTTACACTCTTTGGTGTCTAGACTGTTATGATCTTTTGTCAATGGTAAGAACAATGAAAAATCCCTTTTCTCCAACTCAGAATCTTCCAACTCTTTTATAGGCTTTGCAATTTTATCTCTTTGAGGATCTGGATACTGTACAATTAAAGATTGTCTCCTATAAAGTTATTTTCCTATTTGCTATCACCTTGCTGAGAACAATTGGGGAGCTGGGAGCCTTAAAATGCTGTCCTCTCTTCATTTGATACTTTGGAAGATGGGGTAACTTTAAGGCCTAGCCCTACCTTTGCTGCAAAGGTTAAGTCTATTTTTGATAGATCTTAGGAAATAATTCTTCCTTCTTTCATTCCCTCTCCTTCCTCTCCGGAGGAACATTTGTTGAATACACTTGATGTTTAAAGAGCTCTTTTCATTTATGTCACCAGGCCTCTGCAGTTCAGGAAAACCGACTCCTTGTTTGTGACTTTTGGACAGCCTGGAAAAGACAAGAAGGTGACTTTTATGACTCTGAGTAGGTGGATTAAGTTGTCAATTTTTCTGGCTTTGCAAGGCTTTTTAGAAAATCTTCCAGGTCAGGGATGGTCTACGAGAGGAATGGCCACCTCCTGGGTTGAATTCCAGTGAGTAACAATCTAGGAAATTCCTAGGGTGGTTACTTGGGCCTCAATGCATACATTTGTGAAGCATTATCGCTTAATAAATTTTCTGTTTTGCATTTGAGTACCAATGTTTTGAACTCTGCATTACCCTAAATCCATCTTGTCCTTGTCACAAACATTACATCCTGCCCACCTTCCCATCAGTCCTTTGGCAAGGGCTTGGCACCCAGGTTGGGTGCATGGCGCTAGCATTTAAGAATCCTCCTGTTCTTTCTTCCTCTTGGAGGGTGACATCACTTTACTTTGTAATGACTGTCACAAGGACGCAATGGACTAAGGCTAATGAAGATTACCAATAAGTAACCAACGCATCACCACTCTTTCTGAATGTGCGTGGCTCATTCTGCAGGACTTGTTCTTTGTATGATTCCTGGATTTTCAGAAGCCCTTTGATGGCAGCACCCCCACACTGAAAATTGTTTCAGCACCACTGGACAAAGGTCAGTTGTCATGCTCATCTGCGGCATAAATTTGCATTGAAGTAGTCTAACTCCCCAGGTCCTGTCTTTTGCTCAATTTGCCTTTGTGAGTTTTCTCTCAATCACTGTTGATTTCCTTTGATCTTTCTTTCTTCTTTCACTTCACCTTCGCCTTCAGTGTATCTTTCGGCCCTGTTAAGAGACACGCCCCCTTGTAGCCACTTCTATACTTCTGTCACCTAATTATTTTCCTATCCTTTCCCCTGTAACGTTGCTGATCCTAGCTATAGCATGACTATCCAGAATCTGTTCACCTGAGTTATGTTCCTCTTATCCCCACGCATCTAATAATCAGCTCTTGGTCTCCCTCCACCTCTCACGTGACATAGTCTGAGCCAGTGTCTCCATCTTGGAGAGACAATCTCTTGCACTTCTGTTGTTCTACTGGCGCTGCCGGCTTGAGCTTTGGTCAGAAGTGGCAAAAGAAGGACTAATGGAAAGTGAACGTGTACTGGAGCAACAGAGTGTATGGATTTACAAGCGTTTGATTAAATGAGAAAAAAAAAGTTTACTTGAGAAAAAAAACTTAACTTGGCCCGTACGGGGATCGAACCTGCAACCTTGGCGTTATTAGCACCATGCTCTAACCAACTGAGCTAACCAGCCATGAACGACAGAGTTATCCTTTTTCCATGACATGCAGATACACTGAAGAGTCGGTCTCACTATCGCAATTCCTTCATACTTTTCTCCTACCGTCCCCTGTCTGGATTGCAATAACAAGAGCTGTTGAGTGCTGCACGCCAGCCTCAGCGCCTCTTATTTCAGTCAATGTCACTGTGTGCTGTGATATCTTTGTAACATTGGTTGTTGCCGGAAGAAAAGGAAAGGATGGATAGAATTTGTATTCTTTCACAACAAAACCCAAAATGCATCGGCTTGCTTGCTCATTAAGTTTACAAGGCCAGCTGCTTTTGCGATATTCTAATTATAGTGGTTATTCGGCGTTGGAGGTAAGAGAGTTGTTTTTAGGTCTGGACGTTCCTTCTGCTTTAAATTACTCTAGCTCATGTCAACAAAGTAACAACAAAACATAGCCTACGGTTTGTTGCTCAAGCCTTCCCTACTGCACCTTCCCATGTCTCTTCTGCCGACCACAGTGCAGGAAATTTGAGTTTGCATTTGCGCAAAGAGACATACAACACAAGAAGGCGCGCTTTCGTGCGCCGGGCACCACCCGGCCTGTGCATTCCTCACTGCCGTGAGATCAGTTTACTCAGCAGAGCATGATGCTGCAATTGGTTAGTAAGGCCTGCCTGACCAGAATAGTATATTTGGGGTCATGTATTTGATTGCATTTTTAAAACAGTAACAGAACTTAACTGCAATGTTTAAATAGGTCTAGACATATTTAAACAGTGTCAAATTGATAGAAGAATTCTGGAAAATTCAGAGGGGAGGCACCAATGTTTTTTTTTCCCTTTGGGTGGATGTGGCATTAAAGAGTTTGAAGACCACTGATCTAAGTGGACACTAATACACCTGGATCCTCCTGAATTCCTCGCAACAGATGCCAGCAAACCTGGCTGGAGAGCTACTGTGTTGGACTGATCCTGTCGATTCAAGTGGTCTTTCCTAGAGAGTCGGAGGTCATGGAAGTAGATGGAGTTGATGGTAAGCTTCAGGGCTTTGAAGTTTTCCCATCATCATCTGTCTCAGAAAAATGTGCTAGTAAAGACAGAGAATAAGGTAGCGGTCTTTTACATTAACCAGCAGTGAAGCATGCATTCAAAATCCCTCAATGCAATAGCAGAACAATTGGGCTATTGGGCAGAGATCAACCTGTTGCATACGTCAGCAGTACACATCAAGGGCACCGACAATGTGATGGCAGACAGCTGGAGGTTTCCAAATTTGCTGGAGTTGACGTTATCCAGGTCGTTGTTTTGAGAGATATGCCGAGAGTTTGTGAAACCCTTTCTGGATCTCTTTTCAAACAAGGACAATGCTCATCTTTGTCGATTCTGATCCAGGTTTGCGGAACAAGGAGCCTAGGTAGTGGACGTATTGGTGATAAAGTGGCTGAGAAGTCTCCTTTATACATTCCCCCTCTTTTTATTGATCCAGATGGTTCTCTTCAAGTCTCAGCAGGGGGAGGGAACTTGATTCTTGTTGACCCTGATTGGCCAGAGATGTCATGGTTTCCTCTTCTGAACCCCTGCCTCTTCTACCTCCTTGGGTACTGCTCAAGTGTGTCTCTGCTCAGAACGTCGTCCCTGACCTTCTTGCTCCAACTCACTCTATCGCTTTGGAGGTTGAGAAGTCTGGACTGCTAGCAAAGGGTCTTTCCTCTTCCTTAGTGGAGTTAAGTCAGCACTCCAGCAGGCCTTCTACTTCGAAGTCTTACTCAAAGAACTGGAAGTCCTTTCAGACATGATGTTCTGCTAATGATCTTTTGGCACCTACCTGTAGTTTGTCTGCTATTTTGCATTTTCTTCTGAATGGGTTTCACTTGAATCTCTTTCCACTCTGAAAGCTCATTGGTTTGCGATAAAGGCTTTCAGCGACTTTTCTGAACTTTCATCGATGTTACACTCTTTGGTGTCTAGACTGTTATGATCTTTTGTCAATGGTAAGAACAATTAAAAATTCCTTTTCTCCAACTCAGAATCTTCCAACTCTTTTATAGGCTTTGCAATTTTATCTCTTTGAGGATCTGGATACTGTACAATTAAAGATTGTCTCCTATAAAGTTATTTTCCTATTTGCTATCACCTTGCTGAGAACAATTGGGGAGCTGGGAGCCTTAAAATGCTGTCCTCTCTTCATTTGATACTTTGGAAGATGGGGTAACTTTAAGGCCTAGCCCTACCTTTGCTGCAAAGGTTAAGTCTATTTTTGATAGATCTTAGGAAATAATTCTTCCTTCTTTCATTCCCTCTCCTTCCTCTCCGGAGGAACATTTGTTGAATACACTTGATGTTTAAAGAGCTCTTTTCATTTATGTCACCAGGCCTCTGCAGTTCAGGAAAACCGACTCCTTGTTTGTGACTTTTGGACAGCCTGGAAAAGACAAGAAGGTGACTTTTATGACTCTGAGTAGGTGGATTAAGTTGTCAATTTTTCTGGCTTTGCAAGGCTTTTTAGAAAATCTTCCAGGTCAGGGATGGTCTACGAGAGGAATGGCCACCTCCTGGATTGAATTCCAGTGAGTAACAATCTAGGAAATTCCTAGGGTGGTTACTTGGGCCTCAATGCATACATTTGTGAAGCATTATCGCTTAATACATTTTCTGTTTTGCATTTGAGTACCAATGTTTTGAACTCTGCATTACCCTAAGTCCATCTTGTCCTTGTCACAAACATTACATCCTGCCCACCTTCCCATCAGTCCTTTGGCAAGGGCTTGGCACCCAGGTTGGGTGCATGGCGCTAGCATTTAAGAATCCTCCTGTTCTTTCTTCCTCTTGGAGGGTGACATCACTTTACTTTGTAATGACTGTCACAAGGACGCAATGGACTAAGGCTAATGAAGATTACCAATAAGTAACCAACGCATCACCACTCTTTCTGAATGTGCGTGGCTCATTCTGCAGGACTTGTTCTTTGTATGATTCCTGGATTTTCAGAAGCCCTTTGATGGCAGCACCCCCACACTGAAAATTGTTTCAGCACCACTGGACAAGGGTCAGTTGTCATGCTCATCTGCGGCGTAAATTTGCATTGAAGTAGTCTAACTCCCCAGGTCCTGTCTTTTGCTCAATTTGCCTTTGTGAGTTTTCTCTCAATCACTGTTGATTTCCTTTGATCTTTCTTTCTTCTTTCACCTTCGCCTTCAGTGTATCTTTCGGCCCTGTTAAGAGACACGCCCCCTTGTAGCCACTTCAAAAAAACTTAACTTGGCCCGTACGGGGATCGAACCCGCCACCTTGGCGTTATTAGCACCACGCTCTAACCAACTGAGGTAACCGGCCATGAATGACAGAGTTATCCTCTTTCCATGACATGCAGATACACAGAAGAGTCGGTCTCACTATCGCAATTCCTTCATACTTTTCTCCTTCTGTCCCCTGTCTGGATTGCAATAACAAGAGCTGTTGAGTGCTGCACGCCAGCCTCAGCGCCTCTTCTTTCAGTCAATGTCACTGTGTGCTGTGATATCTTTGTAACATTGGTTGTTGCTGGAAGAAAAGGAAAGGATGGATAGGATTTCTATTCTTTTACAACAAAACCCAAAATGCATCGGCTTGCTTGCTCATTAAGTTTACAAGGCCAGCTGCTTTTGAGATATTCTAATTATAGTGGTTATTCGGCGTTGGAGGTAAGAGAGTTGTTTTTAGGTCTGGCCGTTCCATCTGCTTTAAATTACTCTAGCTCATGTCAACAATGTAACAACAAAACATAGCCAACGGTTTGTTGCTCAAGCCTTCCCTACTGCACCTTCCCATGTCTCTCCTGCCGACCACAGTGCAGGAAATTTGAGTTTGCATTTGCGCAAAGAGACGTACAACACAAGAAGGCGCGCTTTCGTGCGCCGGGCACCACCCGGCCTGTGCATTCCTCACTGCCGTGAGATCAGTTTACTCAGCAGAGCATGACGCTGCAATTGGTTAGTAAGGCCTGCCTGACTAGAATAATATATTTGGGGTCATGTATTTGATTGCATTTTTAAAACAGTAACAGAACTTAACTGCAATGTTTAAATAGGTCTAGACATATTTAAACAGTGTCAATTTGATAGAAGAATTCTGGAAAATTCAGAGGGGAGGCACCAATGTTGTTTTTTCCCTTTGGGTGGATGCGGCATTAAAGAGTTTGAAGACCACTGGTCTAAGTGGACACTAATACACCTGGATCCTCCTGAATTCCTCGCAACAGATGCCAGCAAACCTGGCTGGAGAGCTACTGTGTTGGACTGATCCTGTCGATTCAAGTGGTCTTTCCTAGAGAGTCAGAGGTCATGGAAGTAGATGGAGTTGATGGTAAGCTTCAGGGCCTTGAAGTTTTCCCATCATCATCTGTCTCAGAAAAATGTGCTAGTAAAGACAGAGAATAAGGTAGCGGTCTTTTACATTAACCAGCAGTGAAGCATGCATTCAAAATCCCTCAATGCAATAGCAGAACAATTGGGCTATTGGGCAGAGATCAAACAGTTGCATACGTCGGCAGTACACATCAAGGGCACCGACAATGTGATGGCAGACAGCGGGAGGTTTCCAAATTTGCTGGAGTTGACGTTATCCAGGTAGTTGTTTTGAGAGATATGCCGAGAGTTTGTGAAACCCTTTCTGGATCTCTTTTCAAACAAGGACAATGCTCATCTTTGTCGATTCTGATCGAGGTTTACGGAACAAGGAGCCTAGGTAGTGGACGTATTGGTGATAAAGTGGCTGAGAAGTCTCCTTTATACATTCCCCCCCTTTTTATTGATCCAGATGGTTCTCTTCAAGTCTCAGCAGGGGGGAGGGAACTTGATTCTTGTTGACCCTGATTGGCCAGAGATGTCATGGTTTCCTCTTCTGAACCCCTGGCTCTTCTACCTCCTTGGGTACTGCTCAAGTGTGTCTCTGCTCAGAACGTCGTCCCTGACCTTCTTGCTCCAACTCACTCTATCGCTTTGGAGGTTGAGAAGTCTGGACTGCTAGCAAAGGGTCTTTCCTCTTCCTTAGTGGAGTTAAGTCAGCACTCCAGCAGGCCTTCTACTTCGAAGTCTTACTCAAAGAACTGGAAGTCCTTTCAGACATGATGTTCTGCTAATGATCTTTTGGCACCTACCTGTAGTTTGTCTGCTATTTTGCATTTTCTTCTGAATGGGTTTCACTTGAATATCTTTCCACTCTGAAAGCTCCTTACTTTGCGATAAAGGCTTTTAGGGACTTTTCTGAACTTTCATCGATGTTACACTCTTTGGTGTCTAGACTGTTATGATCTTTTGTCAATGGTAAGAACAATGAAAAATCCCTTTTCTCCAACTCAGAATCTTCCAACTCTTTTATAGGCTTTGCAATTTTATCTCTTTGAGGATCTGGATACTGTACAATTAAAGATTGTCTCCTATAAAGTTATTTTCCTATTTGCTATCACCTTGCTGAGAACAATTGGGGAGCTGGGAGCCTTAAAATGCTGTCCTCTCTTCATTTGATACTTTGGAAGATGGGGTAACTTTAAGGCCTAGCCCTACCTTTGCTGCAAAGGTTAAGTCTATTTTTGATAGATCTTAGGAAATAATTCTTCCTTCTTTCATTCCCTCTCCTTCCTCTTCGGAAGAACATTTGTTGAATACACTTGATGTTTAAAGAGCTCTTTTCATTTATGTCACCAGGCCTCTGCAGTTCAGGAAAACCGACTCCTTGTTTGTGACTTTTGGACAGCCTGGAAAAGACAAGAAGGTGACTTTTATGACTCTGAGTAGGTGGATTAAGTTGTCAATTTTTCTGGCTTTGCAAGGCTTTTTAGAAAATCTTCCAGGTCAGGGATGGTCTACGAGAGGAATGGCCACCTCCTGGGTTGAATTCCAGTGAGTAACAATCTAGGAAATTCCTAGGGTGGTTACTTGGGCCTCAATGCATACATTTGTGAAGCATTATCACTTAATAAATTTTCTGTTTTGCATTTGAGTACCAATGTTTTGAACTCTGCATTACCCTAAGTCCATCTTGTCCTTGTCACAAACATTACATCCTGCCCACCTTCCCATCAGTCCTTTGGCAAGGGCTTGGCACCCAGGTTGGGTGCATGGCGCTAGCATTTAAGAATCCTCCTGTTCTTTCTTCCTCTTGGAGGGTGACATCACTTTACTTTGTAATGACTGTCACAAGGACGCAATGGACTAAGGCTAATGAAGATTACCAATAAGTAACAAACGCATCACCACTCTTTCTGAATGTGCGTGGCTCATTCTGCAGGACTTGTTCTTTGTATGATTCCTGGATTTTCAGAAGCCCTTTGATGGCAGCACCCCCACACTGAAAATTGTTTCAGCACCACTGGACAATGGTCAGTTGTCATGCTCATCTGCGGCGTAAATTTGCATTGAAGTAGTCTAACTCCCCAGGTCCTGTCTTTTGCTCAATTTGCCTTTGTGAGTTTTCTCTCAATCACTGTTGATTTCCTTTGATCTTTCTTTCTTCTTTCACTTCACCTTCGCCTTCAGTGTATCTTTCGGCCCTGTTAAGAGACACGCCCCCTTGTAGCCACTTCTATACTTCTGTCACCTAATTATTTTCCTATCCTTTCCCCTGTAACGTTGCTGATCCTAGCTATAGCATGACTATCCAGAATCTGTTCACCTGAGTTATGTTCCTCTTATCCCCACGCATCTAATAATCAGCTCTTGGTCTCCCTCCACCTCTCACGTGACATAGTCTGAGCCAGTGTCTCCATCTTGGAGAGACAATCTCTTGCACTTCTGTTGTTCTACTGGCGCTGCCGGCTTGAGCTTTGGTCAGAAGTGGCAAAAGAAGGACTAATGGAAAGTGAACGTGTACTGGAGCAACAGAGTGTATGGATTTACAAGCGTTTGATTAAATGAGAAAAAAAGAGTTTACTTGAGAGAAAAACTTAACTTGGCCCATACGGGGACCGAACCCGCGACCTTGGTGTTATTAGCACCTCACTCTAACCAACTGAGCTAACCGGCCATGAATGACAGAGTTATCCTTTTTCCATGACATGCAGATACACAGAAGAGTCGGTCTCACTATCGCAATTCCTTCATACTTTTCTCCTTCTGTCCCCTGTCTGGATTGCAATAACAAGAGCTGTTGAGTGCTGCACGCCAGCCTCAGCGCCTCTGCTTTCAGTCAATGTCACTGTGTGCTGTGATATCATTGTAACATTGGTTGTTGCCGGAAGAAAAGGAAAGGATGGATAGGATTTGTATTCTTTTACAACAAAACCCAAAATGCATCGGCTTGCTTGCTCATTAAGTTTACAAGGCCAGCTGCTTTTGAGATATTCTAATTATAGTGGTTATTCGGCGTTGGAGGTAAGAGAGTTGTTTTTAGGTCTGGCCGTTCCTTCTGCTTTAAATTACTCTAGCTCATGTCAACAAAGTAACAACAAAACATAGCCAACGGTTTCTTGCTCAAGCCTTCCCTACTGCACCTTCCCATGTCTCTCCTGCCGACCACAGTGCAGGAAATTTGAGTTTGCATTTGCGCAAAGAGACGTACAACACAAGAAGGCGCGCTTTCGTGCGCCAGGCACCACCTGGCATGTGCATTCCTCACTGCCGTGAGATCAGTTTACTCAGCAGAGCATGACGCTGCAATTGGTTAGTAAGGCCTGCCTGACCAGAATAGTATATTTGGGGTCATGTATTTGATTGCATTTTTAAAACAGTAACAGAACTTAACTGCAATGTTTAAATAGGTCTAGACATATTTAAACAGTGTCAATTTGATAGAAGAGTTCTGGAAAATTCAGAGGGGAGGCACCAATGTTTTTTTTTCCCTTTGGGTGGATGTGGCATTAAAGAGTTTGAAGACCACTGGTCTAAGTGGACACTAATACACCTGGATCCTCCTGAATTCCTCGCAACAGATGCCAGCAAACCTGGCTGGAGAGCTACTGTGTTGGACTGATCCTGTCGATTCAAGTGGTCTTTCCTAGAGAGTCGGAGGTCATGGAAGTAGATGGAGTTGATGGTAAGCTTCAGGGCTTTGAAGTTTTCCCATCATCATCTGTCTCAGAAAAATGTGCTAGTAAAGACAGAGAATAAGGTAGCGGTCTTTTACATTAACCAGCAGTGAAGCATGCATTCAAAATCCCTCAATGCAATAGCAGAACAATTGGGCTATTGGGCAGAGATCAACCTGTTGCATACGTCAGCAGTACACATCAAGGGCACCGACAATGTGATGGCAGACAGCTGGAGGTTTCGAAATTTGCTGGAGTTGACGTTATCCAGGTCGTTGTTTTGAGAGATATGCCGAGAGTTTGTGAAACCCTTTCTGGATCTCTTTTCAAACAAGGACAATGCTCATCTTTGTCGATTCTGATCCAGGTTTGCGGAACAAGGAGCCTAGGTAGTGGACGTATTGGTGATAAAGTGGCTGAGAAGTCTCCTTTATACATTCCCCCTCTTTTTATTGATCCAGATGGTTCTCTTCAAGTCTCAGCAGGGGGAGGGAACTTGATTCTTGTTGACCCTGATTGGCCAGAGATGTCATGGTTTCCTCTTCTGAACCCCTGGCTCTTCTACCTCCTTGGGTACTGCTCAAGTGTGTCTCTGCTCAGAACGTCGTCCCTGACCTTCTTGCTCCAACTCACTCTATCGCTTTGGAGGTTGAGAAGTCTGGACTGCTAGCAAAGGGTCTTTCCTCTTCCTTAGTGGAGTTAAGTCAGCACTCCAGCAGGCCTTCTACTTCGAAGTCTTACTCAAAGAACTGGAAGTCCTTTCAGACATGATGTTCTGCTAATGATCTTTTGGCACCTACCTGTAGTTTGTCTGCTATTTTGCATTTTCTTCTGAATGGGTTTCACTTGAATCTCTTTCCACTCTGAAAGCTCATTGGTTTGCGATAAAGGCTTTCAGGGACTTTTCTGAACTTTCATCGATGTTACACTCTTTGGTGTCTAGACTGTTATGATCTTTTGTCAATGGTAAGAACAATGAAAAATCCCTTTTCTCCAACTCAGAATCTTCCAACTCTTTTATAGGCTTTGCAATTTTATCTCTTTGAGGATCTGGATACTGTACAATTAAAGATTGTCTCCTATAAAGTTATTTTCCTATTTGCTATCACCTTGCTGAGAACAATTGGGGAGCTGGGAGCCTTAAAATGCTGTCCTTTCTTCATTTGATACTTTGGAAGATGGGGTAACTTTAAGGCCTAGCCCTACCTTTGCTGCAAAGGTTAAGTCTATTTTTGATAGATCTTAGGAAATAATTCTTCCTTCTTTCATTCCCTCTCCTTCCTCTCCAGAGGAACATTTGTTGAATACACTTGATGTTTAAAGAGCTCTTTTCATTTATGTCACCAGGCCTCTGCAGTTCAGGAAAACCGACTCCTTGTTTGTGACTTTTGGACAGCCTGGAAAAGACAAGAAGGTGACTTTTATGACTCTGAGTAAGTGGATTAAGTTGTCAATTTTTCTGGCTTTCCAAGGCTTTTTAGATAATCTTCCAGGTCAGGGATGGTCTACGAGAGGAATGGCCACCTCCTGGATTGAATTCCAGTGAGTAACAATCTAGGAAATTCCTAGGGTGGTTACTTGGGCCTCAATGCATACATTTGTGAAGCATTATCGCTTAATAAATTTTCTGTTTTGCATTTGAGTACCAATGTTTTGATCTCTGCATTACCCTAAGTCCATCTTGTCCTTGTCACAAACATTACATCCTGCCCACCTTCCCATCAGTCCTTTGGCAAGGGCTTGGCACCCAGGTTGGGTGCATGGCGCTAGCATTTAAGAATCCTCCTGTTCTTTCTTCCTCTTGGAGGGTGACATCACTTTACTTTGTAATGACTGTCACAAGGACGCAATGGACTAAGGCTAATGAAGATTACCAATAAGTAACCAACGCATCACCACTCTTTCTGAATGTGCGTGGCTCATTCTGCAGGACTTGTTCTTTGTATGATTCCTGGATTTTCAGAAGCCCTTTGATGGCAGCACCCCCACACTGAAAATTGTTTCAGCACCACTGGACACGGGTCAGTTGTCATGCTCATCTGCGGCGTAAATTTGCATTGAAGTAGTCTAACTCCCCAGGTCCTGTCTTTTGCTCAATTTGCCTTTGTGAGTTTTCTCTCAATCACTGTTGATTTCCTTTGATCTTTCTTTCTTCTTTCACTTCACCTTCGCCTTCAGTGTATCTTTCGGCCCTGTTAAGAGACACGCCCCCTTGTAGCCACTTCTATACTTCTGTCACCTAATTATTTTCCTATCCTTTCCCCTGTAACGTTGCTGATCCTAGCTATAGCATGACTATCCAGAATCTGTTCACCTGAGTTATGTTCCTCTTATCCCCACGCATCTAATAATCAGCTCTTGGTCTCCCTCCACCTCTCACGTGACATAGTCTGAGCCAGTGTCTCCATCTTGGAGAGACAATCTCTTGCACTTCTGTTGTTCTACTGGCGCTGCCGGCTTGAGCTTTGGTCAGAAGTGGCAAAAGAAGGACTAATGGAAAGTGAACGTGTACTGGAGCAATAGAGTGTATGGATTTACAAGCGTTTGATTAAATGAGAAAAAAAGAGTTTACTTGAGAGAAAAACTTAACTTGTCCCATACAGGGATCGAACCCGCGACCTTGGCGTTATTAGCACCACGCTCTAACCAACCGAGCTAACCGGCTATGAATGACAGAGTTATCCTTTTTCCATGACATGCAGATACACAGAAGAGTCGGTCTCACTATCGCAATTCCTTCATACTTTTCTCCTTCTGTCCCCTGTCTGGATTGCAATAACAAGAGCTGTTGAGTGCTGCACGCCAGCCTCAGCGCCTCTGCTTTCAGTCAATGTCACTGTGTGCTGTGATATCATTGTAACATTGGTTGTTGCCGGAAGAAAAGGAAAGGATGGATAGGATTTGTATTCTTTTACAACAAAACCCAAAATGCATCGGCTTGCTTGCTCATTAAGTTTACAAGGCCAGCTGCTTTTGAGATATTCTAATTATAGTGGTTATTCGGCGTTGGAGGTAAGAGAGTTGTTTTTAAGTCTGGCCGTTCCTTCTGCTTTAAAATACTCTAGCTCATGGCAACAAAGTAACAACAAAACATAGCCAACGGTTTGTTGCTCAAGCCTTCCCCACTGCACCTTCCCATGTCTCTCCTGCCGACCACAGTGCAGGAAATTTGAGTTTGCATTTGCGCAAAGAGACGTACAACACAAGAAGGCGCGCTTTTGTGCGCCGGGCACCACCCGGCCTGTGCATTCCTCACTGCCGTGAGATCAGTTTACTCAGCAGAGCATGACGCTGCAATTGGTTAGTAAGGCCTGCCTGACCAGAATAGTATATTCGGGATCATGTATTTGATTGCATTTTTAAAACAGTAACAGAACTTAACTGCAATGTTTAAATAGGTCTAGACATATTTAAACAGTGTCAATTTGATAGAAGAATTCTGGAAAATTCAGAGGGGAGGCACCAATGTTTTTTTTCCCTTTGGGTGGATGTGGCATTAAAGAGTTTGAAGAACACTGGTCTAAGTGGACACTAATACACCTGGATCCTCCTGAATTCCTCGCAACAGATGCCAGCAAACCTGGCTGGAGAGCTACTGTGTTGGACTGATCCTGTCGATTCAAGTGGTCTTTCCTAGAGAGTCGGAGGTCATGGAAGTAGATGGAGTTGATGGTAAGCTTCAGGGCTTTGAAGTTTTCCCATCATCATCTGTCTCAGAAAAATGTGCTAGTAAAGACAGAGAATAAGGTAGCGGTCTTTTACATTAACCAGCAGTGAAGCATGCATTCAAAATCCCTCAATGCAATAGCAGAACAATTGGGCTATTGGGCAGAGATCAACCTGTTGCATACGTCGGCAGTACACATCAAGGGCACCGACAATGTGATGGCAGACAGCTGGAGGTTTCCAAATTTGCTGGAGTTGACGTTATCCAGGTCGTTGTTTTGAGAGATATGCCGAGAGTTTGTGAAACCCTTTCTGGATCTCTTTTCAAACAAGGACAATGCTCATCTTTGTCGATTCTGATCCAGGTTTCCGGAACAAGGAGCCTAGGTAGTGGACGTATTGGTGATAAAGTGGCTGAGAAGTCTCCTTTATACATTCCCCCTCTTTTTATTGATCCAGATGGTTCTCTTCAAGTCTCAGCAGGGGGAGGGAACTTGATTCTTGTTGACCCTGATTGGCCAGAGATGTCATGGTTTCCTCTTCTGAACCCCTGGCTCTTCTACCTCCTTGGGTACTGCTCAAGTGTGTCTCTGCTCAGAACGTCGTCCCTGACCTTCTTGCTCCAACTCACTCTATCGCTTTGGAGGTTGAGAAGTCTGGACTGCTAGCAATGGGTCTTTCCTCTTCCTTAGTGGAGTTAAGTCAGCACTCCAGCAGGCCTTCTACTTCGAAGTCTTACTCAAAGAACTGGAAGTCCTTTCAGACATGATGTTCTGCTAATGATCTTTTGGCACCTACCTGTAGTTTGTCTGCTATTTTGCATTTTCTTCTGAATGGGTTTCACTTGAATCTCTTTCCACTCTGAAAGCTCATTGGTTTGCGATAAAGGCTTTTAGGGACTTTTCTGAACTTTCATCGATGTTACACTCTTTGGTGTCTAGACTGTTATGATCTTTTGTCAATGGTAAGAACAATGAAAAATCCCTTTTCTCCAACTCAGAATCTTCCAACTCTTTTATAGGCTTTGCAATTTTATCTCTTTGAGGATCTGGATACTGTACAATTAAAGATTGTCTCCTATAAAGTTATTTTCCTATTTGCTATCACCTTGCTGAGAACAATTGGGGAGCTGGGAGCCTTAAAATGCTGTCCTCTCTTCATTTGATACTTTGGAAGATGGGGTAACTTTAAGGCCTAGCCCTACCTTTGCTGCAAAGGTTAAGTCTATTTTTGATAGATCTTAGGAAATAATTCTTCCTTCTTTCATTCCGTCTCCTTCCTCTCCGGAGGAACATTTGGTGAATACACTTGATGTTTAAAGAGCTCTTTTCATTTATGTCACCAGGCCTCTGCAGTTCAGGAAAACCGACTCCTTGTTTGTGACTTTTGGACAGCCTGGAAAAGACAAGAAGGTGACTTTTATGACTCTGAGTAGGTGGATTAAGTTGTCAATTTTTCTGGCTTTGCAAGGCTTTTTAGAAAATCTTCCAGGTCAGGGATGGTCTACGAGAGGAATGGCCACCTCCTGGGTTGAATTCCAGTGAGTAACAATCTAGGAAATTCCTAGGGTGGTTACTTGGGCCTCAATGCATACATTTGTGAAGCATTATCGCTTAATAAATTTTCTGTTTTGCATTTGAGTACCAATGTTTTGAACTCTGCATTACCCTAAATCCATCTTGTCCTTGTCACAAACATTACATCCTGCCCACCTTCCCATCAGTCCTTTGGCAAGGGCTTGGCACCCAGGTTGGGTGCATGGCGCTAGCATTTAAGAATCCTCCTGTTCTTTCTTCCTCTTGGAGGGTGACATCACTTTACTTTGTAATGACTGTCACAAGGACGCAATGGACTAAGGCTAATGAAGATTACCAATAAGTAACCAACGCATCACCACTCTTTCTGAATGTGCGTGGCTCATTCTGCAGGACTTGTTCTTTGTATGATTCCTGGATTTTCAGAAGCCCTTTGATGGCAGCACCCCCACACTGAAAATTGTTTCAGCACCACTGGACAAAGGTCAGTTGTCATGCTCATCTGCGGCATAAATTTGCATTGAAGTAGTCTAACTCCCCAGGTCCTGTCTTTTGCTCAATTTGCCTTTGTGAGTTTTCTCTCAATCACTGTTGATTTCCTTTGATCTTTCTTTCTTCTTTCACTTCACCTTCGCCTTCAGTGTATCTTTCGGCCCTGTTAAGAGACACGCCCCCTTGTAGCCACTTCTATACTTCTGTCACCTAATTATTTTCCTATCCTTTCCCCTGTAACGTTGCTGATCCTAGCTATAGCATGACTATCCAGAATCTGTTCACCTGAGTTATGTTCCTCTTATCCCCACGCATCTAATAATCAGCTCTTGGTCTCCCTCCACCTCTCACGTGACATAGTCTGAGCCAGTGTCTCCATCTTGGAGAGACAATCTCTTGCACTTCTGTTGTTCTACTGGCGCTGCCGGCTTGAGCTTTGGTCAGAAGTGGCAAAAGAAGGACTAATGGAAAGTGAACGTGTACTGGAGCAACAGAGTGTATGGATTTACAAGCGTTTGATTAAATGAGAAAAAAAAAGTTTACTTGAGAAAAAAAACTTAACTTGGCCCGTACGGGGATCGAACCCGCAACCTTGGCGTTATTAGCACCATGCTCTAACCAACTGAGCTAACCAGCCATGAATGACAGAGTTATCCTTTTTCCATGACATGCAGATACACTGAAGAGTCGGTCTCACTATCGCAATTCCTTCATACTTTTCTCCTACCGTCCCCTGTCTGGATTGCAATAACAAGAGCTGTTGAGTGCTGCACGCCAGCCTCAGCGCCTCTGCTTTCAGTCAATGTCACTGTGTGCTGTGATATCATTGTAACATTGGTTGTTGCCGGAAGAAAAGGAAAGGATGGATAGGATTTGTATTCTTTTACAACAAAACCCAAAATGCATCGGCTTGCTTGCTCATTAAGTTTACAAGGCCAGCTGCTTTTGAGATATTCTAATTATAGTGGTTATTCGGCGTTGGAGGTAAGAGAGTTGTTTTTAGGTCTGGACGTTCCTTCTGCTTTAAATTACTCTAGCTCATGTCAACAAAGTAACAACAAAACATAGCCTACGGTTTGTTGCTCAAGCCTTCCCTACTGCACCTTCCCATGTCTCTCCTGCCGACCACAGTGCAGGAAATTTGAGTTTGCATTTGCGCAAAGAGACATACAACACAAGAAGGCGCGCTTTCGTGCGCCGGGCACCACCCGGCCTGTGCATTCCTCACTGCCGTGAGATCAGTTTACTCAGCAGAGCATGATGCTGCAATTGGTTAGTAAGGCCTGCCTGACCAGAATAGTATATTTGGGGTCATGTATTTGATTGCATTTTTAAAACAGTAACAGAACTTAACTGCAATGTTTAAATAGGTCTAGACATATTTAAACAGTGTCAATTTGATAGAAGAATTCTGGAAAATTCAGAGGGGAGGCACCAATGTTTTTTTTCCCTTTGGGTGGATGTGGCATTAAAGAGTTTGAAGAACACTGGTCTAAGTGGACACTAATACACCTGGATCCTCCTGAATTCCTCGCAACAGATGCCAGCAAACCTGGCTGGAGAGCTACTGTGTTGGACTGATCCTGTCGATTCAAGTGGTCTTTCCTAGAGAGTCGGAGGTCATGGAAGTAGATGGAGTTGATGGTAAGCTTCAGGGCTTTGAAGTTTTCCCATCATCATCTGTCTCAGAAAAATGTGCTAGTAAAGACAGAGAATAAGGTAGCGGTCTTTTACATTAACCAGCAGTGAAGCATGCATTCAAAATCCCTCAATGCAATAGCAGAACAATTGGGCTATTGGGCAGAGATCAACCTGTTGCATACGTCGGCAGTACACATCAAGGGCACCGACAATGTGATGGCAGACAGCTGGAGGTTTCCAAATTTGCTGGAGTTGACGTTATCCAGGTCGTTGTTTTGAGAGATATGCCGAGAGTTTGTGAAACCCTTTCTGGATCTCTTTTCAAACAAGGACAATGCTCATCTTTGTCGATTCTGATCCAGGTTTCCGGAACAAGGAGCCTAGGTAGTGGACGTATTGGTGATAAAGTGGCTGAGAAGTCTCCTTTATACATTCCCCCTTTTTTATTGATCCAGATGGTTCTCTTCAAGTCTCAGCAGGGGGAGGGAACTTGATTCTTGTTGACCCTGATTGGCCAGAGATGTCATGGTTTCCTCTTCTGAACCCCTGGCTCTTCTACCTCCTTGGGTACTGCTCAAGTGTGTCTCTGCTCAGAACGTCGTCCCTGACCTTCTTGCTCCAACTCACTCTATCGCTTTGGAGGTTGAGAAGTCTGGACTGCTAGCAAAGGGTCTTTCCTCTTCCTTAGTGGAGTTAAGTCAGCACTCCAGCAGGCCTTCTACTTCGAAGTCTTACTCAAAGAACTGGAAGTCCTTTCAGACATGATGTTCTGCTAATGATCTTTTGGCACCTACCTGTAGTTTGTCTGCTATTTTGCATTTTCTTCTGAATGGGTTTCACTTGAATCTCTTTCCACTCTGAAAGCTCATTGGTTTGCGATAAAGGCTTTTAGGGACTTTTCTGAACTTTCATCGATGTTACACTCTTTGGTGTCTAGACTGTTATGATCTTTTGTCAATGGTAAGAACAATGAAAAATCCCTTTTCTCCAACTCAGAATCTTCCAACTCTTTTATAGGCTTTGCAATTTTATCTCTTTGAGGATCTGGATACTGTACAATTAAAGATTGTCTCCTATAAAGTTATTTTCCTATTTGCTATCACCTTGCTGAGAACAATTGGGGAGCTGGGAGCCTTAAAATGCTGTCCTCTCTTCATTTGATACTTTGGAAGATGGGGTAACTTTAAGGCCTAGCCCTACCTTTGCTGCAAAGGTTAAGTCTATTTTTGATAGATCTTAGGAAATAATTCTTCCTTCTTTCATTCCCTCTCCTTCCTCTCCGGAGGAACATTTGTTGAATACACTTGATGTTTAAAGAGCTCTTTTCATTTATGTCACCAGGCCTCTGCAGTTCAGGAAAACCGACTCCTTGTTTGTGACTTTTGGACAGCCTGGAAAAGACAAGAAGGTGACTTTTATGACTCTGAGTAGGTGGATTAAGTTGTCAATTTTTCTGGCTTTGCAAGGCTTTTTAGAAAATCTTCCAGGTCAGGGATGGTCTACGAGAGGAATGGCCACCTCCTGGGTTGAATTCCAGTGAGTAACAATCTAGGAAATTCCTAGGGTGGTTACTTGGGCCTCAATGCATACATTTGTGAAGCATTATCGCTTAATAAATTTTCTGTTTTGCATTTGAGTACCAATGTTTTGAACTCTGCATTACCCTAAATCCATCTTGTCCTTGTCACAAACATTACATCCTGCCCACCTTCCCATCAGTCCTTTGGCAAGGGCTTGGCACCCAGGTTGGGTGCATGGCGCTAGCATTTAAGAATCCTCCTGTTCTTTCTTCCTCTTGGAGGGTGACATCACTTTACTTTGTAATGACTGTCACAAGGACGCAATGGACTAAGGCTAATGAAGATTACCAATAAGTAACCAACGCATCACCACTCTTTCTGAATGTGCGTGGCTCATTCTGCAGGACTTGTTCTTTGTATGATTCCTGGATTTTCAGAAGCCCTTTGATGGCAGCACCCCCACACTGAAAATTGTTTCAGCACCACTGGACAAAGGTCAGTTGTCATGCTCATCTGCGGCATAAATTTGCATTGAAGTAGTCTAACTCCCCAGGTCCTGTCTTTTGCTCAATTTGCCTTTGTGAGTTTTCTCTCAATCACTGTTGATTTCCTTTGATCTTTCTTTCTTCTTTCACTTCACCTTCGCCTTCAGTGTATCTTTCGGCCCTGTTAAGAGACACGCCCCCTTGTAGCCACTTCTATACTTCTGTCACCTAATTATTTTCCTATCCTTTCCCCTGTAACGTTGCTGATCCTAGCTATAGCATGACTATCCAGAATCTGTTCACCTGAGTTATGTTCCTCTTATCCCCACGCATCTAATAATCAGCTCTTGGTCTCCCTCCACCTCTCACGTGACATAGTCTGAGCCAGTGTCTCCATCTTGGAGAGACAATCTCTTGCACTTCTGTTGTTCTACTGGCGCTGCCGGCTTGAGCTTTGGTCAGAAGTGGCAAAAGAAGGACTAATGGAAAGTGAACGTGTACTGGAGCAACAGAGTGTATGGATTTACAAGCGTTTGATTAAATGAGAAAAAAAAAGTTTACTTGAGAAAAAAAACTTAACTTGGCCCGTACGGGGATCGAACCTGCAACCTTGGCGTTATTAGCACCATGCTCTAACCAACTGAGCTAACCAGCCATGAACGACAGAGTTATCCTTTTTCCATGACATGCAGATACACTGAAGAGTCGGTCTCACTATCGCAATTCCTTCATACTTTTCTCCTACCGTCCCCTGTCTGGATTGCAATAACAAGAGCTGTTGAGTGCTGCACGCCAGCCTCAGCGCCTCTTATTTCAGTCAATGTCACTGTGTGCTGTGATATCTTTGTAACATTGGTTGTTGCCGGAAGAAAAGGAAAGGATGGATAGAATTTGTATTCTTTCACAACAAAACCCAAAATGCATCGGCTTGCTTGCTCATTAAGTTTACAAGGCCAGCTGCTTTTGCGATATTCTAATTATAGTGGTTATTCGGCGTTGGAGGTAAGAGAGTTGTTTTTAGGTCTGGACGTTCCTTCTGCTTTAAATTACTCTAGCTCATGTCAACAAAGTAACAACAAAACATAGCCTACGGTTTGTTGCTCAAGCCTTCCCTACTGCACCTTCCCATGTCTCTTCTGCCGACCACAGTGCAGGAAATTTGAGTTTGCATTTGCGCAAAGAGACATACAACACAAGAAGGCGCGCTTTCGTGCGCCGGGCACCACCCGGCCTGTGCATTCCTCACTGCCGTGAGATCAGTTTACTCAGCAGAGCATGATGCTGCAATTGGTTAGTAAGGCCTGCCTGACCAGAATAGTATATTTGGGGTCATGTATTTGATTGCATTTTTAAAACAGTAACAGAACTTAACTGCAATGTTTAAATAGGTCTAGACATATTTAAACAGTGTCAAATTGATAGAAGAATTCTGGAAAATTCAGAGGGGAGGCACCAATGTTTTTTTTTCCCTTTGGGTGGATGTGGCATTAAAGAGTTTGAAGACCACTGATCTAAGTGGACACTAATACACCTGGATCCTCCTGAATTCCTCGCAACAGATGCCAGCAAACCTGGCTGGAGAGCTACTGTGTTGGACTGATCCTGTCGATTCAAGTGGTCTTTCCTAGAGAGTCGGAGGTCATGGAAGTAGATGGAGTTGATGGTAAGCTTCAGGGCTTTGAAGTTTTCCCATCATCATCTGTCTCAGAAAAATGTGCTAGTAAAGACAGAGAATAAGGTAGCGGTCTTTTACATTAACCAGCAGTGAAGCATGCATTCAAAATCCCTCAATGCAATAGCAGAACAATTGGGCTATTGGGCAGAGATCAACCTGTTGCATACGTCAGCAGTACACATCAAGGGCACCGACAATGTGATGGCAGACAGCTGGAGGTTTCCAAATTTGCTGGAGTTGACGTTATCCAGGTCGTTGTTTTGAGAGATATGCCGAGAGTTTGTGAAACCCTTTCTGGATCTCTTTTCAAACAAGGACAATGCTCATCTTTGTCGATTCTGATCCAGGTTTGCGGAACAAGGAGCCTAGGTAGTGGACGTATTGGTGATAAAGTGGCTGAGAAGTCTCCTTTATACATTCCCCCTCTTTTTATTGATCCAGATGGTTCTCTTCAAGTCTCAGCAGGGGGAGGGAACTTGATTCTTGTTGACCCTGATTGGCCAGAGATGTCATGGTTTCCTCTTCTGAACCCCTGCCTCTTCTACCTCCTTGGGTACTGCTCAAGTGTGTCTCTGCTCAGAACGTCGTCCCTGACCTTCTTGCTCCAACTCACTCTATCGCTTTGGAGGTTGAGAAGTCTGGACTGCTAGCAAAGGGTCTTTCCTCTTCCTTAGTGGAGTTAAGTCAGCACTCCAGCAGGCCTTCTACTTCGAAGTCTTACTCAAAGAACTGGAAGTCCTTTCAGACATGATGTTCTGCTAATGATCTTTTGGCACCTACCTGTAGTTTGTCTGCTATTTTGCATTTTCTTCTGAATGGGTTTCACTTGAATCTCTTTCCACTCTGAAAGCTCATTGGTTTGCGATAAAGGCTTTCAGCGACTTTTCTGAACTTTCATCGATGTTACACTCTTTGGTGTCTAGACTGTTATGATCTTTTGTCAATGGTAAGAACAATTAAAAATTCCTTTTCTCCAACTCAGAATCTTCCAACTCTTTTATAGGCTTTGCAATTTTATCTCTTTGAGGATCTGGATACTGTACAATTAAAGATTGTCTCCTATAAAGTTATTTTCCTATTTGCTATCACCTTGCTGAGAACAATTGGGGAGCTGGGAGCCTTAAAATGCTGTCCTCTCTTCATTTGATACTTTGGAAGATGGGGTAACTTTAAGGCCTAGCCCTACCTTTGCTGCAAAGGTTAAGTCTATTTTTGATAGATCTTAGGAAATAATTCTTCCTTCTTTCATTCCCTCTCCTTCCTCTCCGGAGGAACATTTGTTGAATACACTTGATGTTTAAAGAGCTCTTTTCATTTATGTCACCAGGCCTCTGCAGTTCAGGAAAACCGACTCCTTGTTTGTGACTTTTGGACAGCCTGGAAAAGACAAGAAGGTGACTTTTATGACTCTGAGTAGGTGGATTAAGTTGTCAATTTTTCTGGCTTTGCAAGGCTTTTTAGAAAATCTTCCAGGTCAGGGATGGTCTACGAGAGGAATGGCCACCTCCTGGATTGAATTCCAGTGAGTAACAATCTAGGAAATTCCTAGGGTGGTTACTTGGGCCTCAATGCATACATTTGTGAAGCATTATCGCTTAATACATTTTCTGTTTTGCATTTGAGTACCAATGTTTTGAACTCTGCATTACCCTAAGTCCATCTTGTCCTTGTCACAAACATTACATCCTGCCCACCTTCCCATCAGTCCTTTGGCAAGGGCTTGGCACCCAGGTTGGGTGCATGGCGCTAGCATTTAAGAATCCTCCTGTTCTTTCTTCCTCTTGGAGGGTGACATCACTTTACTTTGTAATGACTGTCACAAGGACGCAATGGACTAAGGCTAATGAAGATTACCAATAAGTAACCAACGCATCACCACTCTTTCTGAATGTGCGTGGCTCATTCTGCAGGACTTGTTCTTTGTATGATTCCTGGATTTTCAGAAGCCCTTTGATGGCAGCACCCCCACACTGAAAATTGTTTCAGCACCACTGGACAAGGGTCAGTTGTCATGCTCATCTGCGGCGTAAATTTGCATTGAAGTAGTCTAACTCCCCAGGTCCTGTCTTTTGCTCAATTTGCCTTTGTGAGTTTTCTCTCAATCACTGTTGATTTCCTTTGATCTTTCTTTCTTCTTTCACCTTCGCCTTCAGTGTATCTTTCGGCCCTGTTAAGAGACACGCCCCCTTGTAGCCACTTCAAAAAAACTTAACTTGGCCCGTACGGGGATCGAACCCGCCACCTTGGCGTTATTAGCACCACGCTCTAACCAACTGAGGTAACCGGCCATGAATGACAGAGTTATCCTCTTTCCATGACATGCAGATACACAGAAGAGTCGGTCTCACTATCGCAATTCCTTCATACTTTTCTCCTTCTGTCCCCTGTCTGGATTGCAATAACAAGAGCTGTTGAGTGCTGCACGCCAGCCTCAGCGCCTCTTCTTTCAGTCAATGTCACTGTGTGCTGTGATATCTTTGTAACATTGGTTGTTGCTGGAAGAAAAGGAAAGGATGGATAGGATTTCTATTCTTTTACAACAAAACCCAAAATGCATCGGCTTGCTTGCTCATTAAGTTTACAAGGCCAGCTGCTTTTGAGATATTCTAATTATAGTGGTTATTCGGCGTTGGAGGTAAGAGAGTTGTTTTTAGGTCTGGCCGTTCCATCTGCTTTAAATTACTCTAGCTCATGTCAACAATGTAACAACAAAACATAGCCAACGGTTTGTTGCTCAAGCCTTCCCTACTGCACCTTCCCATGTCTCTCCTGCCGACCACAGTGCAGGAAATTTGAGTTTGCATTTGCGCAAAGAGACGTACAACACAAGAAGGCGCGCTTTCGTGCGCCGGGCACCACCCGGCCTGTGCATTCCTCACTGCCGTGAGATCAGTTTACTCAGCAGAGCATGACGCTGCAATTGGTTAGTAAGGCCTGCCTGACTAGAATAATATATTTGGGGTCATGTATTTGATTGCATTTTTAAAACAGTAACAGAACTTAACTGCAATGTTTAAATAGGTCTAGACATATTTAAACAGTGTCAATTTGATAGAAGAATTCTGGAAAATTCAGAGGGGAGGCACCAATGTTGTTTTTTCCCTTTGGGTGGATGCGGCATTAAAGAGTTTGAAGACCACTGGTCTAAGTGGACACTAATACACCTGGATCCTCCTGAATTCCTCGCAACAGATGCCAGCAAACCTGGCTGGAGAGCTACTGTGTTGGACTGATCCTGTCGATTCAAGTGGTCTTTCCTAGAGAGTCAGAGGTCATGGAAGTAGATGGAGTTGATGGTAAGCTTCAGGGCCTTGAAGTTTTCCCATCATCATCTGTCTCAGAAAAATGTGCTAGTAAAGACAGAGAATAAGGTAGCGGTCTTTTACATTAACCAGCAGTGAAGCATGCATTCAAAATCCCTCAATGCAATAGCAGAACAATTGGGCTATTGGGCAGAGATCAAACAGTTGCATACGTCGGCAGTACACATCAAGGGCACCGACAATGTGATGGCAGACAGCGGGAGGTTTCCAAATTTGCTGGAGTTGACGTTATCCAGGTAGTTGTTTTGAGAGATATGCCGAGAGTTTGTGAAACCCTTTCTGGATCTCTTTTCAAACAAGGACAATGCTCATCTTTGTCGATTCTGATCGAGGTTTACGGAACAAGGAGCCTAGGTAGTGGACGTATTGGTGATAAAGTGGCTGAGAAGTCTCCTTTATACATTCCCCCCCTTTTTATTGATCCAGATGGTTCTCTTCAAGTCTCAGCAGGGGGGAGGGAACTTGATTCTTGTTGACCCTGATTGGCCAGAGATGTCATGGTTTCCTCTTCTGAACCCCTGGCTCTTCTACCTCCTTGGGTACTGCTCAAGTGTGTCTCTGCTCAGAACGTCGTCCCTGACCTTCTTGCTCCAACTCACTCTATCGCTTTGGAGGTTGAGAAGTCTGGACTGCTAGCAAAGGGTCTTTCCTCTTCCTTAGTGGAGTTAAGTCAGCACTCCAGCAGGCCTTCTACTTCGAAGTCTTACTCAAAGAACTGGAAGTCCTTTCAGACATGATGTTCTGCTAATGATCTTTTGGCACCTACCTGTAGTTTGTCTGCTATTTTGCATTTTCTTCTGAATGGGTTTCACTTGAATATCTTTCCACTCTGAAAGCTCCTTACTTTGCGATAAAGGCTTTTAGGGACTTTTCTGAACTTTCATCGATGTTACACTCTTTGGTGTCTAGACTGTTATGATCTTTTGTCAATGGTAAGAACAATGAAAAATCCCTTTTCTCCAACTCAGAATCTTCCAACTCTTTTATAGGCTTTGCAATTTTATCTCTTTGAGGATCTGGATACTGTACAATTAAAGATTGTCTCCTATAAAGTTATTTTCCTATTTGCTATCACCTTGCTGAGAACAATTGGGGAGCTGGGAGCCTTAAAATGCTGTCCTCTCTTCATTTGATACTTTGGAAGATGGGGTAACTTTAAGGCCTAGCCCTACCTTTGCTGCAAAGGTTAAGTCTATTTTTGATAGATCTTAGGAAATAATTCTTCCTTCTTTCATTCCCTCTCCTTCCTCTTCGGAAGAACATTTGTTGAATACACTTGATGTTTAAAGAGCTCTTTTCATTTATGTCACCAGGCCTCTGCAGTTCAGGAAAACCGACTCCTTGTTTGTGACTTTTGGACAGCCTGGAAAAGACAAGAAGGTGACTTTTATGACTCTGAGTAGGTGGATTAAGTTGTCAATTTTTCTGGCTTTGCAAGGCTTTTTAGAAAATCTTCCAGGTCAGGGATGGTCTACGAGAGGAATGGCCACCTCCTGGGTTGAATTCCAGTGAGTAACAATCTAGGAAATTCCTAGGGTGGTTACTTGGGCCTCAATGCATACATTTGTGAAGCATTATCACTTAATAAATTTTCTGTTTTGCATTTGAGTACCAATGTTTTGAACTCTGCATTACCCTAAGTCCATCTTGTCCTTGTCACAAACATTACATCCTGCCCACCTTCCCATCAGTCCTTTGGCAAGGGCTTGGCACCCAGGTTGGGTGCATGGCGCTAGCATTTAAGAATCCTCCTGTTCTTTCTTCCTCTTGGAGGGTGACATCACTTTACTTTGTAATGACTGTCACAAGGACGCAATGGACTAAGGCTAATGAAGATTACCAATAAGTAACAAACGCATCACCACTCTTTCTGAATGTGCGTGGCTCATTCTGCAGGACTTGTTCTTTGTATGATTCCTGGATTTTCAGAAGCCCTTTGATGGCAGCACCCCCACACTGAAAATTGTTTCAGCACCACTGGACAATGGTCAGTTGTCATGCTCATCTGCGGCGTAAATTTGCATTGAAGTAGTCTAACTCCCCAGGTCCTGTCTTTTGCTCAATTTGCCTTTGTGAGTTTTCTCTCAATCACTGTTGATTTCCTTTGATCTTTCTTTCTTCTTTCACTTCACCTTCGCCTTCAGTGTATCTTTCGGCCCTGTTAAGAGACACGCCCCCTTGTAGCCACTTCTATACTTCTGTCACCTAATTATTTTCCTATCCTTTCCCCTGTAACGTTGCTGATCCTAGCTATAGCATGACTATCCAGAATCTGTTCACCTGAGTTATGTTCCTCTTATCCCCACGCATCTAATAATCAGCTCTTGGTCTCCCTCCACCTCTCACGTGACATAGTCTGAGCCAGTGTCTCCATCTTGGAGAGACAATCTCTTGCACTTCTGTTGTTCTACTGGCGCTGCCGGCTTGAGCTTTGGTCAGAAGTGGCAAAAGAAGGACTAATGGAAAGTGAACGTGTACTGGAGCAACAGAGTGTATGGATTTACAAGCGTTTGATTAAATGAGAAAAAAAGAGTTTACTTGAGAGAAAAACTTAACTTGGCCCATACAGGGATCGAACCCGCGACCTTGGTGTTATTAGCACCTCACTCTAACCAACTGAGCTAACCGGCCATGAATGACAGAGTTATCCTTTTTCCATGACATGCAGATACACAGAAGAGTCGGTCTCACTATCGCAATTCCTTCATACTTTTCTCCTTCTGTCCCCTGTCTGGATTGCAATAACAAGAGCTGTTGAGTGCTGCACGCCAGCCTCAGCGCCTCTGCTTTCAGTCAATGTCACTGTGTGCTGTGATATCATTGTAACATTGGTTGTTGCCGGAAGAAAAGGAAAGGATGGATAGGATTTGTATTCTTTTACAACAAAACCCAAAATGCATCGGCTTGCTTGCTCATTAAGTTTACAAGGCCAGCTTCTTTTGAGATATTCTAATTATAGTGGTTATTCGGCGTTGGAGGTAAGAGAGTTGTTTTTAGGTCTGGCCGTTCCTTCTGCTTTAAATTACTCTAGCTCATGTCAACAAAGTAACAACAAAACATAGCCAACGGTTTCTTGCTCAAGCCTTCCCTACTGCACCTTCCCATGTCTCTCCTGCCGACCACAGTGCAGGAAATTTGAGTTTGCATTTGCGCAAAGAGACGTACAACACAAGAAGGCGCGCTTTCGTGCGCCAGGCACCACCCGGCATGTGCATTCCTCACTGCCGTGAGATCAGTTTACTCAGCAGAGCATGACGCTGCAATTGGTTAGTAAGGCCTGCCTGACCAGAATAGTATATTTGGGGTCATGTATTTGATTGCATTTTTAAAACAGTAACAGAACTTAACTGCAATGTTTAAATAGGTCTAGACATATTTAAACAGTGTCAATTTGATAGAAGAGTTCTGGAAAATTCAGAGGGGAGGCACCAATGTTTTTTTTTCCCTTTGGGTGGATGTGGCATTAAAGAGTTTGAAGACCACTGGTCTAAGTGGACACTAATACACCTGGATCCTCCTGAATTCCTCGCAACAGATGCCAGCAAACCTGGCTGGAGAGCTACTGTGTTGGACTGATCCTGTCGATTCAAGTGGTCTTTCCTAGAGAGTCGGAGGTCAAGGAAGTAGATGGAGTTGATGGTAAGCTTCAGGGCTTTGAAGTTTTCCCATCATCATCTGTCTCAGAAAAATGTGCTAGTAAAGACAGAGAATAAGGTAGCGGTCTTTTACATTAACCAGCAGTGAAGCATGCATTCAAAATCCCTCAATGCAATAGCAGAACAATTGGGCTATTGGGCAGAGATCAACCTGTTGCATACGTCAGCAGTACACATCAAGGGCACCGACAATGTGATGGCACACAGCTGGAGGTTTCCAAATTTGCTGGAGTTGACGTTATCCAGGTCGTTGTTTTGAGAGATATGCCGAGAGTTTGTGAAACCCTTTCTGGATCTCTTTTCAAACAAGGACAATGCTCATCTTTGTCGATTCTGATCCAGGTTTCCGGAACAAGGAGCCTAGGTAGTGGACGTATTGGTGATAAAGTGGCTGAGAAGTCTCCTTTATACATTCCCCCTCTTTTTATTGATCCAGATGGTTCTCTTCAAGTCTCAGCAGGGGGAGGGAACTTGATTCTTGTTGACCCTGATTGGCCAGAGATGTCATGGTTTCCTCTTCTGAACCCCTGGCTCTTCTACCTCCTTGGGTACTGCTCAAGTGTGTCTCTGCTCAGAACGTCGTCCCTGACCTTCTTGCTCCAACTCACTCTATCGCTTTGGAGGTTGAGAAGTCTGGACTGCTAGCAAAGGGTCTTTCCTCTTCCTTAGTGGAGTTAAGTCAGCACTCCAGCAGGCCTTCTACTTCGAAGTCTTACTCAAAGAACTGGAAGTCCTTTCAGACATGATGTTCTGCTAATGATCTTTTGGCACCTACCTGTAGTTTGTCTGCTATTTTGCATTTTCTTCTGAATGGGTTTCACTTGAATCTCTTTCCACTCTGAAAGCTCATTGGTTTGCGATAAAGGCTTTCAGGGACTTTTCTGAACTTTCATCGATGTTACACTCTTTGGTGTCTAGACTGTTATGATCTTTTGTCAATGGTAAGAACAATGAAAAATCCCTTTTCTCCAACTCAGAATCTTCCAACTCTTTTATAGGCTTTGCAATTTTATCTCTTTGAGGATCTGGATACTGTACAATTAAAGATTGTCTCCTATAAAGTTATTTTCCTATTTGCTATCACCTTGCTGAGAACAATTGGGGAGCTGGGAGCCTTAAAATGCTGTCCTCTCTTCATTTGATACTTTGGAAGATGGGGTAACTTTAAGGCCTAGCCCTACCTTTGCTGCAAAGGTTAAGTCTATTTTTGATAGATCTTAGGAAATAATTCTTCCTTCTTTCATTCCCTCTCCTTCCTCTCCAGAGGAACATTTGTTGAATACACTTGATGTTTAAAGAGCTCTTTTCATTTATGTCACCAGGCCTCTGCAGTTCAGGAAAACCGACTCCTTGTTTGTGACTTTTGGACAGCCTGGAAAAGAAAGAAGGTGACTTTTATGACTCTGAGTAAGTGGATTAAGTTGTCAATTTTTTTGGCTTTGCAAGGCTTTTTAGATAATCTTCCAGGTCAGGGATGGTCTACGAGAGGAATGGCCACCTCCTGGATTGAATTCCAGTGAGTAACAATCTAGGAAATTCCTAGGGTGGTTACTTGGGCCTCAATGCATACATTTGAGAAGCATTATCGCTTAATAAATTTTCTGTTTTGCATTTGAGTACCAATGTTTTGATCTCTGCATTACCCTAAGTCCATCTTGTCCTTGTCACAAACATTACATCCTGCCCACCTTCCCATCAGTCCTTTGGCAAGGGCTTGGCACCCAGGTTGGGTGCATGGCGCTAGCATTTAAGAATCCTCCTGTTCTTTCTTCCTCTTGGAGGGTGACATCACTTTACTTTGTAATGACTGTCACAAGGACGCAATGGACTAAGGCTAATGAAGATTACCAATAAGTAACCAACGCATCACCACTCTTTCTGAATGTGCGTGGCTCATTCTGCAGGACTTGTTCTTTGTATGATTCCTGGATTTTCAGAAGCCCTTTGATGGCAGCACCCCCACACTGAAAATTGTTTCAGCACCACTGGACAAGGGTCAGTTGTCATGCTCATCTGCGGCGTAAATTTGCATTGAAGTAGTCTAACTCCCCAGGTCCTGTCTTTTGCTCAATTTGCCTTTGTGAGTTTTCTCTCAATCACTGTTGATTTCCTTTGATCTTTCTTTCTTCTTTCACTTCACCTTCGCCTTCAGTGTATCTTTCGGCCCTGTTAAGAGACACGCCCCCTTGTAGCCACTTCTATACTTCTGTCACCTAATTATTTTCCTATCCTTTCCCCTGTAACGTTGCTGATCCTAGCTATAGCATGACTATCCAGAATCTGTTCACCTGAGTTATGTTCCTCTTATCCCCACGCATCTAATAATCAGCTCTTGGTCTCCCTCCACCTCTCACGTGACATAGTCTGAGCCAGTGTCTCCATCTTGGAGAGACAATCTCTTGCACTTCTGTTGTTCTACTGGCGCTGCCGGCTTGAGCTTTGGTCAGAAGTGGCAAAAGAAGGACTAATGGAAAGTGAACGTGTACTGGAGCAATAGAGTGTATGGATTTACAAGCGTTTGATTAAATGAGAAAAAAAGAGTTTACTTGAGAGAAAAACTTAACTTGTCCCATACGGGTATCGAACCCGCGACCTTGGCGTTATTAGCACCACGCTCTAACCAACCGAGCTAACCGGCCATGAATGACAGAGTTATCCTTTTTCCATGACATGCAGATACACAGAAGAGTCGGTCTCACTATCGCAATTCCTTCATACTTTTCTCCTTCTGTCCCCTGTCTGGATTGCAATAACAAGAGCTGTTGAGTGCTGCACGCCAGCCTCAGCGCCTCTGCTTTCAGTCAATGTCACTGTGTGCTGTGATATCATTGTAACATTGGTTGTTGCCGGAAGAAAAGGAAAGGATGGATAGGATTTGTATTCTTTTACAACAAAACCCAAAATGCATCGGCTTGCTTGCTCATTAAGTTTACAAGGCCAGCTGCTTTTGAGATATTCTAATTATAGTGGTTATTCGGCGTTGGAGGTAAGAGAGTTGTTTTTAAGTCTGGCCGTTCCTTCTGCTTTTAAATACTCTAGCTCATGTCAACAAAGTAACAACAAAACATAGCCAACGGTTTGTTGCTCAAGCCTTCCCCACTGCACCTTCCCATGTCTCTCCTGCCGACCACAGTGCAGGAAATTTGAGTTTGCATTTGCGCAAAGAGACGTACAACACAAGAAGGCGCGCTTTCGTGCGCCGGGCACCACCCGGCCTGTGCATTCCTCACTGCCGTGAGATCAGTTTACTCAGCAGAGCATGACGCTGCAATTGGTTAGTAAGGCCTGCCTGACCAGAATAGTATATTCGGGATCATGTATTTGATTGCATTTTTAAAACAGTAACAGAACTTAACTGCAATGTTTAAATAGGTCTAGACATATTTAAACAGTGTCAATTTGATAGAAGAATTCTGGAAAATTCAGAGGGGAGGCACCAATGTTTTTTTTCCCTTTGGGTGGATGTGGCATTAAAGAGTTTGAAGAACACTGGTCTAAGTGGACACTAATACACCTGGATCCTCCTGAATTCCTCGCAACAGATGCCAGCAAACCTGGCTGGAGAGCTACTGTGTTGGACTGATCCTGTCGATTCAAGTGGTCTTTCCTAGAGAGTCGGAGGTCATGGAAGTAGATGGAGTTGATGGTAAGCTTCAGGGCTTTGAAGTTTTCCCATCATCATCTGTCTCAGAAAAATGTGCTAGTAAAGACAGAGAATAAGGTAGCGGTCTTTTACATTAACCAGCAGTGAAGCATGCATTCAAAATCCCTCAATGCAATAGCAGAACAATTGGGCTATTGGGCAGAGATCAACCTGTTGCATACGTCGGCAGTACACATCAAGGGCACCGACAATGTGATGGCAGACAGCTGGAGGTTTCCAAATTTGCTGGAGTTGACGTTATCCAGGTCGTTGTTTTGAGAGATATGCCGAGAGTTTGTGAAACCCTTTCTGGATCTCTTTTCAAACAAGGACAATGCTCATCTTTGTCGATTTAGATCCAGGTTTCCGGAACAAGGAGCCTAGGTAGTGGACGTATTGGTGATAAAGTGGCTGAGAAGTCTCCTTTATACATTCCCCCTCTTTTTATTGATCCAGATGGTTCTCTTCAAGTCTCAGCAGGGGGAGGGAACTTGATTCTTGTTGACCCTGATTGGCCAGAGATGTCATGGTTTCCTCTTCTGAACCCCTGGCTCTTCTACCTCCTTGGGTACTGCTCAAGTGTGTCTCTGCTCAGAACGTCGTCCCTGACCTTCTTGCTCCAACTCACTCTATCGCTTTGGAGGTTGAGAAGTCTGGACTGCTAGCAAAGGGTCTTTCCTCTTCCTTAGTGGAGTTAAGTCAGCACTCCAGCAGGCCTTCTACTTCGAAGTCTTACTCAAAGAACTGGAAGTCCTTTCAGACATGATGTTCTGCTAATGATCTTTTGGCACCTACCTGTAGTTTGTCTGCTATTTTGCATTTTCTTCTGAATGGGTTTCACTTGAATCTCTTTCCACTCTGAAAGCTCATTGGTTTGCGATAAAGGCTTTTAGGGACTTTTCTGAACTTTCATCGATGTTACACTCTTTGGTGTCTAGACTGTTATGATCTTTTGTCAATGGTAAGAACAATGAAAAATCCCTTTTCTCCAACTCAGAATCTTCCAACTCTTTTATAGGCTTTGCAATTTTATCTCTTTGAGGATCTGGATACTGTACAATTAAAGATTGTCTCCTATAAAGTTATTTTCCTATTTGCTATCACCTTGCTGAGAACAATTGGGGAGCTGGGAGCCTTAAAATGCTGTCCTCTCTTCATTTGATACTTTGGAAGATGGGGTAACTTTAAGGCCTAGCCCTACCTTTGCTGCAAAGGTTAAGTCTATTTTTGATAGATCTTAGGAAATAATTCTTCCTTCTTTCATTCCGTCTCCTTCCTCTCCGGAGGAACATTTGGTGAATACACTTGATGTTTAAAGAGCTCTTTTCATTTATGTCACCAGGCCTCTGCAGTTCAGGAAAACCGACTCCTTGTTTGTGACTTTTGGACAGCCTGGAAAAGACAAGAAGGTGACTTTTATGACTCTGAGTAGGTGGATTAAGTTGTCAATTTTTCTGGCTTTGCAAGGCTTTTTAGAAAATCTTCCAGGTCAGGGATGGTCTACGAGAGGAATGGCCACCTCCTGGGTTGAATTCCAGTGAGTAACAATCTAGGAAATTCCTAGGGTGGTTACTTGGGCCTCAATGCATACATTTGTGAAGCATTATCGCTTAATAAATTTTCTGTTTTGCATTTGAGTACCAATGTTTTGAACTCTGCATTACCCTAAATCCATCTTGTCCTTGTCACAAACATTACATCCTGCCCACCTTCCCATCAGTCCTTTGGCAAGGGCTTGGCACCCAGGTTGGGTGCATGGCGCTAGCTTTTAAGAATCCTCCTGTTCTTTCTTCCTCTTGGAGGGTGACATCACTTTACTTTGTAATGACTGTCACAAGGACGCAATGGACTAAGGCTAATGAAGATTACCAATAAGTAACCAACGCATCACCACTCTTTCTGAATGTGCGTGGCTCATTCTGCAGGACTTGTTCTTTGTATGATTCCTGGATTTTCAGAAGCCCTTTGATGGCAGCACCCCCACACTGAAAATTGTTTCAGCACCACTGGATAAAGGTCAGTTGTCATGCTCATCTGCGGCATAAATTTGCATTGAAGTAGTCTAACTCCCCAGGTCCTGTCTTTTGCTCAATTTGCCTTTGTGAGTTTTATCTCAATCACTGTTGATTTCCTTTGATCTTTCTTTCTTCTTTCACTTCACCTTCGCCTTCAGTGTATCTTTCGGCCCTGTTAAGAGACACGCCCCCTTGTAGCCACTTCTATACTTCTGTCACCTAATTATTTTCCTATCCTTTCCCCTGTAACGTTGCTGATCCTAGCTATAGCATGACTATCCAGAATCTGTTCACCTGAGTTATGTTCCTCTTATCCCCACGCATCTAATAATCAGCTCTTGGTCTCCCTCCACCTCTCACGTGACATAGTCTGAGCCAGTGTCTCCATCTTGGAGAGACAATCTCTTGCACTTCTGTTGTTCTACTGGCGCTGCCGGCTTGAGCTTTGGTCAGAAGTGGCAAAAGAAGGACTAATGGAAAGTGAACGTGTACTGGAGCAACAGAGTGTATGGATTTACAAGCGTTTGATTAAATGAGAAAAAAAAAGTTTACTTGAGAGAAAAAACTTAACTTGGCCCGTACGGGGATCGAACCCGCAACCTTGGCGTTATTAGCACCATGCTCTAACCAACTGAGCTAACCAGCCATGAATGACAGAGTTATCCTTTTTCCATGACATGCAGATACACTGAAGAGTCGGTCTCACTATCGCAATTCCTTCATACTTTTCTCCTACCGTCCCCTGTCTGGATTGCAATAACAAGAGCTGTTGAGTGCTGCACGCCAGCCTCAGCGCCTCTTATTTCAGTCAATGTCACTGTGTGCTGTGATATCTTTGTAACATTGGTTGTTGCCGGAAGAAAAGGAAAGGATGGATAGAATTTGTATTCTTTCACAACAAAACCCAAAATGCATCGGCTTGCTTGCTCATTAAGTTTACAAGGCCAGCTGCTTTTGCGATATTCTAATTATAGTGGTTATTCGGCGTTGGAGGTAAGAGAGTTGTTTTTAGGTCTGGACGTTCCTTCTGCTTTAAATTACTCTAGCTCATGTCAACAAAGTAACAACAAAACATAGCCTACGGTTTGTTGCTCAAGCCTTCCCTACTGCACCTTCCCATGTCTCTCCTGCCGACCACAGTGCAGGAAATTTGAGTTTGCATTTGCGCAAAGAGACATACAACACAAGAAGGCGCGCTTTCGTGCGCCGGGCACCACCCGGCCTGTGCATTCCTCACTGCCGTGAGATCAGTTTACTCAGCAGAGCATGATGCTGCAATTGGTTAGTAAGGCCTGCCTGACCAGAATAGTATATTTGGGGTCATGTATTTGATTGCATTTTTAAAACAGTAACAGAACTTAACTGCAATGTTTAAATAGGTCTAGACATATTTAAACAGTGTCAAATTGATAGAAGAATTCTGGAAAATTCAGAGGGGAGGCACCAATGTTTTTTTTTCCCTTTGGGTGGATGTGGCATTAAAGAGTTTGAAGACCACTGATCTAAGTGGACACTAATACACCTGGATCCTCCTGAATTCCTCGCAACAGATGCCAGCAAACCTGGCTGGAGAGCTACTGTGTTGGACTGATCCTGTCGATTCAAGTGGTCTTTCCTAGAGAGTCGGAGGTCATGGAAGTAGATGGAGTTGATGGTAAGCTTCAGGGCTTTGAAGTTTTCCCATCATCATCTGTCTCAGAAAAATGTGCTAGTAAAGACAGAGAATAAGGTAGCGGTCTTTTACATTAACCAGCAGTGAAGCATGCATTCAAAATCCCTCAATGCAATAGCAGAACAATTGGGCTATTGGGCAGAGATCAACCTGTTGCATACGTCGGCAGTACACATCAAGGGCACCGACAATGTGATGGCAGACAGCTGGAGGTTTCCAAATTTGCTGGAGTTGACGTTATCCAGGTCGTTGTTTTGAGAGATATGCCGAGAATTTGTGAAACCCTTTCTGGATCTCTTTTCAAACAAGGACAATGCTCATCTTTGTCGATTCTGATCCAGGTTTCCGGAACAAGGAGCCTAGGTAGTGGACGTATTGGTGATAAAGTGGCTGAGAAGTCTCCTTTATACATTCCCCCTCTTTTTATTGATCCAGATGGTTCTCTTCAAGTCTCAGCAGGGGGAGGGAACTTGATTCTTGTTGACCCTGATTGGCCAGAGATGTCATGGTTTCCTCTTCTGAACCCCTGGCTCTTCTACCTCCTTGGGTACTGCTCAAGTGTGTCTCTGCTCAGAACGTCGTCCCTGACCTTCTTGCTCCAACTCACTCTATCGCTTTGGAGGTTGAGAAGTCTGGACTGCTAGCAAAGGGTCTTTCCCCTTCCTTAGTGGAGTTAAGTCAGCACTCCAGCAGGTCTTCTACTTCGAAGTCTTACTCAAAGAACTGGAAGTCCTTTCAGACATGATGTTCTGCTAATGATCTTTTGGCACCTACCTGTAGTTTGTCTGCTATTTTGCATTTTCTTCTGAATGGGTTTCACTTGAATCTCTTTCCACTCTGAAAGCTCATTGGTTTGCGATAAAGGCTTTCAGGGACTTTTCTGAACTTTCATCGATGTTACACTCTTTGGTGTCTAGACTGTTATGATCTTTTGTCAATGGTAAGAACAATGAAAAATTCCTTTTCTCCAACTCAGAATCTTCCAACTCTTTTATAGGCTTTGCAATTTTATCTCTTTGAGGATCTGGATACTGTACAATTAAAGATTGTCTCCTATAAAGTTATTTTCCTATTTGCTATCACCTTGCTGAGAACAATTGGGGAGCTGGGAGCCTTAAAATGCTGTCCTCTCTTCATTTGATACTTTGGAAGATGGGGTAACTTTAAGGCCTAGCCCTACCTTTGCTGCAAAGGTTAAGTCTATTTTTGATAGATCTTAGGAAATAAATCTTCCTTCTTTCATTCCCTCTCCTTCCTCTCCGGAGGAACATTTGTTGAATACACTTGATGTTTAAAGAGCTCTTTTCATTTATGTCACCAGGCCTCTGCAGTTCAGGAAAACCGACTCCTTGTTTGTGACTTTTGGACAGCCTGGAAAAGACAAGAAGGTGACTTTTATGACTCTGAGTAGGTGGATTAAGTTGTCAATTTTTCTGGCTTTGCAAGGCTTTTTAGAAAATCTTCCAGGTCAGGGATGGTCTACGAGAGGAATGGCCACCTCCTGGATTGAATTCCAGTGAGTAACAATCTAGGAAATTCCTAGGGTGGTTACTTGGGCCTCAATGCATACATTTGTGAAGCATTATCGCTTAATACATTTTCTGTTTTGCATTTGAGTACCAATGTTTTGAACTCTGCATTACCCTAAGTCCATCTTGTCCTTGTCACAAACATTACATCCTGCCCACCTTCCCATCAGTCCTTTGGCAAGGGCTTGGCACCCAGGTTGGGTGCATGGCGCTAGCATTTAAGAATCCTCCTGTTCTTTCTTCCTCTTGGAGGGTGACATCACTTTACTTTGTAATGACTGTCACAAGGACGCAATGGACTAAGGCTAATGAAGATTACCAATAAGTAACCAACGCATCACCACTCTTTCTGAATGTGCGTGGCTCATTCTGCAGGACTTGTTCTTTGTATGATTCCTGGATTTTCAGAAGCCCTTTGATGGCAGCACCCCCACACTGAAAATTGTTTCAGCACCACTGGACAAGGGTCAGTTGTCATGCTCATCTGCGGCGTAAATTTGCATTGAAGTAGTCTAACTCCCCAGGTCCTGTCTTTTGCTCAATTTGCCTTTGTGAGTTTTCTCTCAATCACTGTTGATTTCCTTTGATCTTTCTTTCTTCTTTCACCTTCGCCTTCAGTGTATCTTTTGGCCCTGTTAAGAGACACGCCCCCTTGTAGCCACTTCAAAAAAACTTAACTTGGCCCGTACGGGGATCGAACCCGCCACCTTGGCGTTATTAGCACCACGCTCTAACCAACTGAGGTAACCGGCCATGAATGACAGAGTTATCCTCTTTCCATGACATGCAGATACACAGAAGAGTCGGTCTCACTATCGCAATTCCTTCATACTTTTCTCCTTCTGTCCCCTGTCTGGATTGCAATAACAAGAGCTGTTGAGTGCTGCACGCCAGCCTCAGCGCCTCTTCTTTCAGTCAATGTCACTGTGTGCTGTGATATCTTTGTAACATTGGTTGTTGCTGGAAGAAAAGGAAAGGATGGATAGGATTTCTATTCTTTTACAACAAAACCCAAAATGCATCGGCTTGCTTGCTCATTAAGTTTACAAGGCCAGCTGCTTTTGAGATATTCTAATTATAGTGGTTATTCGGCGTTGGAGGTAAGAGAGTTGTTTTTAGGTCTGGCCGTTCCATCTGCTTTAAATTACTCTAGCTCATGTCAACAATGTAACAACAAAACATAGCCAACGGTTTGTTGCTCAAGCCTTCCCTACTGCACCTTCCCATGTCTCTCCTGCCGACCACAGTGCAGGAAATTTGAGTTTGCATTTGCGCAAAGAGACGTACAACACAAGAAGGCGCGCTTTCGTGCGCCGGGCACCACCCGGCCTGTGCATTCCTCACTGCCGTGAGATCAGTTTACTCAGCAGAGCATGACGCTGCAATTGGTTAGTAAGGCCTGCCTGACCAGAATAATATATTTGGGGTCATGTATTTGATTGCATTTTTAAAACAGTAACAGAACTTAACTGCAATGTTTAAATAGGTCTAGACATATTTAAACAGTGTCAATTTGATAGAAGAATTCTGGAAAATTCAGAGGGGAGGCACCAATGTTGTTTTTTCCCTTTGGGTGGATGCGGCATTAAAGAGTTTGAAGACCACTGGTCTAAGTGGACACTAATACACCTGGATCCTCCTGAATTCCTCGCAACAGATGCCAGCAAACCTGGCTGGAGAGCTACTGTGTTGGACTGATCCTGTCGATTCAAGTGGTCTTTCCTAGAGAGTCAGAGGTCATGGAAGTAGATGGAGTTGATGGTAAGCTTCAGGGCCTTGAAGTTTTCCCATCATCATCTGTCTCAGAAAAATGTGCTAGTAAAGACAGAGAATAAGGTAGCGGTCTTTTACATTAACCAGCAGTGAAGCATGCATTCAAAATCCCTCAATGCAATAGCAGAACAATTGGGCTATTGGGCAGAGATCAAACAGTTGCATACGTCGGCAGTACACATCAAGGGCACCGACAATGTGATGGCAGACAGCGGGAGGTTTCCAAATTTGCTGGAGTTGACGTTATCCAGGTAGTTGTTTTGAGAGATATGCCGAGAGTTTGTGAAACCCTTTCTGGATCTCTTTTCAAACAAGGACAATGCTCATCTTTGTCGATTCTGATCGAGGTTTACGGAACAAGGAGCCTAGGTAGTGGACGTATTGGTGATAAAGTGGCTGAGAAGTCTCCTTTATACATTCCCCCCCTTTTTATTGATCCAGATGGTTCTCTTCAAGTCTCAGCAGGGGGAGGGAACTTGATTCTTGTTGACCCTGATTGGCCAGAGATGTCATGGTTTCCTCTTCTGAACCCCTGGCTCTTCTACCTCCTTGGGTACTGCTCAAGTGTGTCTCTGCTCAGAACGTCGTCCCTGACCTTCTTGCTCCAACTCACTCTATCGCTTTGGAGGTTGAGAAGTCTGGACTGCTAGCAAAGGGTCTTTCCTCTTCCTTAGTGGAGTTAAGTCAGCACTCCAGCAGGCCTTCTACTTCGAAGTCTTACTCAAAGAACTGGAAGTCCTTTCAGACATGATGTTCTGCTAATGATCTTTTGGCACCTACCTGTAGTTTGTCTGCTATTTTGCATTTTCTTCTGAATGGGTTTCACTTGAATATCTTTCCACTCTGAAAGCTCCTTACTTTGCGATAAAGGCTTTTAGGGACTTTTCTGAACTTTCATCGATGTTACACTCTTTGGTGTCTAGACTGTTATGATCTTTTGTCAATGGTAAGAACAATGAAAAATCCCTTTTCTCCAACTCAGAATCTTCCAACTCTTTTATAGGCTTTGCAATTTTATCTCTTTGAGGATCTGGATACTGTACAATTAAAGATTGTCTCCTATAAAGTTATTTTCCTATTTGCTATCACCTTGCTGAGAACAATTGGGGAGCTGGGAGCCTTAAAATGCTGTCCTCTCTTCATTTGATACTTTGGAAGATGGGGTAACTTTAAGGCCTAGCCCTACCTTTGCTGCAAAGGTTAAGTCTATTTTTGATAGATCTTAGGAAATAATTCTTCCTTCTTTCATTCCCTCTCCTTCCTCTTCGGAAGAACATTTGTTGAATACACTTGATGTTTAAAGAGCTCTTTTCATTTATGTCACCAGGCCTCTGCAGTTCAGGAAAACCGACTCCTTGTTTGTGACTTTTGGACAGCCTGGAAAAGACAAGAAGGTGACTTTTATGACTCTGAGTAGGTGGATTAAGTTGTCAATTTTTCTGGCTTTGCAAGGCTTTTTAGAAAATCTTCCAGGTCAGGGATGGTCTACGAGAGGAATGGCCACCTCCTGGGTTGAATTCCAGTGAGTAACAATCTAGGAAATTCCTAGGGTGGTTACTTGGGCCTCAATGCATACATTTGTGAAGCATTATCACTTAATAAATTTTCTGTTTTGCATTTGAGTACCAATGTTTTGAACTCTGCATTACCCTAAGTCCATCTTGTCCTTGTCACAAACATTACATCCTGCCCACCTTCCCATCAGTCCTTTGGCAAGGGCTTGGCACCCAGGTTGGGTGCATGGCGCTAGCATTTAAAAATCCTCCTGTTCTTTCTTCCTCTTGGAGGGTGACATCACTTTACTTTGTAATGACTGTCACAAGGACGCAATGGACTAAGGCTAATGAAGATTACCAATAAGTAACCAACGCATCACCACTCTTTCTGAATGTGCGTGGCTCATTCTGCAGGACTTGTTCTTTGTATGATTCCTGGATTTTCAGAAGCCCTTTGATGGCAGCACCCCCACACTGAAAATTGTTTCAGCACCACTGGACAATGGTCAGTTGTCATGCTCATCTGCGGCGTAAATTTGCATTGAAGTAGTCTAACTCCCCAGGTCCTGTCTTTTGCTCAATTTGCCTTTGTGAGTTTTCTCTCAATCACTGTTGTTTTCCTTTGATCTTTCTTTCTTCTTTCACTTCACCTTCGCCTTCAGTGTATCTTTCGGCCCTGTTAAGAGACACGCCCCCTTGTAGCCACTTCTATACTTCTGTCACCTAATTATTTTCCTATCCTTTCCCCTGTAACGTTGCTGATCCTAGCTATAGCATGACTATCCAGAATCTGTTCACCTGAGTTATGTTCCTCTTATCCCCACGCATCTAATAATCAGCTCTTGGTCTCCCTCCACCTCTCACGTGACATAGTCTGAGCCAGTGTCTCCATCTTGGAGAGACAATCTCTTGCAGTTCTGTTGTTCTACTGGCGCTGCCGGCTTGAGCTTTGGTCAGATGTGGCAAAAGAAGGACTAATGGAAAGTGAACGTGTACTGGAGCAACAGCGTGTATGGATTTACAAGCGTTTGATTAAATGAGAAAAAAAGAGTTTACTTGAGAGAAAAACTTAACTATGCCCATACGGGGATCGAACCCGCGACCTTGGCGTTATTAGCACCACACTCTAACCAACTGAGCTAACCAGCCATGAATGACAGAGTTATCCTTTTTCCATGACATGCAGATACACAGAAGAGTCGGTCTCACTATCGCAATTCCTTCTTACTTTTCTCCTTCTGTCCCCTGTCTGGATTGCAATAACAAGAGCTGTTGAGTGCTGCACGCCAGCCTCAGCGCCTCTGCTTTCAGTCAATGTCACTGTGTGCTGTGATATCATTGTAACATTGGTTGTTGCCGGAAGAAAAGGAAAGGATGGATAGGATTTGTATTCTTTTACAACAAAACCCAAAATGCATCGGCTTGCTTGCTCATTATTTTACAAGGCCAGCTGCTTTTGAGATATTCTAATTATAGTGGTTATTCGGCGTTGGAGGTAAGAGAGTTGCTTTTAGGTCTGGCCGTTCCTTCTGCTTTAAATTACTCTAGCTCATGTCAACAAAGTAACAACAAAACATAGCCAACGGTTTCTTGCTCAAGCCTTCCCTACTGCACCTTCCCATGTCTCTCCTGCCGACCACAGTGCAGGAAATTTGAGTTTGCATTTGCGCAAAGAGACGTACAACACAAGAAGGCGCGCTTTCGTGCGCCGGGCACCACCCGGCCTGTGCATTCCTCACTGCCGTGAGATCAGTTTACTCAGCAGAGCATGACGCTGCAATTGGTTAGTAAGGCCTGCCTGACCAGAATAGTATATTTGGGGTCATGTATTTGATTGCATTTTTAAAACAGTAACAGAACTTAACTGCAATGTTTAAATAGGTCTAGACATATTTAAACAGTGTCAATTTGATAGAAGAATTCTGGAAAATTCAGAGGGGAGGCACCAATGTTTTTTTTTCCCTTTGGGTGGATGTGGCATTAAAGAGTTTGAAGACCACTGGTCTAAGTGGACACTAATACACCTGGATCCTCCTGAATTCCTCGCAACAGATGCCAGCAAACCTGGCTGGAGAGCTACTGTGTTGGACTGATCCTGTCGATTCAAGTGGTCTTTCCTAGAGAGTCGGAGGTCATGGAAGTAGATGGAGTTGATGGTAAGCTTCAGGGCTTTGAAGTTTTCCCATCATCATCTGTCTCAGAAAAATGTGCTAGTAAAGACAGAGAATAAGGTAGCGGTCTTTTACATTAACCAGCAGTGAAGCATGCATTCAAAATCCCTCAATGCAATAGCAGAACAATTGGGCTATTGGGCAGAGATCAACCTGTTGCATACGTCAGCAGTACACATCAAGGGCACCGACAATGTGATGGCAGACAGCTGGAGGTTTCCAAATTTGCTGGAGTTGACGTTATCCAGGTCGTTGTTTTGAGAGATATGCCGAGAGTTTGTGAAACCCTTTCTGGATCTCTTTTCAAACAAGGACAATGCTCATCTTTGTCGATTCTGATCCAGGTTTCCGGAACAAGGAACCTAGGTAGTGGACGTATTGGTGATAAAGTGGCTGAGAAGTCTCCTTTATACATTCCCCCCCTTTTTATTGATCCAGATTGTTCTCTTCAAGTCTCAGCAGGGGGAGGGAACTTGATTCTTGTTGACCCTGATTGGCCAGAGATGTCATGGTTTCCTCTTCTGAACCCCTGGCTCTTCTACCTCCCTCCTTGGGTACTGCTCAAGTGTGTCTCTGCTCAGAACGTCGTCCCTGACCTTCTTGCTCCAACTCACTCTATCGCTTTGGAGGTTGAGAAGTCTGGACTGCTAGCAAAGGGTCTTTCCTCTTCCTTAGTGGAGTTAAGTCAGCACTCCAGCAGGCCTTCTACTTCGAAGTCTTACTCAAAGAACTGGAAGTCCTTTCAGACATGATGTTCTGCTAATGATCTTTTGGCACCTACCTGTAGTTTGTCTGCTATTTTGCATTTTCTTCTGAATGGGTTTCACTTGAATCTCTTTCCACTCTGAAAGCTCATTGGTTTGCGATAAAGGCTTTTAGGGACTTTTCTGAACTTTCATCGATGTTACACTCTTTGGTGTCTAGACTGTTATGATCTTTTGTCAATGGTAAGAACAATGAAAAATCCCTTTTCTCCAACTCAGAATCTTCCAACTCTTTTATAGGCTTTGCAATTTTATCTCTTTGAGGATCTGGATACTGTACAATTAAAGATTGTCTCCTATAAAGTTATTTTCCTATTTGCTATCACCTTGCTGAGAACAATTGGGGAGCTGGGAGCCTTAAAATGCTGTCCTCTCTTCATTTGATACTTTGGAAGATGGGGTAACTTTAAGGCCTAGCCCTACCTTTGCTGCAAAGGTTAAGTCTATTTTTGATAGATCTTAGGAAATAATTATTCCTTCTTTCATTCCCTCTCCTTCCTCTTCGGAAGAACATTTGTTGAATACACTTGATGTTTAAAGAGCTCTTTTCATTTATGTCACCAGGCCTCTGCAGTTCAGGAAAACCGACTCCTTGTTTGTGACTTTTGGACAGCCTGGAAAAGACAAGAAGGTGACTTTTATGACTCTGAGTAGGTGGATTAAGTTGTCAATTTTTCTGGCTTTGCAAGGCTTTTTAGAAAATCTTCCAGGTCAGGGATGGTCTACGAGAGGAATGGCCACCTCCTGGGTTGAATTCCAGTGAGTAACAATCTAGGAAATTCCTAGGGTGGTTACTTGGGCCTCAATGCATACATTTGTGAAGCATTATCACTTAATAAATTTTCTGTTTTGCATTTGAGTACCAATGTTTTGAACTCTGCATTACCCTAAGTCCATCTTGTCCTTGTCACAAACATTACATCCTGCCCACCTTCCCATCAGTCCTTTGGCAAGGGCTTGGCACCCAGGTTGGGTGCATGGCGCTAGCATTTAAGAATCCTCCTGTTCTTTCTTCCTCTTGGAGGGTGACATCACTTTACTTTGTAATGACTGTCACAAGGACGCAATGGACTAAGGCTAATGAAGATTACCAATAAGTAACCAACGCATCACCACTCTTTCTGAATGTGCGTGGCTCATTCTGCAGGACTTGTTCTTTGTATGATTCCTGGATTTTCAGAAGCCCTTTGATGGCAGCACCCCCACACTGAAAATTGTTTCAGCACCACTGGACAAGGGTCAGTTGTCATGCTCATCTGCGGTGTAAATTTGCATTGAAGTAGTCTAACTCCCCAGGTTCTGTCTTTTGCTCAATTTGCCTTTGTGAGTTTTCTCTCAATCACTGTTGATTTCCTTTGATCTTTCTTTCTTCTTTCACTTCACCTTCGCCTTCAGTGTATCTTTCGGCCCTGTTAAGAGACACGCCCCCTTGTAGCCACTTCTATACTTCTGTCACCTAATTATTTTCCTATCCTTTCCCCTGTAACGTTGCAGATCCTAGCTATAGCATGACTATCCAGAATCTGTTCACCTGAGTTATGTTCCTCTTATCCCCACGCATCTAATAATCAGCTCTTGGTCTCCCTCCACCTCTCACATGACATAGTCTGAGCCAGTGTCTCCATCTTGGAGAGACAATCTCTTGCACTTCTGTTGTTCTACTGGCACTGCCGGCTTGAGCTTTGGTCAGAAGTGGCAAAAGAAGGACTAATGGAAAGTGAACGTGTACTGGAGCAACAGAGTGTATGGATTTACAAGCGTTTGATTAAATGAGAAAAAAAGAGTTTACTTGAGAGAAAAACTTAACTTGACCCGTACGGGGATCGAACCCGCGACCTTGGCATTATTAGCACCACGCTCTAACCAACTGAGCTAACCGGCCATGAATGACAGAGTTATCCTTTTTCCATGACATGCAGATACACACAAGAGTCGGTCTCACTATCGCAATTCCTTCATACTTTTCTCCTTCTGTCCCCTGTCTGGATTGCAATAACAAGAGCTGTTGAGTGCTGCATGCCAGCCTCAGCGCCTCTGCTTTGAGTCAATGTCACTGTGTGCTGTGATATCATTGTAACATTGGTTGTTGCCGGAAGAAAAGGAAAGGATGGATAGGATTTGTATTCTTTTACAACAAAACCCAAAATGCATCGGCTTGCTTGCTCATTAAGTTTACAAGGCCAGCTGCTTTTGAGATATTCTAATTATAGTGGTTATTCGGCGTTGGAGGTAAGAGAGTTGTTTTTAGGTCTGGCCGTTCCTTCTGCTTTAAATTACTCTAGCTCATGTCAACAAAGTAACAACAAAACATAGCCAACGGTTTGTTGCTCAAGCCTTCCCTACTGCACCTTCCCATGTCTCTCCTGCCGACCACAGTGCAGGAAATTTGAGTTTGCATTTGCGCAAAGAGACGTACAACACAAGAAGGCGCGCTTTCGTGCGCCGGGCACCACCCGGCCTGTGCATTCCTCACTGCCGTGAGATCAGTTTACTCAGCAGAGCATGACGCTGCAATTGGTTAGTAAGGCCTGCCTGACCAGAATAGTATATTTGGGGTCATGTATTTGATAGCATTTTTAAATAGTAACAGAACTTAACTGCAATGTTTAAATAGGTCTAGACATATTTAAACAGTGTCAATTTGATAGAAGAATTCTGGAAAATTCAGAGGGGAGGCACCAATGTTTTTTTTTTCCCTTAGGGTGGATGTGGCATTAAAGAGTTTGAAGACCACTGGTCTAAGTGGACACTAATAGACCTGGATCCTCCTGAATTCCTCGCAACAGATGCCAGCAAACCTGGCTGGAGAGCTACTGTGTTGGACTGATCCTGTCGATTCAAGTGGTCTTTCCTAGAGAGTCGGAGGTCATGGAAGTAGATGGAGTTGATGGTAAGCTTCAGGGCTTTGAAGTTTTCCCATCATCATCTGTCTCAGAAAAATGTGCTAGTAAAGACAGAGAATAAGGTAGCGGTCTTTTACATTAACCAGCAGTGAAGCATGCATTCAAAATCCCTCAATGCAATAGCAGAACAATTGGGCTATTGGGCAGAGATCAACCTGTTGCATACGTCGGCAGTACACATCAAGGGCACCGACAATGTGATGGCAGACAGCTGGAGGTTTCCGAATTTGCTGGAGTTGACGTTATCCAGGTCGTTGTTTTGAGAGATATGCCGAGAGTTTGTGAAACCCTTTCTGGATCTCTTTTCAAACAAGGACAATGCTCATCTTTGTCGATTCTGATCCAGGTTTCCGGAACAAGGAGCCTAGGTAGTGGACGTATTGGTGATAAAGTGGCTGAGAAGTCTCCTTTATACATTCCCCCCCTTTTTATTGATCCAGATGGTTCTCTTCAAGTCTCAGCAGGGGGAGGGAACTTGATTCTTGTTGACCCTGATTGGCCAGAGATGTCATGGTTTCCTCTTCTGAACCCCTGGCTCTTCTACCTCCCTGGGTACTGCTCAAGTGTGTCTCTGCTCAGAACGTCGTCCATGACCTTCTTGCTCAAACTCACTCTATCGCTTTGGAGGTTGAGAAGTCTGGACTGCTAGCAAAGGGTCTTTCCTCTTCCTTAGTGGAGTTAAGTCAGCACTCCAGCAGGCCTTCTACTTCGAAGTCTTACTCAAAGAACTGGAAGTCCTTTCAGACATGATGTTCTGCTAATGATCTTTTGGCACCTACCTGTAGATTGTCTGCTATTTTGTATTTTCTTCTGAATGGGTTTCACTTGAATCTCTTTCCACTCTGAAAGCTCATTGGTTTGCGATAAAGGCTTTTAGGGACTTTTCTGAACTTTCATCGATGTTACACTCTTTGGTGTCTAGACTGTTATGATCTTTTGTCAATGGTAAGAACAATGAAAAATCCCTTTTCTCCAACTCAGAATCTTCCAACTCTTTTATAGGCTTTGCAATTTTATCTCTTTGAGGATCTGGATACTGTACAATTAAAGATTGTCTCCTATAAAGTTATTTTCCTATTTGCTATCACCTTGCTGAGAACAATTGGGGAGCTGGGAGCCTTAAAATGCTGTCCTCTCTTCATTTGATACTTTGGAAGATGGGGTAACTTTAAGGCCTAGCCCTACCTTTGCTGCAAAGGTTAAGTCTATTTTTGATAGATCTTAGGAAATAATTCTTCCTTCTTTCATTCCCTCTCCTTCCTCTTCGGAAGAACATTTGTTGAATACACTTGATGTTTAAAGAGCTCTTTTCATTTATGTCACCAGGCCTCTGCAGTTCAGGAAAACCGACTCCTTGTTTGTGACTTTTGGACAGCCTGGAAAAGACAAGAAGGTGACTTTTATGACTCTGAGTAGGTGGATTAAGTTGTCAATTTTTCTGGCTTTGCAAGGCTTTTTAGAAAATCTTCCAGGTCAGGGATGGTCTACGAGAGGAATGGCCACCTCCTGGGTTGAATTCCAGTGAGTAACAATCTAGGAAATTCCTAGGGTGGTTACTTGGGCCTCAATGCATACATTTGTGAAGCATTATCACTTAATAAATTTTCTGTTTTGCATTTGAGTACCAATGTTTTGAACTCTGCATTACCCTAAGTCCATCTTGTCCTTGTCACAAACATTACATCCTGCCCACCTTCCCATCAGTCCTTTGGCAAGGGCTTGGCACCCAGGTTGGGTGCATGGCGCTAGCATTTAAAAATCCTCCTGTTCTTTCTTCCTCTTGGAGGGTGACATCACTTTACTTTGTAATGACTGTCACAAGGACGCAATGGACTAAGGCTAATGAAGATTACCAATAAGTAACCAACGCATCACCACTCTTTCTGAATGTGCGTGGCTCATTCTGCAGGACTTGTTCTTTGTATGATTCCTGGATTTTCAGAAGCCCTTTGATGGCAGCACCCCCACACTGAAAATTGTTTCAGCACCACTGGACAATGGTCAGTTGTCATGCTCATCTGCGGCGTAAATTTGCATTGAAGTAGTCTAACTCCCCAGGTCCTGTCTTTTGCTCAATTTGCCTTTGTGAGTTTTCTCTCAATCACTGTTGTTTTCCTTTGATCTTTCTTTCTTCTTTCACTTCACCTTCGCCTTCAGTGTATCTTTCGGCCCTGTTAAGAGACACGCCCCCTTGTAGCCACTTCTATACTTCTGTCACCTAATTATTTTCCTATCCTTTCCCCTGTAACGTTGCTGATCCTAGCTATAGCATGACTATCCAGAATCTGTTCACCTGAGTTATGTTCCTCTTATCCCCACGCATCTAATAATCAGCTCTTGGTCTCCCTCCACCTCTCACGTGACATAGTCTGAGCCAGTGTCTCCATCTTGGAGAGACAATCTCTTGCAGTTCTGTTGTTCTACTGGCGCTGCCGGCTTGAGCTTTGGTCAGATGTGGCAAAAGAAGGACTAATGGAAAGTGAACGTGTACTGGAGCAACAGCGTGTATGGATTTACAAGCGTTTGATTAAATGAGAAAAAAAGAGTTTACTTGAGAGAAAAACTTAACTATGCCCATACGGGGATCGAACCCGCGACCTTGGCGTTATTAGCACCACACTCTAACCAACTGAGCTAACCAGCCATGAATGACAGAGTTATCCTTTTTCCATGACATGCAGATACACAGAAGAGTCGGTCTCACTATCGCAATTCCTTCTTACTTTTCTCCTTCTGTCCCCTGTCTGGATTGCAATAACAAGAGCTGTTGAGTGCTGCACGCCAGCCTCAGCGCCTCTGCTTTCAGTCAATGTCACTGTGTGCTGTGATATCATTGTAACATTGGTTGTTGCCGGAAGAAAAGGAAAGGATGGATAGGATTTGTATTCTTTTACAACAAAACCCAAAATGCATCGGCTTGCTTGCTCATTATTTTACAAGGCCAGCTGCTTTTGAGATATTCTAATTATAGTGGTTATTCGGCGTTGGAGGTAAGAGAGTTGCTTTTAGGTCTGGCCGTTCCTTCTGCTTTAAATTACTCTAGCTCATGTCAACAAAGTAACAACAAAACATAGCCAACGGTTTCTTGCTCAAGCCTTCCCTACTGCACCTTCCCATGTCTCTCCTGCCGACCACAGTGCAGGAAATTTGAGTTTGCATTTGCGCAAAGAGACGTACAACACAAGAAGGCGCGCTTTCGTGCGCCGGGCACCACCCGGCCTGTGCATTCCTCACTGCCGTGAGATCAGTTTACTCAGCAGAGCATGACGCTGCAATTGGTTAGTAAGGCCTGCCTGACCAGAATAGTATATTTGGGGTCATGTATTTGATTGCATTTTTAAAACAGTAACAGAACTTAACTGCAATGTTTAAATAGGTCTAGACATATTTAAACAGTGTCAATTTGATAGAAGAATTCTGGAAAATTCAGAGGGGAGGCACCAATGTTTTTTTTTCCCTTTGGGTGGATGTGGCATTAAAGAGTTTGAAGACCACTGGTCTAAGTGGACACTAATACACCTGGATCCTCCTGAATTCCTCGCAACAGATGCCAGCAAACCTGGCTGGAGAGCTACTGTGTTGGACTGATCCTGTCGATTCAAGTGGTCTTTCCTAGAGAGTCGGAGGTCATGGAAGTAGATGGAGTTGATGGTAAGCTTCAGGGCTTTGAAGTTTTCCCATCATCATCTGTCTCAGAAAAATGTGCTAGTAAAGACAGAGAATAAGGTAGCGGTCTTTTACATTAACCAGCAGTGAAGCATGCATTCAAAATCCCTCAATGCAATAGCAGAACAATTGGGCTATTGGGCAGAGATCAACCTGTTGCATACGTCAGCAGTACACATCAAGGGCACCGACAATGTGATGGCAGACAGCTGGAGGTTTCCAAATTTGCTGGAGTTGACGTTATCCAGGTCGTTGTTTTGAGAGATATGCCGAGAGTTTGTGAAACCCTTTCTGGATCTCTTTTCAAACAAGGACAATGCTCATCTTTGTCGATTCTGATCCAGGTTTCCGGAACAAGGAACCTAGGTAGTGGACGTATTGGTGATAAAGTGGCTGAGAAGTCTCCTTTATACATTCCCCCCCTTTTTATTGATCCAGATTGTTCTCTTCAAGTCTCAGCAGGGGGAGGGAACTTGATTCTTGTTGACCCTGATTGGCCAGAGATGTCATGGTTTCCTCTTCTGAACCCCTGGCTCTTCTACCTCCCTCCTTGGGTACTGCTCAAGTGTGTCTCTGCTCAGAACGTCGTCCCTGACCTTCTTGCTCCAACTCACTCTATCGCTTTGGAGGTTGAGAAGTCTGGACTGCTAGCAAAGGGTCTTTCCTCTTCCTTAGTGGAGTTAAGTCAGCACTCCAGCAGGCCTTCTACTTCGAAGTCTTACTCAAAGAACTGGAAGTCCTTTCAGACATGATGTTCTGCTAATGATCTTTTGGCACCTACCTGTAGTTTGTCTGCTATTTTGCATTTTCTTCTGAATGGGTTTCACTTGAATCTCTTTCCACTCTGAAAGCTCATTGGTTTGCGATAAAGGCTTTTAGGGACTTTTCTGAACTTTCATCGATGTTACACTCTTTGGTGTCTAGACTGTTATGATCTTTTGTCAATGGTAAGAACAATGAAAAATCCCTTTTCTCCAACTCAGAATCTTCCAACTCTTTTATAGGCTTTGCAATTTTATCTCTTTGAGGATCTGGATACTGTACAATTAAAGATTGTCTCCTATAAAGTTATTTTCCTATTTGCTATCACCTTGCTGAGAACAATTGGGGAGCTGGGAGCCTTAAAATGCTGTCCTCTCTTCATTTGATACTTTGGAAGATGGGGTAACTTTAAGGCCTAGCCCTACCTTTGCTGCAAAGGTTAAGTCTATTTTTGATAGATCTTAGGAAATAATTATTCCTTCTTTCATTCCCTCTCCTTCCTCTTCGGAAGAACATTTGTTGAATACACTTGATGTTTAAAGAGCTCTTTTCATTTATGTCACCAGGCCTCTGCAGTTCAGGAAAACCGACTCCTTGTTTGTGACTTTTGGACAGCCTGGAAAAGACAAGAAGGTGACTTTTATGACTCTGAGTAGGTGGATTAAGTTGTCAATTTTTCTGGCTTTGCAAGGCTTTTTAGAAAATCTTCCAGGTCAGGGATGGTCTACGAGAGGAATGGCCACCTCCTGGGTTGAATTCCAGTGAGTAACAATCTAGGAAATTCCTAGGGTGGTTACTTGGGCCTCAATGCATACATTTGTGAAGCATTATCACTTAATAAATTTTCTGTTTTGCATTTGAGTACCAATGTTTTGAACTCTGCATTACCCTAAGTCCATCTTGTCCTTGTCACAAACATTACATCCTGCCCACCTTCCCATCAGTCCTTTGGCAAGGGCTTGGCACCCAGGTTGGGTGCATGGCGCTAGCATTTAAGAATCCTCCTGTTCTTTCTTCCTCTTGGAGGGTGACATCACTTTACTTTGTAATGACTGTCACAAGGACGCAATGGACTAAGGCTAATGAAGATTACCAATAAGTAACCAACGCATCACCACTCTTTCTGAATGTGCGTGGCTCATTCTGCAGGACTTGTTCTTTGTATGATTCCTGGATTTTCAGAAGCCCTTTGATGGCAGCACCCCCACACTGAAAATTGTTTCAGCACCACTGGACAAGGGTCAGTTGTCATGCTCATCTGCGGTGTAAATTTGCATTGAAGTAGTCTAACTCCCCAGGTTCAGTCTTTTGCTCAATTTGCCTTTGTGAGTTTTCTCTCAATCACTGTTGATTTCCTTTGATCTTTCTTTCTTCTTTCACTTCACCTTCGCCTTCAGTGTATCTTTCGGCCCTGTTAAGAGACACGCCCCCTTGTAGCCACTTCTATACTTCTGTCACCTAATTATTTTCCTATCCTTTCCCCTGTAACGTTGCAGATCCTAGCTATAGCATGACTATCCAGAATCTGTTCACCTGAGTTATGTTCCTCTTATCCCCACGCATCTAATAATCAGCTCTTGGTCTCCCTCCACCTCTCACATGACATAGTCTGAGCCAGTGTCTCCATCTTGGAGAGACAATCTCTTGCACTTCTGTTGTTCTACTGGCACTGCCGGCTTGAGCTTTGGTCAGAAGTGGCAAAAGAAGGACTAATGGAAAGTGAACGTGTACTGGAGCAACAGAGTGTATGGATTTACAAGCGTTTGATTAAATGAGAAAAAAAGAGTTTACTTGAGAGAAAAACTTAACTTGGCCCGTACGGGGATCGAACCCGCGACCTTGGCGTTATTAGCACCACGCTCTAACCAACTGAGCTAACCGGCCATGAATGACAGAGTTATCCTTTTTCCATGACATGCAGATACACACAAGAGTCGGTCTCACTATCGCAATTCCTTCATACTTTTCTCCTTCTGTCCCCTGTCTGGATTGCAATAACAAGAGCTGTTGAGTGCTGCATGCCAGCCTCAGCGCCTCTGCTTTGAGTCAATGTCACTGTGTGCTGTGATATCATTGTAACATTGGTTGTTGCCGGAAGAAAAGGAAAGGATGGATAGGATTTGTATTCTTTTACAACAAAACCCAAAATGCATCGGCTTGCTTGCTCATTAAGTTTACAAGGCCAGCTGCTTTTGAGATATTCTAATTATAGTGGTTATTCGGCGTTGGAGGTAAGAGAGTTGTTTTTAGGTCTGGCCGTTCCTTCTGCTTTAAATTACTCTAGCTCATGTCAACAAAGTAACAACAAAACATAGCCAACGGTTTGTTGCTCAAGCCTTCCCTACTGCACCTTCCCATGTCTCTCCTGCCGACCACAGTGCAGGAAATTTGAGTTTGCATTTGCGCAAAGAGACGTACAACACAAGAAGGCGCGCTTTCGTGCGCCGGGCACCACCCGGCCTGTGCATTCCTCACTGCCGTGAGATCAGTTTACTCAGCAGAGCATGACGCTGCAATTGGTTAGTAAGGCCTGCCTGACCAGAATAGTATATTTGGGGTCATGTATTTGATAGCATTTTTAAATAGTAACAGAACTTAACTGCAATGTTTAAATAGGTCTAGACATATTTAAACAGTGTCAATTTGATAGAAGAATTCTGGAAAATTCAGAGGGGAGGCACCAATGTTTTTTTTTTCCCTTAGGGTGGATGTGGCATTAAAGAGTTTGAAGACCACTGGTCTAAGTGGACACTAATAGACCTGGATCCTCCTGAATTCCTCGCAACAGATGCCAGCAAACCTGGCTGGAGAGCTACTGTGTTGGACTGATCCTGTCGATTCAAGTGGTCTTTCCTAGAGAGTCGGAGGTCATGGAAGTAGATGGAGTTGATGGTAAGCTTCAGGGCTTTGAAGTTTTCCCATCATCATCTGTCTCAGAAAAATGTGCTAGTAAAGACAGAGAATAAGGTAGCGGTCTTTTACATTAACCAGCAGTGAAGCATGCATTCAAAATCCCTCAATGCAATAGCAGAACAATTGGGCTATTGGGCAGAGATCAACCTGTTGCATACGTCGGCAGTACACATCAAGGGCACCGACAATGTGATGGCAGACAGCTGGAGGTTTCCGAATTTGCTGGAGTTGACGTTATCCAGGTCGTTGTTTTGAGAGATATGCCGAGAGTTTGTGAAACCCTTTCTGGATCTCTTTTCAAACAAGGACAATGCTCATCTTTGTCGATTCTGATCCAGGTTTCCGGAACAAGGAGCCTAGGTAGTGGACGTATTGGTGATAAAGTGGCTGAGAAGTCTCCTTTATACATTCCCCCCCTTTTTATTGATCCAGATGGTTCTCTTCAAGTCTCAGCAGGGGGAGGGAACTTGATTCTTGTTGACCCTGATTGGCCAGAGATGTCATGGTTTCCTCTTCTGAACCCCTGGCTCTTCTACCTCCCTGGGTACTGCTCAAGTGTGTCTCTGCTCAGAACGTCGTCCATGACCTTCTTGCTCAAACTCACTCTATCGCTTTGGAGGTTGAGAAGTCTGGACTGCTAGCAAAGGGTCTTTCCTCTTCCTTAGTGGAGTTAAGTCAGCACTCCAGCAGGCCTTCTACTTCGAAGTCTTACTCAAAGAACTGGAAGTCCTTTCAGACATGATGTTCTGCTAATGATCTTTTGGCACCTACCTGTAGATTGTCTGCTATTTTGTATTTTCTTCTGAATGGGTTTCACTTGAATCTCTTTCCACTCTGAAAGCTCATTGGTTTGCGATAAAGGCTTTTAGGGACTTTTCTGAACTTTCATCGATGTTACACTCTTTGGTGTCTAGACTGTTATGATCTTTTGTCAATGGTAAGAACAATGAAAAATCCCTTTTCTCCAACTCAGAATCTTCCAACTCTTTTATAGGCTTTGCAATTTTATCTCTTTGAGGATCTGGATACTGTACAATTAAAGATTGTCTCCTATAAAGTTATTTTCCTATTTGCTATCACCTTGCTGAGAACAATTGGGGAGCTGGGAGCCTTAAAATGATTTCCTCTCTTCATTTGATACTTTGGAAGATGGGGTAACTTTAAGGCCTAGCCCTACCTTTGCTGCAAAGGTTAAGTCTATTTTTGATAGATCTTAGGAAATAATTCTTCCTTCTTTCATTCCCTCTCCTTCCTCTTCGGAAGAACATTTGTTGAATACACTTGATGTTTAAAGAGCTCTTTTCATTTATGTCACCAGGCCTCTGCAGTTCAGGAAAACCGACTCCTTGTTTGTGACTTTTGGACAGCCTGGAAAAGACAAGAAGGTGACTTTTATGACTCTGAGTAGGTGGATTAAGTTGTCAATTTTTCTGGCTTTGCAAGGCTTTTTAGAAAATCTTCCAGGTCAGTGATGGTCTACGAGAGGAATGGCCACCTCCTGGGTTGAATTCCAGTGAGTAACAGAGTAACAATCTAGGAAATTCCTAGGGTGGTTACTTGGGCCTCAATGCATACATTTGTGAAGCATTATCGCTTAATAAATTTTCTGGTTTGCATTTGAGTACCAATGTTTTGAACTCTGCATTACCCTAAGTCCATCATGTCCTTGTCACAAACATTACATCCTGCCCACCTTCCCATCAGTCCTTTCGCAAGGGCTTGGCACCCAGGTTGGGTGCATGGCGCTAGCATTTAAGAATCCTCCTGTTCTTTCTTCCTCTTGGAGGGTGACATCACTTTACTTTGTAAAGACTGTCACAAGGACGCAATGGACTAAGGCTAATGAAGATTACCAATAAGTAACCAACGCATCACCACTCTTTCTGAATGTGCGTGGCTCATTCTGCAGGACTTGCTCTTTGTATGATTCCTGGATTTTCAGAAGCCCTTTGATGGCAGCACCCCCACACTGAAAATTGTTTCAGCACCACTGGACAAGGGTCAGTTGTCATGCTCATCTGCGGTGTAAATTTGCATTGAAGTAGTCTAACTCCCCAGGTCCTGTCTTTTGCTTAATTTGCCTTTGTGAGTTTTCTCTCAATCACTGTTGATTTCCTTTGATCTTTCTTTCTTCTTTCACTTCACCTTCGCCTTCAGTGTATCTTTCGGCCCTGTTAAGAGACACGCCCCCTTGTAGCCACTTCTATACTTCTGTCAACTAATTATTTTCCTATCCTTTCCCCTGTAACGTTGCTGATCCTAGCTATAGCATGACTATCCAGAATCTGTTCACCTGAGTTATGTTCCTCTTATCCCCACGCATCTAATAATCAGCTCTTGGTCTCCCTCCACCTCTCACATGACATAGTCTGAGCCAGTGTCTCCATCTTGGAGAGACAATCTCTTGCACTTCTGTTGTTCTACTGGCACTGCCGGCTTGAGCTTTGGTCAGAAGTGGCAAAAGAAGGACTAATGGAAAGTGAACGTGTACTGGAGCAACAGAGTGTATGGATTTACAAGCGTTTGATTAAATGAGAAAAAAAGAGTTTACTTGAGAGAAAAACTTAACTTGGCCCGTACAGGGATCGAACCCGCCACCTTGGCTTTATTAGCACCACACTCTAACCAACTGAGCTAACCGGCCATGAATGACAAAGTTATCCTTTTTCCATGACATGCAGATACACAGAAGAGTCGGTCTCACTATCGCAATTCCTTCATACTTTTCTCCTTCTGTCCCCTGTCTGGATTGCAATAACAAGAGCTGTTGAGTGCTGCACGCCAGCCTCAGCGCCTCTGCTTTCAATCAATGTCACTGTGTGCTGTGATATCATTGTAACATTGGTTGTTGCCGGAAGAAAAGGAAAGGATGGATAGGATTTGTATTCTTTTACAACAAAACCCAAAATGCATCGGCTTGCTTGCTCATTAAGTTTACAAGGCCAGCTGCTTTTGAGATATTCTAATTATAGTGGTTATTCGGCGTTGGAGGTAAGAGAGTTGTTTTTAGGTCTGGCCGTTCCTTCTGCTTTAAATTACTCTAGCTCATGTCAACAAAGTAACAACAAAACATAGCCAACGGTTTGTTGCTCAAGCCTTCCCTACTGCACCTTCCCATGTCTCTCCTGCCGACCACAGTGCAGGAAATTTGAGTTTGCATTTGCGCAAAGAGACGTACAACACAAGAAGGCGCGCTTTCGTGCGCCGGGCACCACCCGGCCTGTGCATTCCTCACTGCCGTGAGATCAGTTTACTCAGCAGAGCATGACGCTGCAATTGGTTAGTAAGGCCTGCCTGACCAGAATAGTATATTTGGGGTCATGTATTTGATAGCATTTTTAAATAGTAACAGAACTTAACTGCAATGTTTAAATAGGTCTAGACATATTTAAACAGTGTCAATTTGATAAAAGAATTCTGGAAAATTCAGAGGGGAGGCACCAATGTTTTTTTTTCCCTTTGGGTGGATGTGGCATTAAAGAGTTTGAAGACCACTGGTCTAAGTGGACACTAATACATCTGGATCCTCCTGAATTCCTCGCAACAGATGCCAGCAAACCTGGCTGGAGAGCTACTGTGTTGGACTGATCCTGTCGATTCAAGTGGTCTTTCCTAGAGAGTCGGAGGTCATGGAAGTAGATGGAGTTGATGGTAAGCTTCAGGGCTTTGAAGTTTTCCCATCATCATCTGTCTCAGAAAAATGTGCTAGTAAAGACTGAGAATAAGGTAGCGGTCTTTTACATTAACCAGCAGTGAAGCATGCATTCAAAATCCCTCAATGCAATAGCAGAACAATTGGGCTATTGGGCAGAGATCAACCTGTTGCATACGTCGGCAGTACACATCAAGGGCACCGACAATGTGATGGCAGACAGCTGGAGGTTTCCGAATTTGCTGGAGTTGACGTTATCCAGGTCGTTGTTTTGAGAGATATGCCGAGAGTTTGTGAAACCCTTTCTGGATCTCTTTTCAAACAAGGACAATGCTCATCTTTGTCGATTCTGATCCAGGTTTCCGGAACAAGGAGCCTAGGTAGTGGACGTATTGGTGATAAAGTGGCTGAGAAGTCTCCTTTATACATTCCCCCCCTTTTTATTGATCCAGATGGTTCTCTTCAAGTCTCAGCAGGGGGAGGGAAATTGATTCTTGTTGACCCTGATTGGCCAGAGATGTCATGGTTTCCTCTTCTGAACCCCTGGCTCTTCTACCTCCTTGGGTACTGCTCAAGTGTGTCTCTGCTCAGAACGTCGTCCCTGACCTTCTTGCTCCAACTCACTCTATCGCTTTGGAGGTTGAGAAGTCTGGACTGCTAGCAAAGGGTCTTTCCTCTTCCTTAGTGGAGTTAAGTCAGCACTCCAGCAGGCCTTCTACTTCGAAGTCTTACTCAAAGAACTGGAAGTCCTTTCAGACATGATGTTCTGCTAATGATCTTTTGGCACCTACCTGTAGTTTGTCTGCTATTTTGCATTTTCTTCTGAATGGGTTTCACTTGAATCTCTTTCCACTCTGAAAGCTCATTGGTTTGCGATAAAGGCTTTTAGGGACTTTTCTGAACTTTCATTGATGTTACACTCTTTGGTGTCTAGACTGTTATGATCTTTTGTCAATGGTAAGAACAATGAAAAATCCCTTTTCTCCAACTCAGAATCTTCCAACTCTTTTATAGGCTTTGCAATTTTATCTCTTTGAGGATCTGGATACTGTACAATTAAAGATTGTCTCCTATAAAGTTATTTTCCTATTTGCTATCACCTTGCTGAGAACAATTGGGGAGATGGGAGCCTTAAAATGCTGTCCTCTCTTCATTTGATACTTTGGAAGATGGGGTAACTTTAAGGCCTAGCCCTACCTTTGCTGCAAAGGTTAAGTCTATTTTTGATAGATCTTAGGAAATAATTCTTCCTTCTTTCATTCCCTCTCCTTCCTCTCCGGAGGAACATTTGTTGAATACACTTGATGTTTAAAGAGCTCTTTTCATTTATGTCACCAGGCCTCTGCAGTTCAGGAAAACCGACTCCTTGTTTGTGACTTTTGGACAGCCTGGAAAAGACAAGAAGGTGACTTTTATGACTCTGAGTAGGTGGATTAAGTTGTCAATTTTTCTGGCTTTGCAAGGCTTTTTAGAAAATCTTCCAGGTCAGGGATGGTCTACGAGAGGAATGGCCACCTCCTGGATTGAATTCCAGTGAGTAACAATCTAGGAAATTCCTAGGGTGGTTACTTGGGCCTCAATGCATACATTTGTGAAGCATTATCGCTTAATAAATTTTCTGTTTTGCATTTGAGTACCAATGTTTTGAACTCTGCATTACCCTAAGTCCATCTTGTCCTTGTCACAAACATTACATCCTGCCCACCTTCCCATCAGTCCTTTGGCAAGGGCTTGGCACCCAGGTTGGGTGCATGGCGCTAGCATTTAAGAATCCTCCTGTTCTTTCTTCCTCTTGGAGGGTGACATCACTTTACTTTGTAATGACTGTCACAAGGACGCAATGGACTAAGGCTAATGAAGATTACCAATAAGTAACCAACGCATCACCACTCTTTCTGAATGTGCGTGGCTCATTCTGCAGGACTTGTTCTTTGTATGATTCCTGGATTTTCAGAAGCCCTTTGATGGCAGCACCCCCACACTGAAAATTGTTTCAGCACCACTGGACAAGGGTCAGTTGTCATGCTCATCTGCGGCGTAAATTTGCATTGAAGTAGTCTAACTCCCCAGGTCCTGTCTTTTGCTCAATTTGCCTTTGTGAGTTTTCTCTCAATCACTGTTGATTTCCTTTGATCTTTCTTTCTTCTTTCACTTCACCTTCGCCTTCAGTGTATCTTTCGGCCCTGTTAACAGACACGCCCCCTTGTAGCCACTTCTATACTTCTGTCACCTAATTATTTTCCTATCCTTTCCCCTGTAACGTTGCTGATCCTAGCTATAGCATGACTATCCAGAATCTGTTCACCTGAGTTATGTTCCTCTTATCCCCACGCATCTAATAATCAGCTCATGGTCTCCCTCCACCTCTCACGTGACATAGTCTGAGCCAGTGTCTCCATCTTGGAGAGACAATCTCTTGCACTTCTGTTGTTCTACTGGCGCTGCCGGTTTGAGCTTTGTTCAGAAGTGGCAAAAGAAGGACTAATGGAAAGTGAACGTGTACTGGAGCAACAGAGTGTATGGATTTACAAGCGTTTGATTAAATGAGAAAAAAAGAGTTTACTTGAGAGAAAAAACTTAACTTGGCCCGTACGGGGATCGAACCAGCAACCTTGGCATTATTAGCACCACGCTCTAACCAACTGAGCTAACCAGCCATGAATGACAGAGTTCTCCTTTTTCCATGACATGCAGATAAACAGAAGAGTCGGTCTCACTATCGCAATTCCTTCATACTTTTCTCCTTCCGTCCCCTGCCTGGATTGCAATAACAAGAGCTGTTGAGTGCTGCACGCCAGCCTCAGCGCCTCTTCTTGCAGTCAATGTCACTGTGTGCTGTGATATCTTTGTAACATTGGTTGTTGCCGGAAGAAAAGGAAAGGATGGATAGGATTTGTATTCTTTTCCAACAAAACCCAAAATGCATCAGCTTGCTTGCTCATTAAGTTTACAAGGCCAGCTGCTTTTGAGATATTCTAATTATAGTGGTTATTCGGCGTTGGAGGTAAGAGAGTTGTTTTTAGGTCTGGCCGTTCCTTCTGCTTTAAATTACTCTAGCTCATGTCAACAAAGTAACAACAAAACATAGCCAACGGTTTGTTGCTCAAGCCTTCCCTACTGCACCTTTCCATGTCTCTCCTGCCGACCACAGTGCAGGAAATTTGAGTTTGCATTTGCGCAAAGAGACGTACAACACAAGAAGGCGCGCTTTCGTGCGCCGGGCACCACCCGGCCTGTGCATTCCTCACTACCGTGAAATCAGTTTACTCAGCAGAGCATGACGCTGCAATTGGTTAGTAAGGCCTGCCTGACCAGAATAGTATATTTGGGGACATGTATTTGATTGCAGTTTTAAAACAGTAACAGAACTTAACTGCAATGTTTAAATAGGTCTAGACATATTTAAACAGTGTCAATTTGATAGAAGAATTCTGGAAAATTCAGAGGGGAGGCACCAATGTTTTTTTTTCCCTTTGGGTGGATGTGGCATTAAAGAGTTTGAAGACCACTGGTCTAAGTGGACACTAATACACCTGGATCCTCCTGAATTCCTCGCAACAGATGCCAGCAAACCTGGCTGGAGAGCTACTGTGTTGGACTGATCCTGTCGATTCAAGTGGTCTTTCCTAGAGAGTCGGAGGTCATGGAAGTAGATGGAGTTGATGGTAAGCTTCAGGGCTTTGAATTTTTCCCATCATCATCTGTCTCAGAAAAATGTGCTGGTAAAGACAGAGAATAAGGTAGCGGTCTTTTACATTAACCAGCAGTGAAGCATGCATTCAAAATCCCTCAATGCAATAGCAGAACAATTGGGCTATTGGGCAGAGATCAACCTGTTGCATACGTCGGCAGTACACATCAAGGGCACCGACAATGTGATGGCAGACAGGTGGAGGTTTCCAAATTTGCTGGAGTTGACGTTGTCCAGGTCGTTGTGTTGAGAGATATGCCGAGAGTTTGTGAAACCCTTTCTGGATCTCTTTTCAAACAAGGACAATGCTCATCTTTGTCGATTCTGATCCAGGTTTCCGGAACAAGGAGCCTAGGTAGTGGACGTATTGGTGATAAAGTGGCTGAGAAGTCTCCTTTATACATTCCCCCCCCTTTTTATTGATCCAGATGGTTCTCTTCAAGTCTCAGCAGGGGGGAGGGACCTTGATTCTTGTTGGCCCTGATTGGCCAGAGATGTCATGGTTTCCTCTTCTGAACCCCTGGCTCTTCTACCTCCTTGGGTACTGCTAAAGTGTGTCTCTTCTCAGAACGTCGTCCCTGACCTTCTTGCTCCAACTCACTCTATCGCTTTGGAGGTTGAGAAGTCTGGACTGCTAGCAAAGGGTCTTTCCTCTTCCTTAGTGGAGTTAATTCAGCACTCCAGCAAGCCTTCTACTTCGAAGTCTTACTAAAAGAACTGGAAGTCCTTTCAGACGTGATGTTCTGCTCATGATCTTTTGGCACCTACCTGTAGTTTGTCTGCTATTTTGCATTTTCTTCTGAATGGGTTTCACTTGAATCTCTTTCCACTCTGAAAGCTCATTGGTTTGCGATAAAGGCTTTTAGGGACTTTTCTGAACTTTCATCGATGTTACACTCTTTGGTGTCTAGACTGTTATGATCTTTTGTCAATGGTAAGAACAATGAAAAATCCCTTTTCTCCAACTCAGAATCTTCCTACTCTTTTATAGGCTTTGCAATTTTATCTCTTTGAGGATCTGGATACTGTACAATTAAAGATTGTCTCCTATAAAGTTTTTTTCCTATTTGCTATCACCTTGCTGAGAACAATTGGGGAGCTGGGAGCCTTAAAATGCTGTCCTCTCTTCATTTGATACTTTGGAAGATGGGGTAACTTTAAGGCCTAGCCCTACCTTTGCTGCAAAGGTTAAGTCTATTTTTGATAGATCTTAGGAAATAATTCTTCCTTCTTTCATTCCCTCTCCTTCCTCTCCGGAGGAACATTTGTTGAATACACTTGATGTTTAAAGAGCTCTTTTCATTTATGTCACCAGGCCTCTGCAGTTCAGGAAAACCGACTCCTTGTTTGTGACTATTGGACAGCCTGGAAAAGACAAGAAGGTGACTTTTATGACTCTGAGTAGGTGGATTAAGTTGTCAATTTTTCTGGCTTTGCAAGGCTTTTTAGAAAATCTTCCAGGTCAGGGATGGTCTACGAGAGGAATGGCCACATCCTGGGTTGAATTCCAGTGAGTAACAATCTAGGAAATTCCTAGGGTGGTTACTTGGGCCTCAATGCATACATTTGTGAAGCATTATCGCTTAATAAATTTTCTGTTTTGCATTTGAGTGCCAATGTTTTGAAATCTGCATTACCCTAAGTCCATCTTGTCCTTGTCACAAACATTACATCCTGCCCACCTTCCCATCAGTCCTTTGGCAAGGGCTTGGCACCCAGGTTGGGTGCATGGCGCTAGAATTTAAGAATCTTCCTGTTCTTTCTTCCTCTTGGAGTGTGACATCACTTTACTTTGTAATGACTGTCACAAGGACGCAATGGACTAAGGCTAATGAAGATTACCAATAAGTAACCAACGCATCACCACTCTTTCTGAATGTGCGTGGCTCATTCTGCAGGACTTGTTCTTTGTATGATTCCTGGATTTTCAGAAGCCCTTTGATGGCAGCACCCCCACACTGAAAATTGTTTCAGCACCACTGGACAAGGGTCAGTTGTCATGCTCATCTGCGGCGTAAATTTGCATTGAAGTAGTCTAACTCCCCAGGTCCTGTCTTTTGCTCAATTTGCATTTGTGAGTTTCCTCTCAATCACTGTTGATTTCCTTTGATCTTTCTTTCTTCTTTCACTTCACCTTCGCCTTCAGTGTATCTTTCGGCCCTGTTAAGAGACACGCCCCCTTGTAGCCACTTCTATACTTCTGTCACCTAATTATTTTCCTATCCTTTCCCCTGTAACGTTGCTGATCCTAGCTATAGCATGACTATCCAGAATCTGTTCACCTGAGTTATGTTCCTCTTATCCCCACGCATCTAATAATCAGCTCTTGGTCTCCCTCCACCTCTCACGTGACATAGTCTGAGCCAGTGTCTCCATCTTGGAGAGACAATCTCTTGCACTTCTGTTGTTCTACTGGCGCTGCCGGCTTGAGCTTTGGTCAGAAGTGGCAAAAGAAGGACTAATGGAAAGTGAACGTGTACTGGAGCAACAGAGTGTATGGATTTACAAGCGTTTGATTCAATGAGAAAAAAAGAGTTTACTTGAGAGAAAAAGCTTAACTTGGCCCGTACGGGGATCGAACCCGCGACCTTGGCGTTATTAGCACTACGCTCTAACCAACTGAGCTAACCAGCCATGACTGACAGAGTTATCCTTTTCCCATCACATGCAGATACACAGAAGAGTTGGTCTCACTATCGCAATTCCTTCATACTTTTCTCCTTCCGTCCCCTGTCTGGATTGCAATAACAAGAGCTGTTGAGTGCTGCACGCCAGCCTCAGCGCCTCTTCTTTCAGTCAATGTCACTGTGTGCTGTGATATCTTTGTAACATTGGTTGTTGCCAGAAGAAAAGGAAAGGATGGATAGGATTTGTATTCTTTTACAACAAAACCCAAAATGCATCGGCTTGCTTGCTCATTAAGTTTACAAGGCCAGCTGCTTTTGAGATATTCTAATTATAGTGGTTATTCGGCGTTGGAGGTAAGAGAGTTGTTTTTAGGTCTGGCAGTTCATTCTGCTTTAAATTACTCTAGCTCATGTCAACAAAGTAACAACAAAACATAGCCAACGGTTTGTTGCTCAAGCCTTCCCTACTGCACCTTCCCATGTCTCTCCTGCCGACCACAGTGCAGGAAATTTGAGTTTGCATTTGCGCAAAGAGACGTACAACACAAGAAGGCGCGCTTTCGTGCGCCGGGCACCACCCGGCCTGTGCATTCCTCACTGCCGTGAGATCAGTTTACTCAGCAGAGCATGACGCTGCAATTGGTTAGTAAGGCCTGCCTGACCAGAATAGTATATTTGGGGTCATGTATTTGATTGCATTTTTAAAACAGTAACAGAACTTAACTGCAATGTTTAAATAGGTCTAGACATATTTAAACAGTGTCAATTTGATAGAAGAATTCTGGAAAATTCAGAGGGGAGGCACCAATGTTTTTTTTTCCCTTTGGGTGGATGTGGCATTAAAGAGTTTGAAGACCACTGGTCTAAGTGGACACTAATACACCTGGATCCTCCTGAATTCCTCGCAACAGATGCCAGCAAACCTGGCTGGAGAGCTACTGTGTTGGACTGATCCTGTCGATTCAAGTGGTCTTTCCTAGAGAGTCGGAGGTCATGGAAGTAGATGGAGTTGATGGTAAGCTTCAGGGCTTTGAAGTTTTCCCATCATCATCTGTCTCAGAAAAATGTGCTAGTAAAGACAGAGAATAAGGTAGCAGTCTTTTACATTAACCAGAAGTGAAGCATGCATTCAAAATCCCTCAATGCAATAGCAGAACAATTGGGCTATTGGGCAGAGATCAACCTGTTGCATACGTCGGCAGTACACATCAAGGGCACCGACAATGTGATGGCAGACAGCTGGAGGTTTCCAAATTTGCAGGAGTTGACGTTATCCAGGTCTTTGTTTTGAGAGATATGCCGAGAGTTTGTGAAACCCTTTCTGGATCACTTTTCTAACAAGGGCAATGCTCATCTTTGTCGATTCTGATCCAGGTTTCCGGAACAAGGAGCCTAGGTAGTGGACGTATTGGTGATAAAGTGGCTGAGAAGTCTCCTTTATACATTCCCCCCCTTTTTATTGATCCAGATGGTTCTCTTCAAGTCTCAGCAGGGGGAGGGAACTTGATTCTTGTTGGCCCTGATTGGCCAGAGATGTCATGGTTTCCTCTTCTGAACCCCTGGCTCTTCTACCTCCTTGGATACTGCTAAAGTGTGTCTCTTCTCAGAACGTCGTCCCTAACCTTCTTGCTCCAACTCACTCTATCGCTTTGGAGGTTGAGAAGTCTGGACTGCTAGCAAAGGGTCTTTCCTCTTCCTTAGTGGAGTTAATTCAGCACTCCAGCAGGCCTTCTACTTCGACGTCTTACTCAAAGAACTGGAAGTCCTTTCAGACGTGATGTTCTGCTCATGATCTTTTGGCACCTACCTGTAGTTTGTCTGCTATTTTGCATTTTCTTCTGAATGGGTTTCACTTGAATCTCTTTCCACTCTGAAAGCTCTTTGGTTTGCGATAAAGGCTTTTAGGGACTTTTCTGAACTTTCATCGATGTTACACTCTTTGGTGTCTAGACTGTTATGATCTTTTGTCAATGGTAAGAACAATGAAAAATCCCTTTTCTCCAACTCAGAATCTTCCTACTCTTTTATAGGCTTTGCAATTTTATCTCTTTGAGGATCTGTATACTGTACAATTAAAGATTGTCTCCTATAAAGTTATTTTCCTATTTGCTATCACCTTGCTGAGAACAATTGGGGAGCTGGGAGCCTTAAAATGCTGTCCTCTCTTCATTTGATACTTTGGAAGATGGGGTAACTTTAAGGCCTAGCCCTACCTTTGCTGCAAAGGTTGAGTCTATTTTTGATAGATCTTAGGAAATAATTCTTCCTTCTTTCATTCCCTCTCCTTCCTCTCCGGAAGAACATTTATTGAATACACTTGATGTTTAAAGAGCTCTTTTCATTTATGTCACCAGGCCTCTGCAGTTCAGGAAAACCGACTCCTTGTTTGTGACTTTTGGACAGCCTGGAAAAGACAAGAAGGTGACTTTTATGACTCTGAGTAGGTGGATTAAGTTGTCAATTTTTCTGGCTTTGCAAGGCTTTTTAGAAAATCTTCCAGGTCAGGGATGGTCTACGAGAGGAATGGCCACCTTCTGGGTTGAATTCCAGTGAGTAACAATCTAGGAAATTCCTAGGGTGGTTACTTGGGCCTCAATGCATACATTTGTGAAGCATTATCGCTTAATACATTTTCTGTTTTGCATTTGAGTATCAATGTTTTGAACTCTGCATTACCCTAAGTCCATCTTGTCCTTGTCACAAACATTACATCCTGCCCACCTTCCCATCAGTCCTTTGGCAAGGGCTTGGCACCCAGGTTGGGTGTATGGCGCTAGCATTTAAGAATCCTCCTGTTCTTTCTTCCTCTTGGAGGGTGACATCACTTTACTTTGTAATGACTGTCACAAGGACGCAATGGACTAAGGCTAATGAAGATTACCAATAAGTAACCAACGCATCACCACTCTTTCTGAATGTGCGTGGCTCATTCTGCAGGACTTGTTCTTTGTATGATTCCTGAATTTTCAGAAGCCCTTTGATGGCAGCACCCCCACACTGAAAATTGTTTCAGCACCACTGGACAAGGGTCAGTTGTCATGCTCATCTGCGGCGTAAATTTGCATTGAAGTAGTCTAACTCCCCAGGTCCTGTCTTTTGCTCAATTTGCATTTGTGAGTTTCCTCTCAATCACTGTTGATTTCCTTTGATCTTTCTTTCTTCTTTCACTTCACCTTCGCCTTCAGTGTATCTTTCGGCCCTGTTAAGAGACACGCCCCCTTGTAGCCACTTCTATACTTCTGTCACCTAATTATTTTCCTATCCTTTCCCCTGTAACGTTGCTGATCCTAGCTATAGCATGACTATCCAGAATCTGTTCACCTGAGTTATGTTCCTCTTATCCCCACGCATCTAATAATCAGCTCTTGGTCTCCCTCCACCTCTCACGTGACAGAGTCTGAGCCAGTGTCTCCATCTTGGAGAGACAATCTCTTGCACTTCTGTTGTTCTACTGGCGCTGCCGGCTTGAGCTTTGGTCAGAAGTGGCAAAAGAAGGACTAATGGAAAGTGAACGTGTACTGGAGCAACAGAGTGTATGGATTTACAAGCGTTTGATTCAATGAGAAAAAAAGAGTTTACTTGAGAGAAAAAACTTAACTTGGCCCGTACGGGGATCGAACCCGCGACCTTGGCGTTATTAGCACTACGCTGTAACCAACTGAGCTAACCGGCCATGAATGACAGAGTTATCCTTTTTCCATGACATGCAGATACACAGAAGAGTTGGTCTCACTATCGCAATTCTTTCATACTTTTCTCCTTCCGTCCCCTGTCTGGATTGCAATAACAAGAGCTGTTGAGTGCTGCACGCCAGCCTCAGCGCCTCTTCTTTCAGTCAATGTCACTGTGTGCTGTGATATCTTTGTAACATTGGTTGTTGCCGGAAGAAAAGGAAAGGATGGATAGGATTTCTATTCTTTTACAACAAAACCCAAAATGCATCGGCTTGCTTGCTCATTAAGTTTACAAGGCCAGCTGCTTTTAAGATATTCTAATTATAGTGGTTATTCGCGTTGGAGGTAAGAGAGTTGTTTTTCGGTCTGGCCGTTCCTTCTGCTTTAAATTACTCTAGCTCATGTCAACAAAGTAACAACAAAACATAGCCAACGGTTTGTTGCTCAAGCCTTCCCTACTGCACCTTCCCATGTCTCTCCTGCCGACCACAGTGCAGGAAATTTGAGTTTGCATTTGCGCAAAGAGACGTACAACACAAGAAGGCGCGCTTTCGTGCGCCGGGCACCACCCGGCCTGTGCATTCCTCACTGCCGTGAGATCAGTTTACTCAGCAGAGCATGACGCTGCAATTGGTTAGTAAGGCCTGCCTGACCAGAATAGTATATTTGGGGTCATGTATTTGATTGCATTTTTAAAACAGTAACAGAACTTAACTGCAATGTTTAAATAGGTCTAGACATATTTAAACAGTGTCAATTTGATAGAAGAATTCTGGAAAATTCAGAGGGGAGGCACCAATGTTTTTTTTTCCCTTTGGGTGGATGTGGCATTAAAGAGTTTGAAGACCACTGGTCTAAGTGGACACTAATACACCTGGATCCTCCTGAATTCCTCGCAACAGATGCCAGCAAACCTGGCTGGAGAGCTACTGTGTTGGACTGATCCTGTCGATTCAAGTGGTCTTTCCTAGAGAGTCGGAGGTCATGGAAGTAGATGGAGTTGATGGTAAGCTTCAGGGCTTTGAAGTTTTCCCATCATCATCTGTCTCAGAAAAATGTGCTAGTAAAGACAGAGAATAAGGTAGCAGTCTTTTACATTAACCAGAAGTGAAGCATGCATTCAAAATCCCTCAATGCAATAGCAGAACAATTGGGCTATTGGGCAGAGATCAACCTGTTGCATACGTCGGCAGTACACATCAAGGGCACCGACAATGTGATGGCAGACAGCTGGAGGTTTCCAAATTTGCAGGAGTTGACGTTATCCAGGTCGTTGTTTTGAGAGATATGCCGAGAGTTTGTGAAACCCTTTCTGGATCACTTTTCTAACAAGGGCAATGCTCATCTTTGTCGATTCTGATCCAGGTTTCCGGAACAAGGAGCCTAGGTAGTGGACGTATTGGTGATAAAGTGGCTGAGAAGTCTCCTTTATACATTCCCCCCCCTTATTATTGATCCAGATGGTTCTCTTCAAGTCTCAGCAGGGGGAGGGAACTTGATTCTTGTTGGCCCTGATTGGCCAGAGATGTCATGGTTTCCTCTTCTGAACCCCTGGCTCTTCTACCTCCTTGGGTACTGCTAAAGTGTGTCTCTTCTCAGAACGTCGTCCCTAACCTTCTTGCTCCAACTCACTCTATCGCTTTGGAGGTTGAGAAGTCTGGACTGCTAGCAAAGGGTCTTTCCTCTTCCTTAGTGGAGTTAATTCAGCACTCCAGCAGGCCTTCTACTTCGAAGTCTTACTCAAAGAACTGGAAGTCCTTTCAGACGTGATGTTCTGCTCATGATCTTTTGGCACCTACCTGTAGTTTGTCTGCTATTTTGCATTTTCTTCTGAATGGGTTTCACTTGAATCTCTTTCCACTCTGAAAGCTCTTTGGTTTGCGATAAAGGCTTTTAGGGACTTTTCTGAACTTTCATGATGTTACACTCTTTGGTGTCTAGACTGTTATGATCTTTTGTCAATGGTAAGAACAATGAAAAATCCCTTTTCTCCAACTCAGAATCTTCCTACTCTTTTATAGGCTTTGCAATTTTATCTCTTTGAGGATCTGTATACTGTACAATTAAAGATTGTCTCCTATAAAGTTATTTTCCTATTTGCTATCACCTTGCTGAGAACAATTGGGGAGCTGGGAGCCTTAAAATGCTGTCCTCTCTTCATTTGATACTTTGGAAGATGGGGTAACTTTAAGGCCTAGCCCTACCTTTGCTGCAAAGGTTGAGTCTATTTTTGATAGATCTTAGGAAATAATTCTTCCTTCTTTCATTCCCTCTCCTTCCTCTCCGGAAGAACATTTATTGAATACACTTGATGTTTAAAGAGCTCTTTTCATTTATGTCACCAGGCCTCTGCAGTTCAGGAAAACCGACTCCTTGTTTGTGACTTTTGGACAGCCTGGAAAAGACAAGAAGGTGACTTTTATGACTCTGAGTAGGTGGATTAAGTTGTCAATTTTTCTGGCTTTGCAAGGCTTTTTAGAAAATCTTCCAGGTCAGGGATGGTCTACGAGAGGAATGGCCACCTTCTGGGTTGAATTCCAGTGAGTAACAATCTAGGAAATTCCTAGGGTGGTTACTTGGGCCTCAATTCATACATTTGTGAAGCATTATCGCTTAATACATTTTCTGTTTTGCATTTGAGTATCAATGTTTTGAACTCTGCATTACCCTAAGTCCATCTTGTCCTTGTCACAAACATTACATCCTGCCCACCTTCCCATCAGTCCTTTGGCAAGGGCTTGGCACCCAGGTTGGGTGTATGGCGCTAGCATTTAAGAATCCTCCTGTTCTTTCTTCCTCTTGGAGGGTGACATCACTTTACTTTGTAATGACTGTCACAAGGACGCAATGGACTAAGGCTAATGAAGATTACCAATAAGTAACCAACGCATCACCACTCTTTCTGAATGTGCGTGGCTCATTCTGCAGGACTTGTTCTTTGTATGATTCCTGAATTTTCAGAAGCCCTTTGATGGCAGCACCCCCACACTGAAAATTGTTTCAGCACCACTGGACAAGGGTCAGTTGTCATGCTCATCTGCGGCGTAAATTTGCATTGAAGTAGTCTAACTCCCCAGGTCCTGTCTTTTGCTCAATTTGCATTTGTGAGTTTCCTCTCAATCACTGTTGATTTCCTTTGATCTTTCTTTCTTCTTTCACTTCACCTTCGCCTTCAGTGTATCTTTCGGCCCTGTTAAGAGACACGCCCCCTTGTAGCCACTTCTATACTTCTGTCACCTAATTATTTTCCTATCCTTTCCCCTGTAACGTTGCTGATCCTAGCTATAGCATGACTATCCAGAATCTGTTCACCTGAGTTATGTTCCTCTTATCCCCACGCATCTAATAATCAGCTCTTGGTCTCCCTCCACCTCTCACGTGACATAGTCTGAGCCAGTGTCTCCATCTTGGAGAGACAATCTCTTACACTTCTGTTGTTCTACTGGCGCTGCCGGCTTGAGCTTTGGTCAGAAGTGGCAAAAGAAGGACTAATGGAAAGTGAACGTGTACTGGAGCAACAGAGTGTATGGATTTACAAGCGTTTGATTCAATGAGAAAAAAAGAGTTTACTTGAGAGAAAAAACTTAACTTGGCCCGTACGGGGATCGAACCCGCGACCTTGGTGTTATTAGCACTACGCTGTAACCAACTGAGCTAACCGGCCATGAATGACAGAGTTATCCTTTTTCCATGACATGCAGATACACAGAAGAGTTGGTCTCACTATCGCAATTCTTTCATACTTTTCTCCTTCCGTCCCCTGTCTGGATTGCAATAACAAGAGTTGTTGAGTGCTGCACGCCAGCCTCAGCGCCTCTTCTTTCAGTCAATGTCACTGTGTGCTGTGATATCTTTGTAACATTGGTTGTTGCCGGAAGAAAAGGAAAGGATGGATAGGATTTCTATTCTTTTACAACAAAACCCAAAATGCATCGGCTTGCTTGCTCATTAAGTTTACAAGGCCAGCTGCTTTTAAGATATTCTAATTATAGTGGTTATTCGCGTTGGAGGTAAGAGAGTTGTTTTTCGGTCTGGCCGTTCCTTCTGCTTTAAATTACTCTAGCTCATGTCAACAAAGTAACAACAAAACATAGCCAACGGTTTGTTGCTCAAGCCTTCCCTACTGCACCTTCCCATGTCTCTCCTGCCGACCACAGTGCAGGAAATTTGAGTTTGCATTTGCGCAAAGAGACGTACAACACAAGAAGGCGCGCTTTCGTGCGCCGGGCACCACCCGGCCTGTGCATTCCTCACTGCCGTGAGATCAGTTTACTCAGCAGAGCATGACGCTGCAATTGGTTAGTAAGGCCTGCCTGACCAGAATAGTATATTTGGGGTCATGTATTTGATTGCATTTTTAAAACAGTAACAGAACTTAACTGCAATGTTTAAATAGGTCTAGACATATTTAAACAGTGTCAATTTGATAGAAGAATTCTGGAAAATTCAGAGGGGAGGCACCAATGTTTTTTTTTCCCTTTGGGTGGATGTGGCATTAAAGAGTTTGAAGACCACTGGTCTAAGTGGACACTAATACACCTGGATCCTCCTGAATTCCTCGCAACAGATGCCAGCAAACCTGGCTGGAGAGCTACTGTGTTGGACTGATCCTGTCGATTCAAGTGGTCTTTCCTAGACAGTTGGAGGTCATGGAAGTAGATGGAGTTGATGGTAAGCTTCAGGGCTTTGAAGTTTTCCCATCATCATCTGTCTCAGAAAAATGTGCTAGTAAAGACAGAGAATAAGGTAGCAGTCTTTTACATTAACCAGCAGTGAAGCATGCATTCAAAATCCCTCAATGCAATAGCAGAACAATTGGGTTATTGGGCAGAGATCAACCTGTTGCATACGTCGGTAGTACACATCAAGGGCACCGACAATGTGATGGCAGACAGCTGGAGGTTTCCAAATTTGCTGGAGTTGACGTTATCCAGGTCGTTGTTTTGAGAGATAGGCCGAGAGTTTGTGAAACCCTTTCTGGATCTCTTGTCAAAAAAGGACAATGCTCATCTTTGTCGATTCTGATCCAGGTTTCCGGAACAAGGAGCCTAGGTAGTGGACGTATTGGTGATAAAGTGGCTGAGAAGTCTCCTTTATACATTCCCCCCCTTTTTATTGATCCAGATGGTTCTCTTCAAGTCTCAGCAGGGGGAGGGAACTTGATTCTTGTTGGCCCTGATTGGCCAGAGATGTCATGGTTTCCTCTTCTGAACCCCTGGCTCTTCTACCTCCTTGGGTACTGCTCAAGTGTGTCTCTTCTCAGAACGTCGTCCCTGACCTTCTTGCTCCAACTCACTCTATCGCTTTGGAGGTTGAGAAGTCTGGACTGCTAGCAAAGGGTCTTTCCTCTTCCTTAGTGGAGTTAATTCAGCACTCCAGCAGGCCTTCTACTTCGAAGTCTTACTCAAAGAACTGGAAGTCCTTTCAGCCGTGATGTTCTGCTCATGATCTTTTGGCACCTACCTGTAGTTTGTCTGCTATTTTGCTTTTTCTTCAGAATGGGTTACACTTGAATCTCTTTCCACTCTGAAAGCTCATTGTTTTGCGATAAAGGCTTTTAGGGACTTTTCTGAACTTTCATCGATGTTACACTCTTTGGTGTCTAGACTGTTATGATCTTTTGTCAATGGTAAGAACAATGAAAAATCCCTTTTCTCCAACTCAGAATCTTCCTACTCTTTTATAGGCTTTGCAATTTTATCTCTTTGAGGATCTGGATACTGTACAATTAAAGATTGTCTCCTATAAAGTTATTTTCCTATTTGCTATCACCTTGCTGAGAACAATTGGGGAGCTGGGAGCCTTAAAATGCTGTCCTCTCTTCATTTGATACTTTGGAAGATGGGGTAACTTTAAGGCCTAGCCCTACCTTTGCTGCAAAGGTTAAGTCTATTTTTGATAGATCTTAGGAAATAATTCTTCCTTCTTTCATTCCCTCTCCTTCCTCTCCGGAGGAACATTTGTTGAATACACTTGATGTTGAAAGAGCTCTTTTCATTTATGTAACCAGGCCTCTGCATTTCAGGAAAACCGACTCCTTGTTTGTGACTTTTGGACAGCCTGGAAAAAAACAAGAAGGTGACTTTTATGACTCTGAGTAGGTGGATTAAGTTGTCAATTTTTCTGGCTTTGCAAGGCTTTTTAGAAAATCTTCCAGGTCAGGGATGGTCTACGAGAGGAATGGCCACCTCCTGGGTTGAATTCCAGTGAGTAACATTCTAGGAAATTCCTAGGGTGGTTACTTGGGCCTCAGGGCATACATTTGTCAAGCATTATCGCTTAATAAATTTTCTGTTTTGCATTTGAGTACCAATGTTTTGAACTCTGCATTACCCTAAGTCCATCTTGTCCTTGTCACAAACATTACATCCTGCCCACCTTCCCATCAGTCCTTTGGCAAGGGCTTGGCACCCAGGTTGGGTGCATGGCGTTAGCATTTAAGAATCCTCCTGTTCTTTCTTCCTCTTGGAGGGTGACATCACTTTACTTTGTAATGACTGTCACAAGGACGCAATGGACTAAGGCTAATGAAGATTACCAATAAGTAACCAACGCATCACCACTCTTTCTGAATGTGCGTGGCTCATTCTGCAGGACTTGTTCTTTGTATGATTCCTGGATTTTCAGAGGCCCTTTGATGGCAGCACCCCCACACTGAAAATTGTTTCAGCACCACTGGACAAGGGTCAGTTGTCATGCTCATCTGCGGCGTAAATTTGCATTGAAGTAGTCTAACTCCCCAGGTCCTGTCTTTTGCTCAATTTGCCTTTGTGAGTTTTCTCTCAATCACTGTGGATTTCCTTTGATCTTTCTTTCTTCTTTCACTTCACCTTCGCCTTCAGTGTATCTTTCGGCCCTGTTAAGAGACACGCCCCCTTGTAGCCACTTCCATACTTCTGTCACCTAATTATTTTCCTATCCTTTCCCCTGTAACGTTGCTGATCCTAGCTATAGCATCACTATCCAGAATCTGTTCACCTGAGTTATGTTCCTCTTATCCCCACGCATCTAATAATCAGCTCTTGGTCTCCCTCCACCTCTCACGTGACATAGTCTGAGCCAGTGTCTCCATCTTGGAGAGACAATCTCTTGCACTTCTGTTGTTCTACTGGCGCTGCCGGCTTGAGCTTTGGTCAGAAGTGGCAAAAGAAGGACTAATGGAAAGTGAACGTGTACTGGAGCAACAGAGTGTATGGATTTACAAGCGTTTGATTAAATGAGAAAAAAAGAGTTTACTTGAGAGAAAAATCTTAACTTGGCCCGTACGGGGATCGAACCCACGACCTTGGCGTTATTAGCATCACGCTCTAACCAACTGAGCTAACCAGCCATGAATTACAGAGTTATCCTTTTTCCATGACATGCAGATACACAGAAGAGTCGGTCTCACTATCGCAATTCCTTCATACTTTTCTCCTTCCGTCCCCTGTCTGGATTGCAATAACAAGAGCTGCTGAGTGCTGCACGCCAGCCTCAGCGCCTCTTCTTCCAGTCAATGTCACTGTGTGCTGTGATATCTTTGTAACATTGGTTGTTGCCGGAAGAAAAGGAAAGGATGGATAGGATTTCTATTCTTTTACAACAAAACCCAAAATGCATCGGCTTGCTTGCTCATTAAGTTTACAAGGCCAGCTGCTTTTGAGATATTCTAATTATAGTGGTTATTCGGCGTTGGAGGTAAGAGAGTTGTTTTTCGGTCTGGCCGTTCCTTCTGCTTTAAATTACTCTAGCTCATGTCAACAAAGTAACAACAAAACATAGCCAACGGTTTGTTGCTCAAGCCTTCCCTACTGCACCTTCCCATGTCTCTCCTGCCGACCACAGTGCAGGAAATTTGAGTTTGCATTTGCGCAAAGAGACGTACAACACAAGAAGGCGCGCTTTCGTGCGCCGGGCACCACCCGGCCTGTGCATTCCTCACTGCCGTGAGATCAGTTTACTCAGCAGAGCATGACGCTGCAATTGGTTAGTAAGGCCTGCCTGACCAGAATAGTATATTTGGGGTCATGTATTTGATTGCATTTTTAAAACAGTAACAGAACTTAACTGCAATGCTTAAATAGGTCTAGACATATTTAAACAGTGTCAATTTGATAGAAGAATTCTGGAAAATTCAGAGGGGAGGCACCAATGTTTTTTTTTCCCTTTGGGTGGATGTGGCATTAAAGAGTTTGAAGACCACTGGTCTAAGTGGACACTAATACACCTGGATCCTCCTGAATTCCTCCCAACAGATGCCAGCAAACCTGGCTGGAGAGCTACTGTGTTGGACTGATCCTGTCAATTCAAGTGGTCTTTCCTAGAGAGTCGGAGGTCATGGAAGTAGATGGAGTTGATGGTAAGCTTCAGGGCTTTGAAGTTTTCCCATCATCATCTGTCTCAGAAAAATGTGCTAGTAAAGACAGAGAATAAGGTAGCAGTCTTTTACATTAACCAGCAGTGAAGCATGCATTCAAAATCCCTCAATGCAATAGCAGAAGAATTGGGCTATTGGGCAGAGATCAAGCTGTTGCATACGTCGGCAGTACACATCAAGGGCACCGACAATGTGATGGCAGACAGCTGGAGGTTTCCAAATTTGCTGGAGTTGACGTTATCCAGGTCGTTGTTTTGAGAGATATGCCGAGAGTTTGTGAAACCCTTTCTGGATCTCTTTTCAAACAAGGACAAGGCTCATCTTTGTCGATTCTGATCCAGGTTTCCTGAACAAGGAGCCTAGGTAGTGGACATATTGGTGATAAAGTGGCTGAGAAGTCTCCTTTATACATTCCCCCCCCCTTTTATTGATCCAGATGGTTCTCTTCAAGTCTCAGCAGGGGGAGGGAACTTGATTCTTGTTGGCCCTGATTGGCCAGAGATGTCATGGTTTCCTCTTCTGAACCCCTGGCTCTTCTACCTCCTTGGGCACTGCTCAAGTGTGTCTCTTCTCAGAATGTCGTTCCTGACCTTCTTGCTACAACTCACTCTATCGCTTTGGAGGTTGAGAAGTCTGGACTGCTAGCAAAGGGTCTTTCCTCTTCCTTAGTTGAGTTAATTCAGCACTCCAGCAGGCCTTCTACTTCGAAGTCTTACTCAAAGAACTGGAAGTCCTTTCAGACGTGATGTTCTGCTCATGATCTTTTGGCACCTACCTGTAGTTTGTCTGCTATTTTGCATTTTCTTCTGAATGGGTTTCACTTGAATCTCTTTCCACTCTGAAAGCTCATTGGTTTGCGATAAAGGCTTTTAGGGACTTTTCTGAACTTTCATCGATGTTACACTCTTTTGTGTCTAGACTGTTATGATCTTTTGTCAATGGTAAGAACAATGAAAAATCCCTTTTGTCCAACTCAGAATCCTCCTACTCTTTTATAGGCTTTGCAATTTTATATCTTTGAGGATCTGGATACTGTACAATTAAATATTGTCTCCTATAAAGTTTTTTTCCTATTTGCTATCACCTTGCTGAGAACAATTGGGGAGCTGGGAGCCTTAAAATGCTGTCCTCTCTTCATTTGATACTTTGGAAGATGGGGTAACTTTAAGGCCTAGCCCTACCTTTGCTGCAAAGGTTAAGTCTATTTTTGATAGATCTTAGGAAATAATTCTTCCTTCTTTCATTCCCCCTCCTTCCTCTCCGGAGGAACATTTGTTGAATACACTTGATGTTTAAAGAGCTCTTTTCATTTATGTCACCAGGCCTCTGCAGTTCAGGAAAACCGACTCCTTGTTTGTGACTTTTGGACAGCCTGGAAAAGACAAGAAGGTGACTTTTATGACTCTGAGTAGGTGGATTAAGTTGTCCATTTTTCTGGCTTTGCAAGGCTTTTTAGAAAATCTTCCAGGTCAGGGATGGTCTACGAGAGGAATGGCCACCTCCTGGGTTGAATTCCAGTGAGTAACAATCTAGGAAATTCCTAGGGTGGTTACTTGTGCCTCAGGGCATACATTTGTCAAGCATTATCGCTTAATACATTTTCTGTTTTGCATTTGAGTACCAATGTTTTGAACTCTGCATTACCCTAAGTCCATCTTGTACTTGTCACAAACATTACATCCTGCCCACCTTCCCATCAGTCCTTTGGCAAGGGCTTGGCACCCAGGTTGGGTGCATGGTGCTAGCATTTAAGAATCCTCCTGTTCTTTCTTCCTCTTGGAGGGTGACATCACTTTACTTTGTAATGACTGTCACAAGGACGCAATGGACTAAGGCTAATGAAGATTACCAATAAGTAACCAACGCATCACCACTCTTTCTGAATGTGTGTGGCTCATTCTGCAGGACTTGTTCTTTGTATGATTCCTGGATTTTCAGAAGCCCTTTGATGGCAGCACCCCCACACTGAAAATTGTTTCAGCACCACTGGACAAGGGTCAGTTGTCATGCTCATCTGAGGCGTAAATTTGCATTGAAGTAGTCTAACTCCCCAGGTCCTGTTGTTTGCTCAATTTGCCTTTGTGAGTTTTCTCTCAATCACTGTTGATTTCCTTTGATCTTTCTTTCTTCTTTCACTTCACCTTCGCCTTCAGTGTATCTTTCGGCCCTGTTAAGAGACACGCCCCCTTGTAGCCACTTCTATACTTCTGTCACCTAATTATTTTCCTATCCTTTCCCCTGTAACGTTGCTGATCCTAGCTATAGCATCACTATCCAGAATCTGTTCACCTGAGTTATGTTCCTCTTATCCCCACGCATCTAATAATCAGCTCTTGGTCTCCCTCCACCTCTCACGTGACATAGTCTGAGCCAGTGTCTCCATCTTGGAGAGACAATCTCTTGCACTTCTGTTGTTCTACTGGCGCTGCCGGCTTGAGCTTTGGTCAGAAGTGGCAAAAGAAGGACTAATGGAAAGTGAACGTGTACTGGAGCAACAGAGTGTATGGATTTACAAGCGTTTAATTAAATGAGAAAAAAAGAGTTTACTTGAGAGAAAAAACTTAACTTGGCCCGTACGGGGATCTAACCCACAACCTTGGCGTTATTAGCACCACGCTCTAACCAACTGAGCTAACCGGCCATGAATGACAGAGTTATCCTTTTTCCATGACATGCAGATACACAGAAGAGTCGGTCTCACTATCGCAATTCCTTCATACTTTTCTCCTTCCGTCCCCTGTCTGGATTGCAATAACAAGAGCTGTTGAGTGCTGCACGCCAGCCTCAGCGCCTGTTCTTTCAGTCAATGTCACTGTGTGCTGTGATATCTTTGTAACATTGGTTGTTGCCGGAAGAAAAGGAAAGGATGGATAGGATTTCTATTCTTTTACAACAAAACCCAAAATGCATCGGCTTGCTTGCTCATTAAGTTTACAAGGCCAGCTGCTTTTGAGATATTCTAATTATAGTGGTTATTCGGCGTTGGAGGTAAGAGAGTTGTTTTTAGGTCTGGCCGTTCCTTCTGCTTTAAATTACTCTAGCTCATGTCAACAAAGTAACAACAAAACATAGCCAACGGTTTGTTGCTCAAGCCTTCCCTACTGCACCTTCCCATGTCTCTCCTGCCGACCACAGTGCAGGAAATTTGATTTTGCATTTGCGCAAAGAGACGTACAACACAAGAAGGGGCGCTTTCGTGGGCCGGGCACCACCCGGCCTGTGCATTCCTCACTGCCGTGAGATCAGTTTACTCAGCAGAGCATGACACTGCAATTGGTTAGTAAGGCCTGCCTGACCAGAATAGTATATTTGGGGTCATGTATTTGATTGCATTTTTAAAACAGTAACAGAACTTAACTGCAATGTTTAAATAGGTCTAGACATATTTAAACAGTGTCAATTTGATAGAAGAATTCTGGAAAATTCAGAAGGGAGGCACCAATGTTTTTTTTTCCCTTTGGGTGGATGTGGCATTAAAGAGTTTGAAGACCACTGGTCTAAGTGGACAGTAATACACCTGGATCCTCCTGAATTCCTCGCAACAGATACCAGCAAACCTGGCTGGAGAGCTACTGTGTTGGACTGATCCTGTCGATTCAAGTGGTCTTTCCTAGAGAGTCGGAGGTCATGGAAGTAGATGGAGTTGATGGTAAGCTTCAGGGCTTTGAAGTTTTCCCATCATCATCTGTCTCAGAAAAGTGTGCTAGTAAAGACAGAGAATAAGGTAGCGGTCTTTTACATTAACCAGCAGTGAAGCATGCATTCAAAATCCCTCAATGCAATAGCAGAAGAATTGGGCTATTGGGCAGAGATCAACCTGTTGCATACGTCGGCAGTACACATCAAGGGCACCGACAATGTGATGGCAGACAGCTGGAGGTTTCCAAATTTGCTGGAGTTGACGTTATCCAGGTTGTTGTTTTGAGAGATATGCTGAGAGTTTGTGAAACCCTTTCTGGATCTCTTTTCAAACAAGGACAATGCTCATCTTTGTCGATTCTGATCCAGGTTTCCGGAACAAGGAGCCTAGGTAGTGGACGTATTGGTGATAAAGTGGCTGAGAAGTCTCCTTTATACATTCCCCCCCTTTTTCTTGATCCAGATGGTTCTCTTCAAGTCTCAGCAGGGGGAGGGAACTTGATTCTTGTTGGCCCTGATTGGCCAGAGATGTCATGGTTTCCTCTTCTGAACCCCTGGCTCTTCTACCTCCTTGGGTACTGCTCAAGTGTGTCTCTTCTCAGAACGTCGTCCCTGACCTTCTTGCTCCAACTCACTCTATCGCTTTGGAGGTTGAGAAGTCTGGACTGCTAGCAAAGGGTCTTTCCTCTTCCTTAGTGGAGTTAATTCAGCACTCCAGCAGGCCTTCTACTTCGAAGTCTTACTCAAAGAACTGGAAGTCCTTTCAGACGTGATGTTCTGCTCATGATCTTTTGGCACCTACCTGTAGTTTGTCTGCTATTTTGCATTTTCTTCTGAATGGGTTTCACTTGAATCTCTTTCCACTCTGAAAGCTCATTGGTTTGCGATAAAGGCTTTTAGGGACTTTTCTGAACTTTCATCGATGTTACACTCTTTTGTGTCTAGACTGTTATGATCTTTTGTCAATGGTAAGAACAATGAAAAATCCCTTTTCTCCAACTCAGAATCTTCCTACTCTTTTATAGGCTTTGCAATTTTATCTCTTTGAGGATCTGGATACTGTACAATTAAAGATTGTCTCCTATAAAGTTATTTTCCTATTTGCTATCACCTTGCTGAGAACAATTGGGGAGCTGGGAGCCTTAAAATGCTGTCCTCTCTTCATTTGATACTTTGGAAGATGGGGTAACTTTAAGGCCTAGCCCTACCTTTGCTGCAAAGGTTAAGTCTATTTTTGATAGATCTTATGAAATAATTCTTCCTTCTTTCATTCCCTCTCCTTCCTCTCCGGACGAACTTTTGTTGAATAAACTTGATGTTTAAAGAGCTCTTTTCATTTATGTCACCAGGCCTCTGCAGTTCAGGAAAACCGACTCCTTGTTTGTGACTTTTGGACAGTCTGGAAAAGACAAGAAGGTGACTTTTATGACTCTGAGTAGGTGGATTAAGTTGTCAATTTTTCTGGCTTTGCAAGGCTTTTTAGAAAATCTTCCAGGTCAGGGATGGCCTACGAGAGGAATGGCCACCTCCTGGGTTGAATTCCAGTGAGTAACAATCTAGGAAATTCCTAGGGTGGTTACTTGGGAGTCAGGGCATACATTTGTCAAGCATTATCGCTTAATAAATTTTCTGTTTTGCATTTGAGTACCAATGTTTTGAACTCTGCATTACCCTAAGTCCATCTTGTCCTTGTCACAAACATTACATCCTGCCCACCTTCCCATCAGTCCTTTGGCAAGGGCTTGGCACCCGGGTTGGGTGCATGGCGCTAGCATTTAAGAATCCTCCTGTTCTTTCTTCCTCTTGGAGGGTGACATCACTTTACTTTGTAATGACTGTCACAAGGACGCAATGGACTAAGGCTAATGAAGATTACCAATAAGTAACCAACGCATCACCACTCTTTCTGAATGTGCGTGGCTCATTCTGCAGGACTTGTTCTTTGTATGATTCCTGGATTTTCAGAAGCCCTTTGATGGCAGCACCCCCACACTGAAAATTGTTTCAGCACCACTGGACAAGGGTCAGTTGTCATGCTCATCTGCGGCGTAAATGTGCATTGAAGTAGTCTAACTCCCCAGGTCCTGTCTTTTGCTCAATTTGCCTTTGTGAGTTTTCTCTCAATCACTGTTGATTTCCTTTGATCTTTCTTTCTTCTTTCACTTCACCTTCGCCTTCAGTGTATCTTTCGGCCCTGTTAAGAGACACGCCCCCTTGTAGCCACTTCTATACTTCTGTCACTTAATTATTTTCCTATCCTTTCTCCTGTAACGTTGCTGATCCTAGCTATAGCATGACTATCCAGAATCTGTTCACCTGAGTTATGTTCCTCTTATCCCCACGCATCTAATAATCAGCTCTTGGTCTCCCTCCACCTCTCACGTGACATAGTCTGAGCCAGTGTCTCCATCTTGGAGAGACAATCTCTTGCACTTCTGTTGTTCTACTGGCGCTGCCGGCTTGAGCTTTGGTCAGAAGTGGCAAAAGAAGGACTAATGGAAAGTGAACGTGTACTGGAGCAACAGATTGTATGGATTTACAAGCGTTTGATTAAATGAGAAAAAAAGAGTTTACTTGAGAGAAAAAACTTAACTTGGCCCGTACGGGGATCGAACCCACAACCTTGGCGTTATTAGCAACACGCTCTGACCAACTGAGCTATCCGGCCATGAATGACAGAGTTATCCTTTTTCCATGACATGCAGATACACAGAAGAGTCGTCTCACTATCGCAATTCCTTCATACTTTTCTCCTTCCGTCCCCTGTCTGGATTGCAATAACAAGAGCTGTTGAGTGCTGCACGCCAGCCTCAGCGCCTCTTCTTTCAGTCAATGTCACTGTGTGCTGTGATATCTTTGTAACATTGGTTGTTGCCGGAAGAAAAGGAAAGGATGGATAGGATTTCTATTCTTTTACAACAAAACCCAAAATGCATCGGCTTGCTTGCTCATTAAGTTTACAAGGCCAGCTGCTTTTGAGATATTCTAATTATAGTGGTTATTCGGCGTTGGAGGTAAGAGAGTTGTTTTTAGGTCTGGCCGTTCCTTCTGCTTTAAATTACTCTAGCTCATGTCAACAAAGTAACAACAAAACATAGCCAACGGTTTGTTGCTCAAGCCTTCCCTACTGCACGTTCCCATGTCTCTCCTGCCGACCACAGTGCAGGAAATTTGAGTTTGCATTTGCGCAAACAGACGTACAACACAAGAAGGGGCGCTTTCGTGCGCTGGGCACCACCCGGCCTGTGCATTCCACACTGCCGTGAGATCAGTTTACTCAGCAGAGCATGACACTGCAATTGGTTAGTAAGGCCTGCCTGACCAGAATAGTATATTTGGGGTCATGTATTTGATTGCATTTTTAAAACAGTAACAGAACTTAACTGCAATGTTTAAATAGGTCTAGACATATTTAAACAGTGTCAATTTGATAGAAGAATTCTGGAAAATTCAGAGGGGAGGCACCAATGTTTTTTTTTCCCTTTGGGTGGATGTGGCATTAAAGAGTTTGAAGACCACTGGTCTAAGTGGACACTAATACACCTGGATCCTCCTGAATTCCTCGCAACAGATGCCAGCAAACCTGGCTGGAGAGCTACTGTGTTGGACTGATCCTGTCGATTCAAGTGGTCTTTCCTAGAGAGTCGGAGGTCATGGAAGTAGATGGAGTTGATGGTAAGCTTCAGGGCTTTGAAGTTTTCCCATCATCATCTGTCTCAGAAAAATGTGCTAGTAAAGACAGAGAATAAGGTAGCAGTCTTTTACATTAACCAACAGTGAAGCATGCATTCAAAATCCCTCAATGCAATAGCAGAACAATTGGGCTATTGGGCAGAGATCAACCTGTTGCATACGTCGGCAGTACACATCAAGGGCACCGACAATGTGATGGCAGACAGCTGGAGGTTTCCAAATTTGCTGGAGTTGACGTTATCCAGGTCGTTGTTTTGAGAGATATGCCGAGAGTTTGTGAAACCCTTTCTGGATCTCTTTTCAAACAAGGACAATGCTCATCTTTGTCGATTCTGATCCAGGTTTCCGGAACAAGGAGCCTAGGTAGTGGACGTATTGGTGAGAAAGTGGCTGAGAAGTCTCCTTTATACATTCCCCCCCTTTTTATTGATCCAGATGGTTCTCTTCAAGTCTCAGCAGGGGGAGGGAACTTGATTCTTGTTGGCCCTGATTGGCCAGAGATGTCATGGTTTCCTCTTCTGAACCCCTGGCTCTTATACCTCCTTGGGTACTGCTCAAGTGTGTCTCTTCTCAGAACGTCGTCCCTGACCTTCTTGCTCCAACTCACTCTATCGCTTTGGAGGTTGAGAAGTCTGGACTGCTAGCAAAGGGTTTTCCTCTTCCTTAGTGGAGTTAATTCAGCACTCCAGCAGGCCTTCTACTTCGAAGTCTTACTCAAGGAACTGGAAGTCCTTTCAGCCGTGATGTTCTGCTCATGATCTTTTGGCACCTACCTGTAGTTTGTCTGCTATTTTGCATTTTCTTCTGAATGGGTTTCACTTGAATCTCTTTCCACTCTGAAAGCTCATTGGTTTGCGATAAAGGCTTTTAGGGACTTTTCTGAACTTTCATCGATGTTACACTCTTTGGTGTCTAGACTGTTATGATCTTTTGTCAATGGTAAGAACAATGAAAAATCCCTTTTCTCCAACTCAGAATCTTCCTACTCTTTTATAGGCTTTGCAATTGTATCTCTTTGAGGATCTGGATACTGTACAATTAAAGATTGTCTCCTATAAAGTTATTTTCCTATTTGCTATCACCTTGCTGAGAACAATTGGGGAGCTGGGAGCCTTAAAATGCTGTCCTCTCTTCATTTGATACTTTGGAAGATGGGGTAACTTTAAGGCCTAGCCCTACCTTTGCTGCAAAGGTTCAGTCTATTTTTGATAGATCTTAGGAAATAATTCTTCCTCCTTTAATTCCCTCTCCTTCCTCTCCGGAGGAACATTTGTTGAATACACTTGATGTTTAAAGAGCTTTTTTCATTTATGTCACCAGGCCTCTGCAGTTCAGGAAAACCGACTCCTTGTTTGTGACTTTTGGACAGCCTGGAAAAGACAAGAAGGTGACTTTTATGACTCTGAGTAGGTGGATTAAGTTGTCTATTTTTCTGGCTTTGCAAGGCTTTTTAGAAAATCTTCCAGGTCAGGGATGGTCTACGAGAGGAATGGACACCTCCTGGGTTGAATTCCAGTGAGTAACAATCTAGGAAATTCCTAGGGTGGTTACTTGGGCCTCAGGGCATACATTTGTCAAGCATTATCGCTTAATAAATTTTCTGTTTTGCATTTGAGTACCAATGTTTTGAACTCTGCATTACCCTAAGTCCACCTTGTCCTTGTCACAAACATTACATCCTGCCCACCTTCCCATCAGTCCTTTGGCAAGGGCTTGGCACCCAGGTTGGGTGCATGGCGCTAGCATTTAAGAATCCTCCTGTTCTTTCTTCCTCTTGGAGGGTGACATCACTTTACTTTGTAATGACTGTCACAAGGACGCAATGGACTAAGGCTAAGGAAGATTACCAATAAGTAACCAACGCATCACCACTCTTTCTGAATGTGCGTGGCTCATTCTGCAGGACTTGTTCTTTGTATGATTCCTGGATTTCCAGAAGCCCTTTGATGGCAGCACCCCCACACTGAAAATTGTTTCAGCACCACTGGACAAGGGTCAGTTGTCATGCTCATCTGCGGCTTAAATTTGCATTGAAGTAGTCTAACTCACCAGGTCCTGTCTTTTGCTCAATTTGCCTTTGTGAGTTTTCTCTCAATCACTGTTGATTTCCTTTGATCTTTCTTTCTTCTTTCACTTCACCTTCGCCTTCAGTGTATCTTTCGGCCCTGTTAAGAGACACGCCCCCTTGTAGCCACTTCTATACTTCTGTCACCTAATTATTTTCCTATCCTTTCCCCTGTAACGTTGCTGATCCTAGCTATAGCATGACTATCCAGAATCTGTTCACCTGAGTTATGTTCCTCTTATCCCCACGCATCTAATAATCAGCTCTTGGTCTCCCTCCACCTCTCACGTGACATAGTCTGAGCCAATGTCTCCATCTTGGAGAGACAATCTCTTGCACTTCTGTTGTTCTACTGGGGCTGCCGGCTTGAGCTTTGGTCAGAAGTGGCAAAAGGACTAATGGAAAGTGAACGTGTACTGGAGCAACAGAGTGTATGGATTTACAAGCGTTTGATTAAATGAGAAAAAAGAGTTTACTTGAGAGAAAAAACTTAACTTGGCCCGTACGGGGATCGAACCCGCGACCTTGGTGTTATTAGGTCAACGCTCAAACCAACTGAGCTAACCGGCCATGAACAACAGAGTTATCCTTTTTCCATGACATGCAGATACATAGAAGAGTCGGTCTCACTATCGCAATTCCTTCATACTTTTCTCCTTCCGTCCCCTGTCTGGATTGCAATAACAAGAGCTGTTGAGTGCTGCACGCCAGCCTCAGCACCTCTTCTTTCAGTCAATGTCACTGTGTGCTGTGATATCTTTGTAACATTGGTTGTTGCCGGAAGAAAAGGAAAGGATGGATAGGATTTCTATTCTTTTACAACAAAACCCAAAATGCATCGGCTTGCTTGCTCATTAAGTTTACAAGGCCAGCTGCTTTTGAGATATTCTAATTATAGTGGTTATTCGGCGTTGGAGGTAAGAGAGTTGTTTTTAGGTCTGGCCGTTCCTTCTGCTTTAAATTACTCTAGCTCATGTCAACAAAGTAACAACAAAACATAGCCAACGGTTTGTTGCTCAAGCCTTCCCTACTGCACCTTCCCATGTCTCTCCTGCCGACCACAGTGCAGGAAATTTGAGTTTGCATTTGCGCAAAGAGACGTACAACACAAGAAGGGGCGCTTTCGTGCGCCGGGCACCACCCGGCCTGTGCATTCCTCACTGCCGTGAGATCAGTTTACTCAGCAGAGCATGACACTGCAATTGGTTAGTAAGGCCTGCCTGACCAGAATAGTATATTTGGGGTCATGTATTTGATTGCATTTTTAAAACAGTAACAGAACTTAACTGCAATGTTTAAATAGGTCTAGACATATTTAAACAGTGTCAAATTGATAGAAGAATTCTGGAAAATTCAGAGGGGAGGCACCAATGTTTTTTTTTCCCTTTGGGTGGATGTGGCATTAAAGAGTTTGAAGACCACTGGTCGAAGTGGACACTAATACACCTGGATCCTCCTGAATTCCTCGCAACAGATGCCAGCAAACCTGGCTGGAGAGCTACTGTGTTGGACTGATCCTGTCGATTCAAGTGGTCTTTCCTAGAGAGTCGGAGGTCATGGAAGTAGATGGAGTTGATGGTAAGCTTCAGGGCTTTGAAGTTTTCCCATCATCATCTGTCTCAGAAAAATGTGCTAGTAAAGACAGAGAATAAGGTAGCGGTCTTTTACATTAACCAGCAGTGAAGCATGCATTCAAAATCACTCAATGCAATAGCAGAACAATTGGGCTATTGGGAAGAGATCAACCTGTTGCATGCGTCGGCAGTACACATCAAGGGCACCGACAATGTGTTGGCAGACAGCTGGAGGTTTCCAAATTTGCTGGAGTTGACGTTATCCAGGTCGTTGTTTTGAGAGATATGCTGAGAGTTTGTGAAACCCTTTCTGGATCTCTTTTCAAACAAGGACAATGCTCATCTTTGTCGATTCTGATCCAGGTTTCCGGAACAAGGAGCCTAGGTAGTGGACGTATTGGTGATAAAGTGGCTGAGAAGTCTCCTTTATACATTCCCCCCCCCCTTTTATTGATCCAGATGGTTCTCTTCAAGTCTCAGCAGGGGGAGGGAACTTGATTCTTGTTGGCCCTGATTGGCCAGAGATGTCATGGTTTCCTCTTCTGAACCCCTGGCTCTTCTACCTCCTTGGGTACCGCTCAAGTGTGTCTCTTCTCAGAATGTCGTTCCTGACCTTCTTGCTACAACTCACTCTATCGCTTTGGAGGTTGAGAAGTCTGGACTGCTAGCAAAGGGTCTTTCCTCTTCCTTAGTTGAGTTAATTCAGCACTCCAGCAGGCCTTCTACTTCGAAGTCTTACTCAAAGAACTGGAAGTCCTTTCAGACGTGATGTTCTGCTCATGATCTTTTGGCACCTACCTGTAGTTTGTCTGCTATTTTGCATTTTCTTCTGAATGGGTTTCACTTGAATCTCTTTCCACTCTGAAAGCTCATTGGTTTGCGATAAAGGCTTTTAGGGACTTTTCTGAACTTTCATCGATGTTACACTCTTTTGTATCTAGACTGTTATGATCTTTTGTCAATGGTAAGAACAATGAAAAATCCCTTTTGTCCAACTCAGAATCCTCCTACTCTTTTATAGGCTTTGCAATTTTATCTCTTTGAGGATCTGGATACTGTACAATTAAATATTGTCTCCTATAAAGTTATTTTCCTATTTGCTATCACCTTGCTGAGAACAATTGGGGAGCTGGGAGCCTTAAAATGCTGTCCTCTCTTCATTTGATACTTTGGAAGATGGGGTAACTTTAAGGCCTAGCCCTACCTTTGCTGCAAAGGTTAAGTCTATTTTTGATAGATCTTAGGAAATAATTCTTCCTTCTTTCATTCCCCCTCCTTCCTCTCCGGAGGAACATTTGTTGAATACACTTGATGTTTAAAGACCTCTTTTCATTTATGTCACCAGGCCTCTGCAGTTCAGGAAAACCGACTCCTTGTTTGTGACTTTTGGACAGCCTGGAAAAGACAAGAAGGTGACTTTTATGACTCTGAGTAGGTGGATTAAGTTGTCCATTTTTCTGGCTTTGCAAGGCTTTTTAGAAAATCTTCCAGGTCAGGGATGGTCTACGAGAGGAATGGCCACCTCCTGGGTTGAATTCCAGTGAGTAACAATCTAGGAAATTCCTAGGGTGGTTACTTGGGCCTCAGGGCATACATTTGTCAAGCATTATCGCTTAATACATTTTCTGTTTTGCATTTGAGTACCAATGTTTTGAACTCTGCATTACCCTAAGTCCATCTTGTCCTTGTCACAAACATTACATCCTGCCCACCTTCCCATCAGTCCTTTGGCAAGGGCTTGGCACCCAGGTTGGGTGCATGGTGCTAGCATTTAAGAATCCTCCTGTTCTTTCTTCCTCTTGGAGGGTGACATCACTTTACTTTGTAATGACTGTCACAAGGACGCAATGGACTAAGGCTAATGAAGATTACCAATAAGTAACCAACGCATCACCACTCTTTCTGAATGTGTGTGGCTCATTCTGCAGGACTTGTTCTTTGTATGATTCCTGGATTTTCAGAAGCCCTTTGATGGCAGCACCCCCACACTGAAAATTGTTTCAGCACCACTGGACAAGGGTCAGTTGTCATGCTCATCGGCCAAATTTGCATTGAAGTAGTCTAACTCCCCAGGTCCTGTCTTTTGCTCAATTTGCCTTTGTGAGTTTTCTCTCAATCACTGTTGATTTCCTTTGATCTTTCTTTCTTCTTTCACTTCACCTTCGCCTTCAGTGTATCTTTCGGCCCTGTTAAGAGACACGCCCCCTTGTAGCCACTTCTATACTTCTGTCACCTAATTATTTTCCTATCCTTTCCCCTGTAACGTTGCTGATCCTAGCTATAGCATGACTATCCAGAATCTGTTCACCTGAGTTATGTTCCTCTTATCCCCACGCATCTAATAATCAGCTCTTGGTCTCCCTCCACCTCTCACGTGACATAGTCTGAGCCAGTGTCTCCATCTTGGAGAGACAATCTCTTGCACTTCTGTTGTTCTACTGGCGCTGCCGGCTTGAGCTTTGGTCAGAAGTGGCAAAAGAAGGACTAATGGAAAGTGAACGTGTACTGGAGCAACAGAGTGTATGGAATTAAAAGCGTTTAATTAAATGAGAAAAAAAGAGTTTACTTGAGAGAAAAAACTTAACTTGGCCCGTACGGGGATCGAACCCACGACCTTGGCGTTATTAGCACCACGCTCTAACCAACTGAGCTAACCGGCCATGAATGACAGAGTTATCCTTTTTCCATGACATGCAGATACACAGAAGCGTCGGTCTCACTATCGCAATTCCTTCATACTTTTCTCCTTCCGTCCCCTGTCAGGTTTGCAATAACAAGAGCTGTTGAGTGCTGCACGCCAGCCTCAGCGCCTCTTCTTTCAGTCAATGTCACTGTGTGCTGTGATATCTTTGTAACATTGGTTGTTGCCGGAAGAAAAGGAAAGGATGTATAGGATTTCTATTCTTTTACAACAAAACCCAAAATGCATCGGCTTGCTTGCTCATTAAGTTTACAAGGCCAGCTGCTTTTGAGATATTCTAATTATAGTGGTTATTCGGCGTTGGAGGTAAGAGAGTTGTTTTTAAGTCTGGCCGTTCCTTCTGCTTTAAATTACTCTAGCTCATGTCAACAAAGTAACAACAAAACATAGCCAACGGTTTGTTGCTCAAGCCTTCCCTACTGCACCTTCCCATGTCTCTCCTGCCGACCACAGTGCAGGAAATTTGAGTTTGCATTTGCGCAAAGAGACGTACAACACAAGAAGGGGCGCTTTCGTGCGCCGGGCACCACCCGGCCTGTGCATTCCTCACTGCCGTGAGATCAGTTTACTCAGCAGAGCATGACACTGCAATTGGTTAGTAAGGCCTGCCTGACCAGAATAGTATATTTGGGGTCATGTATTTGATTGCATTTTTAAAACAGTAACAGAACTTCACTGCAATGTTTAAATAGGTCTAGACATATTTAAACAGTGTCAATTTGATAGAAGAATTCTGGAAAATTCAGAGGGGAGGCACCAATGTTTTTTTTTCCCTTTGGGTGGATGTGGCATTAAAGAGTTTGAAGACCACTGGTCTAAGTGGACAGTAATACACCTGGATCCTCCTGAATTCCTCGCAACAGATGCCAGCAAACCTGGCTGGAGAGCTACTGTGTTGGACTGATCCTGTCGATTCAAGTGGTCTTTCCTAGAGAGTCGGAGGTCATGGAAGTAGATGGAGTTGATGGTAAGCTTCAGGGCTTTGAAGTTTTCCCATCATCATCTGTCTCAGAAAAATGTGCTAGTAAAGACAGAGAATAAGGTAGCGGTCTTTTACATTAACCAGCAGTGAAGCATGCATTCAAAATCCCTCAATGCAATAGCAGAAGAATTGGGCTATTGGGCAGAGATCAACCTGTTGCATACGTCGGCAGTACACATCAAGGGCACCGACAATGTGATGGCAGACAGCTGGAGGTTTCCAAATTTGCTGGAGTTGACGTTATCCAGGTTGTTGTTTTGAGAGATATGCTGAGAGTTTATGAAACCCTTTCTGGATCTCTTTTCAAACAAGGACAATGCTCATCTTTGTCGATTCTGATCCAGGTTTCCGGAACAAGGAGCCTAGGTAGTGGACGTATTGGTGATAAAGTGGCTGAGAAGTCTCCTTTATACATTCCCCCCCTTTTTATTGATCCAGATGGTTCTCTTCAAGTCTCAGCAGGGGGAGGGAACTTGATTCTTGTTGGCCCTGATTGGCCAGAGATGTCATGGTTTCCTCTTATGAACCCCTGGCTCTTCTACCTCCTTGTGTACTGCTCAAGTGTGTCTCTTCTCAGAACGTCGTCCCTGACCTTCTTGCTCCAACTCACTCTATCGCTTTGGAGGTTGAGAAGTCTGGACTGCTAGCAAAGGGTCTTTCCTCTTCCTTAGTGGAGTTAATTCAGCACTCCAGCAGGCCTTCTACTTCGAAGTCTTACTCAAAGAACTGGAAGTCCTTTCAGACCTGATGTTCTGCTCATGATCTTTTGGCACCTACCTGTAGTTTGTCTGCTATTTTGCATTTTCTTCTGAATGGGTTTCACTTGAATCACATTCCACTCTGAAAGCTCATTGGTTTGCGATAAAGGCTTTTAGGGACTTTTCTGAACTTTCATTGATGTTACACTCTTTTGTGTCTAGACTGTTATGATCTTTTGTCAATGGTAAGAACAATGAAAAATCCCTTTTCTCCAACTCAGAATCTTCCTACTCTTTTATAGGCTTTGTAATTTTATCTCTTTGAGGATCTGGATACTGTACAATTAAATATTGTCTCCTATAAAGTTATTTTCCTATTTGCTATCACCTTGCTGAGAACAATTGGGGAGCTGGGAGCCTTAAAATGCTGTCCTCTCTTCATTTGATACTTTGGAAGATGGGGTAACTTTAAGGCCTAGCCCTACCTTTGCTGCAAAGGTTAAGTCTATTTTTGATAGATCTTAGGAAATAATTCTTCCTTCTTTCATTCCCCCTCCTTCCTCTCCGGAGGAACATTTGTTGAATACACTTGATGTTTAAAGACCTCTTTTCATTTATGTCACCAGGCCTCTGCAGTTCAGGAAAACCGACTCCTTGTTTGTGACTTTTGGACAGCCTGGAAAAGACAAGAAGGTGACTTTTATGACTCTGAGTAGGTGGATTAAGTTGTCCATTTTTCTGGCTTTGCAAGGCTTTTTAGAAAATCTTCCAGGTCAGGGATGGTCTACGAGAGGAATGGCCACCTCCTGGGTTGAATTCCAGTGAGTAACAATCTAGGAAATTCCTAGGGTGGTTACTTGTGCCTCAGGGCATACATTTGTCAAGCATTATCGCTTAATACATTTTCTGTTTTGCATTTGAGTACCAATGTTTTGAACTCTGCATTACCCTAAGTCCATCTTGTCCTTGTCACAAACATTACATCCTGCCCACCTTCCCATCAGTCCTTTGGCAAGGGCTTGGCACCCAGGTTGGGTGCATGGTGCTAGCATTTAAGAATCCTCCTGTTCTTTCTTCCTCTTGGAGGGTGACATCACTTTACTTTGTAATGACTGTCACAAGGACGCAATGGACTAAGGCTAATGAAGATTACCAATAAGTAACCAACGCATCACCACTCTTTCTGAATGTGTGTGGCTCATTCTGCAGGACTTGTTCTTTGTATGATTCCTGGATTTTCAGAAGCCCTTTGATGGCAGCACCCCCACACTGAAAATTGTTTCAGCACCACTGGACAAGGGTCAGTTGTCATGCTCATCGGCCAAATTTGCATTGAAGTAGTCTAACTCCCCAGGTCCTGTCTTTTGCTCAATTTGCCTTTGTGAGTTTTCTCTCAATCACTGTTGATTTCCTTTGATCTTTCTTTCTTCTTTCACTTCACCTTCGCCTTCAGTGTATCTTTCGGCCCTGTTAAGAGACACGCCCCCTTGTAGCCACTTCTATACTTCTGTCACCTAATTATTTTCCTATCCTTTCCCCTGTAACGTTGCTGATCCTAGCTATAGCATGACTATCCAGAATCTGTTCACCTGAGTTATGTTCCTCTTATCCCCACGCATCTAATAATCAGCTCTTGGTCTCCCTCCACCTCTCACGTGACATAGTCTGAGCCAGTGTCTCCATCTTGGAGAGACAATCTCTTGCACTTCTGTTGTTCTACTGGCGCTGCCGGCTTGAGCTTTGGTCAGAAGTGGCAAAAGAAGGACTAATGGAAAGTGAACGTGTACTGGAGCAACAGAGTGTATGGAATTACAAGCGTTTAATTAAACGAGAAAAAAAGAGTTTACTTGAGAGAAAAAAGTTAACTTGGCCCGTACGGGGATCGAACCCACGACCTTGGCGTTATTAGCACCACGCTCTAACCAACTGAGCTAACCGGCCATGAATGACAGAGTTATCCTTTTTCCATGACATGCAGATACACAGAAGAGTCGGTCTCACTATCGCAATTCCTTCATACTTTTCTCCTTCCGTCCCCTGTCAGGTTTGCAATAACAAGAGCTGTTGAGTGCTGCACGCCAGCCTCAGCGCCTCTTCTTTCAGTCAATGTCACTGTGTGCTGTGATATCTTTGTAACATTGGTTGTTGCCGGAAGAAAAGGAAAGGATGTATAGGATTTCTATTCTTTTACAACAAAACCCAAAATGCATCGGCTTGCTTGCTCATTAAGTTTACAAGGCCAGCTGCTTTTGAGATATTCTAATTATAGTGGTTATTCGGCGTTGGAGGTAAGAGAGTTGTTTTTAGGTCTGGCCGTTCCTTCTGCTTTAAATTACTCTAGCTCATGTCAACAAAGTAACAACAAAACATAGCCAACGGTTTGTTGCTCAAGCCTTCCCTACTGCACCTTCCCATGTCTCTCCTGCCGACCACAGTGCAGGAAATTTGAGTTTGCATTTGCGCAAAGAGACGTACAACACAAGAAGGGGCGCTTTCGTGCGCCGGGCACCACCCGGCCTGTGCATTCCTCACTGCCGTGAGATCAGTTTACTCAGCAGAGCATGACACTGCAATTGGTTAGTAAGGCCTGCCTGACCAGAATAGTATATTTGGGGTCATGTATTTGATTGCATTTTTAAAACAGTAACAGAACTTCACTGCAATGTTTAAATAGGTCTAGACATATTTAAACAGTGTCAATTTGATAGAAGAATTCTGGAAAATTCAGAGGGGAGGCACCAATGTTTTTTTTTCCCTTTGGGTGGATGTGGCATTAAAGAGTTTGAAGACCACTGGTCTAAGTGGACAGTAATACACCTGGATCCTCCTGAATTCCTCGCAACAGATGCCAGCAAACCTGGCTGGAGAGCTACTGTGTTGGACTGATCCTGTCGATTCAAGTGGTCTTTCCTAGAGAGTCGGAGGTCATGGAAGTAGATGGAGTTGATGGTAAGCTTCAGGGCTTTGAAGTTTTCCCATCATCATCTGTCTCAGAAAAATGTGCTAGTAAAGACAGAGAATAAGGTAGCGGTCTTTTACATTAACCAGCAGTGAAGCATGCATTCAAAATCCCTCAATGCAATAGCAGAAGAATTGGGCTATTGGGCAGAGATCAACCTGTTGCATACGTCGGCAGTACACATCAAGGGCACCGACAATGTGATGGCAGACAGCTGGAGGTTTCCAAATTTGCTGGAGTTGACGTTATCCAGGTTGTTGTTTTGAGAGATATGCTGAGAGTTTGTGAAACCCTTTCTGGATCTCTTTTCAAACAAGGACAATGCTCATCTTTGTCGATTCTGATCCAGGTTTCCGGAACAAGGAGCCTAGGTAGTGGACGTATTGGTGATAAAGTGGCTGAGAAGTCTCCTTTATACATTCCCCCCCTTTTTATTGATCCAGATGGTTCTCTTCAAGTCTCAGCAGGGGGAGGGAACTTGATTCTTGTTGGCCCTGATTGGCCAGAGATGTCATGGTTTCCTCTTATGAACCCCTGGCTCTTCTACCTCCTTGGGTACTGCTCAAGTGTGTCTCTTCTCAGAACGTCGTCCCTGACCTTCTTGCTCCAACTCACTCTATCGCTTTGGAGGTTGAGAAGTCTGGACTGCTAGCAAAGGGTCTTTCCTCTTCCTTAGTGGAGTTAATTCAGCACTCCAGCAGGCCTTCTACTTCGAAGTCTTACTCAAAGAACTGGAAGTCCTTTCAGACCTGATGTTCTGCTCATGATCTTTTGGCACCTACCTGTAGTTTGTCTGCTATTTTGCATTTTCTTCTGAATGGGTTTCACTTGAATCACATTCCACTCTGAAAGCTCATTGGTTTGCGATAAAGGCTTTTAGGGACTTTTCTGAACTTTCATCGATGTTACACTCTTTTGTGTCTAGACTGTTATGATCTTTTGTCAATGGTAAGAACAATGAAAAATCCCTTTTCTCCAACTCAGAATCTTCCTACTCTTTTATAGGCTTTGCAATTTTATCTCTTTGAGGATCTGGATACTGTACAATTAAAGATTGTCTCCTATAAAGTTATTTTCCTATTTGCTATCACCTTGCTGAGAACAATTGGGGAGCTGGGAGCCTTAAAATGCTGTCCTCTCTTCATTTGATACTTTGGAAGATGGGGTAACTTTAAGGTCTAGCCCTACCTTTGCTGCAAAGGTTAAGTCTATTTTTGATAGATCTTATGAAATAATTCTTCCTTCTTTCATTCCCTCTCCTTCCTCTCCGGACGAACTTTTGTTGAATAAACTTGATGTTTAAAGAGCTCTTTTCATTTATGTCACCAGGCCTCTGCAGTTCAGGAAAACCGACTCCTTGTTTGTGACTTTTGCACAGCCTGGAAAAGACAAGAAGGTGACTTTTATGACTCTGAGTAGGTGGATTAAGTTGTCAATTTTTCTGGCTTTGCAAGGCTTTTTAGAAAATCTTCCAGGTCAGGGATGGCCTACGAGAGGAATGGCCACCTCCTGGGTTGAATTCCAGTGAGTAACAATCTAGGAAATTCCGAGGGTGGTTACTTGGGCCTCAGGGCATACATTTGTCAAGCATTATCGCTTAATAAATTTTCTGTTTTGCATTTGAGTACCAATGTTTTGAACTCTGCATTACCCTAAGTCCATCTTGTCCTTGTCACAAACATTACATCCTGCCCACCTTCCCATCAGTCCTTTGGCAAGGGCTTGGCACCCAGGTTGGGTGCATGGCGCTAGCATTTAAGAATCCTCCTGTTCTTTCTTCCTCTTGGAGGGTGACATCACTTTACTTTGTAATGACTGTCACAAGGACGCAATGAACTAAGGCTAATGAAGATTACCAATAAGTAACCAACGCATCACCACTCTTTCTGAATGTGCGTGGCTCATTCTGCAGGACTTGTTCTTTGTATGATTCCTGGATTTTCAGAAGCCCTTTGATGGCAGCACCCCCACACTGAAAATTGTTTCAGCACCACTGGACAAGGGTCAGTTGTCATGCTCATCTGCGGCGTAAATGTGCATTGAAGTAGTCTAACTCCCCAGGTCCTGTCTTTTGCTCAATTTGCCTTTGTGAGTTTTCTCTCAATCACTGTTGATTTCCTTTGATCTTTCTTTCTTCTTTCACTTCACCTTCGCCTTCAGTGTATCTTTCGGCCCTGTTAAGAGACACGCCCCCTTGTAGCCACTTCTATACTTCTGTCACCTAATTATTTTCCTATCCTTTCCCCTGTAACGTTGCTGATCCTAGCTATAGCATGACTATCCAGAATCTGTTCACCTGAGTTATGTTCCTCTTATCCCCACGCATCTAATAATCAGCTCTTGGTCTCCCTCCACCTCTCACGTGACATAGTCTGAGCCAGTGTCTCCATCTTGGAGAGACAATCTCTTGCACTTCTGTTGTTCTACTGGCGCTGCCGACTTGAGCTTTGGTCAGAAGTGGCAAATGAAGGACTAATGGAAAGTGAACGTGTACTGGAGCAACAGAGTGTATGGATTTACAAGCGTTTGATTAAATGAGAAAAAAAGAGTTTACTTGAGAGAAAAAACTTAACTTGGCCCGTACGGGGATCGAACCCACAACCTTGGCGTTATTAGCACCACGCTCTAACCAACTGAGCTATCCAGCCATGAATGACAGAGTTATCCTTTTTCCATGACATGCAGATACACAGAAGAGTCGTCTCACTATCGCAATTCCTTCATACTTTTCTCCTTCCGTCCCCTGTCTGGATTGCAATAACAAGAGCTGTTGAGTGCTGCACGCCAGCCTCAGCGCCTCTTCTTTCAGTCAATGTCACTGTGTGCTGTGATATCTTTGTAACATTGGTTGTTGCCGGAAGAAAAGGAAAGGATGAATAGGATTTCTATTCTTTTACAACAAAACCCAAAATGCATCGGCTTGCTTGCTCATTAAGTTTACAAGGCCAGCTGCTTTTGAGATATTCTAATTATAGTGGTTATTCGGCGTTGGAGGTAAGAGAGTTGTTTTTAGGTCTGGCCGTTCCTTCTGCTTTAAATTACTCTAGCTCATGTCAACAAAGTAACAACAAAACATAGCCAACGGTTTGTTGCTCAAGCCTTCTCTACTGCACCTTCCCATGTCTCTCCTGCCGACCACAGTGCAGGAAATTTGAGTTTGCATTTGCGCAAACAGACGTACAACACAAGAAGGGGCGCTTTTGTGCGCTGGGCACCACCCGGCCTGTGCATTCCTCACTGCCGTGAGATCAGTTTACTCAGCAGAGCATGACACTGCAATTGGTTAGTAAGGCCTGCCTGACCAGAATAGTATATTTGGGGTCATGTATTTGATTGCATTTTTAAAACAGTAACAGAACTTAACTGCAATGTTTAAATAGGTCTAGACATATTTAAACAGTGTCAATTTGATAGAAGAATTCTGGAAAATTCAGAGGGGAGGCACCAATGTTTTTTTTTCCCTTTGGGTGGATGTGGCATTAAAGAGTTTGAAGACCACTGGTCTAAGTGGACACTAATACACCTGGATCCTCCTGAATTCCTCGCAACAGATGCCAGCAAACCTGGCTGGAGAGCTACTGTGTTGGACTGATCCTGTCGATTCAAGTGGTCTTTCCTAGAGAGTCGGAGGTCATGGAAGTAGATGGAGTTGATGGTAAGCTTCAGGGCTTTGAAGTTTTCCCATCATCATCTGTCTCAGAAAAATGTGCTAGTAAAGACAGAGAATAAGGTAGCGGTCTTTTACATTAACCAGCAGTGAAGCATGCATTCAAAATCCCTCAATGCAATAGCAGAACAATTGGGCTATTGGGCAGAGATCAACCTGTTGCATACGTCGGCAGTACACATCAAGGGCACCGACAATGTGATGGCAGACAGCTGGAGGTTTCCACATTTGCTGGAGTTGACGTTATCCAGGTCGTTGTTTTGAGAGATATGCTGAGAGTTTGTGAAACCCTTTCTGGATCTCTTTTCAAACAAGTACAATGCTCATCTTTGTCGATTCAGATCCAGGTTTCCGGAACAAGGAGCCTAGGTAGTGGACGTATTGGTGATAAAGTGGCTGAGAAGTCTCCTTTATACATTCCACCCCTTTTTATTGATCCAGATAGTTCTCTTCAAGTCTCAGCAGGGGGAGGGAACTTGATTCTTGTTGGCCCTGATTGGCCAGAGATGTCATGGTTTCCTCTTCTGAACCCCTGGCTCTTCTACCTCCTTGGGTACTGCTCAAGTGTGTCTCTTCTGAGAACGTCGTCCCTGACCTTCTTGCTCCAACTCACTCTATCGCTTTGGAGGTTGAGAAGTCTGGACTGCTAGCAAAGGGTCTTTCCTCTTCCTTAGTGGAGTTAATTCAGCACTCCAGCAGGCCTTCTACTTCGAAGTCTTACTCAAAGAACTGGAAGTCCTTTCAGACGTGATGTTCTGCTCATGATCTTTTGGCACCTACCTGTAGTTTGTCTGCTATTTTGCATTTTCTTCTGAATGGGTTTCACTTGAATCTCTTTCCACTCTGAAAGCTCATTGGTTTGCGATAAAGGCTTTTAGGGACTTTTCTGAACTTTCATCGATGTTACACTCTTTTGTGTCTAGACTGTTATGATCTTTTGTCAATGGTAAGAACAATGAAAAATCCCTTTTCTCCTACTCAGAATCCTCCTACTCTTTTATAGGCTTTGCAATTTTATCTCTTTGAGGATCTGGATACTGTACAATTAAAGATTGTCTCCTATAAAGTTATTTTCCTATTTGCTATCACCTTGCTGAGAACAATTGGGGAGCTGGGAGCCTTAAAATGCTGTCCTCTCTTCATTTGATACTTTGGAAGATGGGATAACTTTGAGGCCTAGCCCTACCTTTGCTGCAAAGGTTAAGTCTATTTTTGATAGATCTTATGAAATAATTCTTCCTTCTTTCATTCCCTCTCCTTCCTCTCCGGAGGAACATTTGTTGAATACACTTGATGTTTAAAGAGCTCTTTTCATTTATGTCACCAGGCCTCTGCAGTTCAGGAAAACCGACTCCTTGTTTGTGACTTTTGGACAGCCTGGAAAAGACAAGAAGGTGACTTTTATGATTCTGAGTAGGTGGGTTAAGTTGTCAATTTTTCTGGCTTTGCAAGGCTTTTTAGAAAATCTTCCAGGTCAGGGATGGTCTACGAGAGGAATGGCCACCTCCTGGGTTGAATTCCAGTGTGTAACAATCTAGGAAATTCCTAGGGTGGTTACTTGGGCCTCAGGGTATACATTTGTCAAGCATTATCGCTTAATAAATTTTCTGTTTTGCATTTGAGTACCAATGTTTTGAACTCTGCATTACCCTAAGTCCATCTTGTCCTTGTCACAAACATTACATCCTGCCCACCTTCCCATCAGTCCTTTGGCAAGGGCTTGGCCCCCAGGTTGGGTGATTGGCGCTAGCATTTAAGAATCCTCCTGTTCTTTCTTCCTCTTGGAGGGTGACATCACTTTACTTTGTAATGACTGTCACAAGGACGCAATGGACTAAGGCTAATGAAGATTACCAATAACTAACCAACGCATCACCACTCTTTCTGAATGTGCATGGCTCATTCTGCAGGACTTGTTCTTTGTATGATTCCTGGATTTTCAAAAGCCCTTTGATGGCAGCACCCCCACACTGAAAATTGTTTCAGCACCACTGGACAAGGGTCAGTTGTCATGCTCATCTGCGGTGTAAATTTGCATTGAAGTAGTCTAACTCCCCAGGTCCTGTCTTTTGCTCAATTTGCCTTTGTGAGTTTTCTCTCAATCACTGTTGATTTCCTTTGATCTTTCTTTCTTCTTTCACTTCACCTTCGCCTTCAGTGTATCTTTCGGCCCTGTTAAGAGACACGCCCCCTTGTAGCCACTTCTATACTTCTGTCACCTAATTATTTTCCTATCCTTTCTCCTGTAACGTTGCTGATCCTAGCTATAGCATGACTATCCAGAATCTGTTCACCTGAGTTATGTTCCTCTTATCCCCACGCATCTAATAATCAGCTCTTGGTCTCCCTCCACCTCTCACGTGACATAGTCTGAGCCAGTGTCTCCATCTTGGAGAGACAATCTCTTGCACTTCTGTTGTTCTACTGGCGCTGCCGGCTTGAGCTTTGGTCAGAAGTGGCAAAAGAAGGACTAATGGAAAGTGAACGTGTACTGGAGCAACAGAGTGTATGGATTTACAAGCGTTTGATTAAATGAGAAAAAAAGAGTTTACTTGAGAGAAAAAACTTAACTTGGCCCATACGGGGATCGAATCCGCGACCTTGGCGTTATTAGTACCACGCTCTAACCAACTGAGCTAACCGGCCATGAATGACAGATTTATCCTTTTTCCATGACATGCAGATACACAGAAGAGTCGGTCTCACTATCGCAATTCCTTCATACTTTTCTCCTTCCGTCCCCTGTCTGGATTGCAATAACAAGAGCTGTTGAGTGCTGCACGCCAGCCTCAGCGCCTCTTCTTTCAGTCAATGTCACTGTGTGCTGTGATATCTTTGTAACATTGGTTGTTGCCGGAAGAAAAGGAAAGGATGGATAGGATTTCTATTCTTTTACAACAAAACCCAAAATGCATCGGCTTGCTTGCTCATTAAGTTTACAAGGCCAGCTGCTTTTGAGATATTCTAATTATAGTGGTTATTCGGCGTTGGAGGTAAGAGAGTTGTTTTTAGGTCTGGCCGTTCCTTCTGCTTTAAATTACTCTAGCTCATGTCAACAAAGTAACAACAAAACATAGCCAACGGCTTGTTGCTCAAGCCTTCCCTACTGCACCTTCCCATGTCTCTCCTGCCGACCACAGTGCAGGAAATTTGAGTTTGCATTTGCGCAAAGAGATGTACAACACAAGAAGGCGCGCTTTCGTGTGCCGGGCACCACCCAGCCTGTGCATTCCTCACTGCTGTGAGATCAGTTTACTCAGCAGAGCATGACGCTGCAATTGGTTAGTAAGGCCTGCCTGACCAGAATAGTATATTTGGGGTCATGTATTTGATTGCATTTTTAAAACAGTAACAGAACTTAACTGCAATGTTTAAATAGGTCTAGACATATTTAAACAGTGTCAATTTGATAGAAGAATTCTGGAAAATTCAGAGGGGAGGCACCAATGTATTTTTTTCCCTTTGGGTGGATGTGGCATTAAAGAGTTTGAAGACCACTGGTCTAAGTGGACACTAATACACCTGGATCCTCCTGAATTCCTCGCAACAGATGCCAGCAAACCTGGCTGGAGAGCTACTGTGTTGGACTGATCCTGTCGATTCAAGTGGTCTTTCCTAGAGAGTCGGAGGTCATGGAAGTAGATGGAGTTGATGGTAAGCTTCAGGGCTTTGAAGTTTTCCCATCATCATCTGTCTCAGAAAAATGTGCTAGTAAAGACAGAGAATAAGGTAGCGGTCTTTTACATTAACCAGCAGTGAAGCATGCATTCAAAATCCCTCAATGCAATAACAGAACAATTGGGCTGTTGGGCAGAGATCAACCTGTTGCATACGTCGGCAGTACACATCAAGGGCACCGACAATGTGATGGCAGACAGCTGGAGGTTTCCAAATTTGCTGGAGTTGACGTTATCCAGGTCGTTGTTTTGAGAGATATGCCGAGAGTTTGTGAAACCCTTTCTGGATCTCTTTTCAAACAAGGACAATGCTCATCTTTGTCGATTCTGATCCAGGTTTCCGGAACAAGGAGCCTAGGTAGTGGACGTATTGGTGATAAAGTGGCTGAGAAGTCTCCTTTATACATTCCCCCCCCTTATTATTGATCCAGATGGTTCTCTTCAAGTCTCAGCAGGGGGAGGGAACTTGATTCTTGTTGGCCCTGATTGGCCAGAGATGTCATGGTTTCCTCTTCTGAACCCCTGGTTCTTCTACCTCCTTGGGTACTGCTAAAGTGTGTCTCTTCTCAGAACGTCGTCCCTGACCTTCTTGCTCCAACTCACTCTATCGCTTGGGAGGTTGAGAAGTCTGGACTGCTAGCAAAGGCTCTTTCCTCTTCCTTAGTGGAGTTAATTCAGCACTCCAGCAGGCCTTCTACTTCGAAGTCTTACTCAAAGAACTGGAAGTCCTTTCAGACGTGATGATCTGCTCATGATCTTTTGGCACCTACCTGTAGTTTGTCTGCTATTTTGCATTTTCTTCTGAATGGGTTTCACTTGAATCTCTTTCCACTCTGAAAGCTCATTGGTTTGCGATAAAGGCTTTTAGGGACTTTTCTGAACTTTCATCGATGTTACACTCTTTGGTGTCTAGACTGTTATGATCTTTTGTCAATGGTAAGAACAATGAAAAATCCCTTTTCTCCAACTCAGAATCTTCCTACTCTTTTATAGGCTTTGCAATTTTATCTCTTTGAGGATCTGGATACTGTACAATTAAAGATTGTCTCCTATAAAGTTATTTTCCTATTTGCTATCACCTTGCTGAGAACAATTGGGGAGCTGGGAGCCTTAAAATGCTGTCCTCTCTTCATTTGATACTTTGGAAGATGGGATAACTTTGAGGCCTAGCCCTACCTTTGCTGCAAAGGTTAAGTCTATTTTTGATAGAGCTTATGAAATAATTCTTCCTTCTTTCATTCCCTCTCCTTCCTCTCCGGAGGAACATTTGTTGAATACACTTGATGTTTAAAGAGCTCTTTTCATTTATGTCACCAGGCCTCTGCAGTTCAGGAAAACCGACTCCTTGTTTGTGACTTTTGGACAGCCTGGAAAAGACAAGAAGGTGACTTTTATGATTCTGAGTAGGTGGGTTAAGTTGTCAATTTTTCTGGCTTTGCAAGGCTTTTTAGAAAATCTTCCAGGTCAGGGATGGTCTACGAGAGGAATGGCCACCTCCTGGGTTGAATTCCAGTGTGTAACAATCTAGGAAATTCCTAGGGTGGTTACTTGGGCCTCAGGGTATACATTTGTCAAGCATTATCGCTTAATAAATTTTCTGTTTTGCATTTGAGTACCAATGTTTTGAACTCTGCATTACCCTAAGTCCATCTTGTCCTTGTCACAAACATTACATCCTGCCCACCTTCCCATCAGTCCTTTGGCAAGGGCTTGGCCCCCAGGTTGGGTGATTGGCGCTAGCATTTAAGAATCCTCCTGTTCTTTCTTCCTCTTGGAGGGTGACATCACTTTACTTTGTAATGACTGTCACAAGGACGCAATGGACTAAGGCTAATGAAGATTACCAATAAGTAACCAACGCATCACCACTCTTTCTGAATGTGCATGGCTCATTCTGCAGGACTTGTTCTTTGTATGATTCCTGGATTTTCAAAAGCCCTTTGATGGCAGCACCCCCACACTGAAAATTGTTTCAGCACCACTGGACAAGGGTCAGTTGTCATGCTCATCTGCGGTGTAAATTTGCATTGAAGTAGTCTAACTCCCCAGGTCCTGTCTTTTGCTCAATTTGCCTTTGTGAGTTTTCTCTCAATCACTGTTGATTTCCTTTGATCTTTCTTTCTTCTTTCACTTCACCTTCGCCTTCAGTGTATCTTTCGGCCCTGTTAAGAGACACGCCCCCTTGTAGCCACTTCTATACTTCTGTCACCTAATTATTTTCCTATCCTTTCTCCTGTAACGTTGCTGATCCTAGCTATAGCATGACTATCCAGAATCTGTTCACCTGAGTTATGTTCCTCTTATCCCCACGCATCTAATAATCAGCTCTTGGTCTCCCTCCACCTCTCACGTGACATAGTCTGAGCCAGTGTCTCCATCTTGGAGAGACAATTTCTTGCACTTCTGTTGTTCTACTGGCGCTGCCGGCTTGAGCTTTGGTCAGAAGTGGCAAAAGAAGGACTAATGGAAAGTGAACGTGTACTGGAGCAACAGTGTGTATGGATTTACAAGCGTTTGATTAAATGAGAAAAAAAGAGTTTACTTGAGAGAAAAAACTTAACTTGGCCCATACGGGGATCGAACCCGCGACCTTGGCGTTATTAGTACCACGCTCTAACCAACTGAGCTAACCGGCCATGAATGACAGATTTATCCTTTTTCCATGACATGCAGATACACAGAAGAGTCGGTCTCACTATCACAATTCCTTCATACTTTTCTCCTTCCGTCCCCTGTCTGGATTGCAATAACAAGAGCTGTTGAGTGCTGCACGCCAGCCTCAGCGCCTCTTCTTTCAGTCAATGTCACTGTGTGCTGTGATATCTTTGTAACATTGGTTGTTGCCGGAAGAAAAGGAAAGGATGGATAGGATTTCTATTCTTTTACAACAAAACCCAAAATGCATCGGCTTGCTTGCTCATTAAGTTTACAAGGCCAGCTGCTTTTGAGATATTCTAATTATAGTGGTTATTCGGCGTTGGAGGTAAGAGAGTTGTTTTTAGGTCTGGCCGTTCCTTCTGCTTTAAATTACTCTAGCTCATGTCAACAAAGTAACAACAAAACATAGCCAACGGTTTGTTGCTCAAGCCTTCCCTACTGCACCTTCCCATGTCTCTCCTGCCGACCACAGTGCAGGAAATTTGAGTTTGCATTTGCGCAAAGAGATGTACAACACAAGAAGGCGCGCTTTCGTGTGCCGGGCACCACCCAGCCTGTGCATTCCTCACTGCTGTGAGATCAGTTTACTCAGCAGAGCATGACGCTGCAATTGGTTAGTAAGGCCTGCCTGACCAGAATAGTATATTTGGGGTCATGTATTTGATTGCATTTTTAAAACAGTAACAGAACTTAACTGCAATGTTTAAATAGGTCTAGACATATTTAAACAGTGTCAATTTGATAGAAGAATTCTGGAAAATTCAGAGGGGAGGCACCAATGTATTTTTTTCCCTTTGGGTGGATGTGGCATTAAAGAGTTTGAAGACCACTGGTCTAAGTGGACACTAATACACCTGGATCCTCCTGAATTCCTCGCTACAGATGCCAGCAAACCTGGCTGGAGAGCTACTGTGTTGGACTGATCCTGTCGATTCAAGTGGTCTTTCCTAGAGAGTCGGAGGTCATGGAAGTAGATGGAGTTGATGGTAAGCTTCAGGGCTTTGAAGTTTTCCCATCATCATCTGTCTCAGAAAAATGTGCTAGTAAAGACAGAGAATAAGGTAGCGGTCTTTTACATTAACCAGCAGTGAAGCATGCATTCAAAATCCCTCAATGCAATAACAGAACAATTGGGCTGTTGGGCAGAGATCAACCTGTTGCATACGTCGGCAGTACACATCAAGGGCACCGACAATGTGATGGCAGACAGCTGGAGGTTTCCAAATTTGCTGGAGTTGACGTTATCCAGGTCGTTGTTTTGAGAGATATGCCGAGAGTTTGTGAAACCCTTTCTGGATCTCTTTTCAAACAAGGACAATGCTCATCTTTGTCGATTCTGATCCAGGTTTCCGGAACAAGGAGCCTAGGTAGTGGACGTATTGGTGATAAAGTGGCTGAGAAGTCTCCTTTATACATTCCCCCCCCTTATTATTGATCCAGATGGTTCTCTTCAAGTCTCAGCAGGGGGAGGGAACTTGGTTCTTGTTGGCCCTGATTGGCCAGAGATATCATGGTTTCCTCTTCTGAACCCCTGGTTCTTCTACCTCCTTGGGTACTGCTAAAGTGTGTCTCTTCTCAGAACGTCGTCCCTGACCTTCTTGCTCCAACTCACTCTATCGCTTTGGAGGTTGAGAAGTCTGGACTGCTAGCAAAGGCTCTTTCCTCTTCCTTAGTGGAGTTAATTCAGCACTCCAGCAGGCCTTCTACTTCGAAGTCTTACTCAAAGAACTGGAAGTCCTTTCAGACGTGATGATCTGCTCATGATCTTTTGGCACCTACCTGTAGTTTGTCTGCTATTTTGCATTTTCTTCTGAATGGGTTTCACTTGAATCTCTTTCCACTCTGAAAGCTCATTGGTTTGCGATAAAGGCTTTTAGGGACTTTTCTGAACTTTCATCGATGTTACACTCTTTGGTGTCTAGACTGTTATGATCTTTTGTCAATGGTAAGAACAATGAAAAATCCCTTTTCTCCAACTCAGAATCTTCCTACTCTTTTATAGGCTTTGCAATTTTATCTCTTTGAGGATCTGGATACTGTACAATTAAAGATTGTCTCCTATAAAGTTATTTTCCTATTTGCTATCACCTTGCTGAGAACAATTGGGGAGCTGGGAGCCTTAAAATGCTGTCCTCTCTTCATTTGATACTTTGGAAGATGGGGTAACTTTAAGGCCTAGCCCTACCTTTGCTGCAAAGGTTAAGTCTATTTTTGATTGATCTTAGGAAATAATTCTTCCTACTTTCATTCCCTCTCCTTCCTCTCCGGAAGAACATTTATTGAATACACTTGATGTTTAAAGAGCTCTTTTCATTTATGTCACCAGGCCTCTGCAGTTCAGGAAAACCGACTCCTTGTTTGTGACTTTTGGACAGCCTGGAAAAGACAAGAAGGTGACTTTTATGACTCTGAGTAGGTGGATTAAGTTGTCAATTTTTCTGGCTTTGCAAGGCTTTTTAGAAAATCTTCCAGGTCAGGGATGGTCTACGAGAGGAATGGCCACCTCCTGGGTTGAATTCCAGTGAGTAACAATCTAGGAAATTCCTAGGGTGGTTACTTGGGCCTCAATGCATACATTTGTGAAGGATTATCGCTTAACAAATTTTCTGTTTTGCATTTGAGTACCAATGTTTTGAACTCTGCATTACCCTAAGTCCATCTTGTCCTTGTCACAAACATTACATCCTGCAAACCTTCCCATCAGTCCTTTGGCAAGGGCTTGGCACCCAGGTTGGGTGCATGGCGCTAGCATTTAAGAATCCTCCTGTTCTTTCTTCCTCTTGGAGGGTGACATCACTTTACTTTGTAATGACTGTCACAAGGACGCAATGGACTAAGGCTAATGAAGATTACCAATAAGTAACCAACGCATCACCACTCTTTCTGAATGTGCATGGCTCATTCTGCAGGACTTGTTCTTTGTATGATTCCTGGATTTTCAGAAGCCCTTTGATGGCAGCACCCCCACACTGAAAATTGTTTCAGCACCACTGGACAAGGGTCAGTTGTCATGCTCATCTGCGGCGTAAATTTGCATTGAAGTAGTCTAACTCCCCAGGTCTTGTCTTTTGCTCAATTTGCATTTGTGAGTTTCCTTTCAATCACTGTTGATTTCCTTTGATCTTTCTTTCTTCTTTCACTTCACCTTCGCCTTCAGTGTATCTTTCGGCCCTGTTAAGAGACACGCCCCCCTTGTAGCCACTTCTATACTTCTGTCACCTAATTATTTTCCTATCCTTTCCCCTGTAACGTTGCTGATCCTAGCTATAGCATGACTATCCAGAATCTGTTCACCTGAGTTATGTTCCTCTTATCCCCACGCATCTAATAATCAGCTCTTGGTCTCCCTCCACCTATCACGTGACATAGTCTGAGCCAGTGTCTCCATCTTGGAGAGACAATCTCTTGCACTTCTGTTGTTCTACTGGCGCTGCCGGCTTCAGCTTTGGTCAGAAGTGGCAAAAGAAGGACTAATGGAAAGTGAACGTGTACTAGAGCAACAGAGTGTATGGATTTACAAGCGTTTGATTCAATGAGAAAAAAAGAGTTTACTTAAGAGAAAAAACTTAACTTTGCCCGTACGGGGATCGAACCCGCGACCTTGGCGTTATTAGCACTACGCTCTAACCAACTGAGCTAACCGGCCATGAATGTCAAAGTTATCCTTTTTCCATGACATGCAGATACACAGAAGAGTTGGTCTCACTATCGCAATTCCTTCATACTTTTCTCCTTCCGTCCCCTGTCTGGATTGCGATAACAAGAGCTGTTGAGTGCTGCACGCCAGCCTCAGCGCCTCTTCTTTCAGTCAATGTCACTGTGTGCTGTGATATCTTTGTAACATTGGTTGTTGCCGGAAGAAAAGGAAAGGATGGATAGGATTTCTATTCTTTTACAACAAAACCCAAAATGCATCGGCTTGCTTGCTCATTAAGTTTACAAGGCCAGCTGCTTTTGAGATATTCTAATTATAGTGGTTATTCGGCGTTGGAGGTAAGAGAGTTGTTTTTAGGTCTGGCCGTTCCTTCTGCTTTAAATTACTCTAGCTCATGTCAACAAAGTAACAACAAAACATAGCCAACGGTTTGTTGCTCAAGCCTTCCCTACTGCACCTTCCCATGTCTCTCCTGCCGACCACAGTTCAGGAAATTTGAGTTTGCATTTGCGCAAAGAGACGTACAACACAAGAAGGGGCGCTTTCGTGCGCCGGGCACCACCCGGCCTGTGCATTCCTCACTGCCGTGAGATCAGTTTACTCAGCAGAGCATGACACTGCAATTGGTTTGTAAGGCCTGCCTGGCCAGAATAGTATATTTGGGGTCATGTATTTGATTGCATTTTTAAAACAGTAACAGAACTTAACTGGAATGTTTAAATAGGTCTAGACATATTTAAACAGTGTCAATTTGATAGAAGAATTCTGGAAAATTCAGAGGGGAGGCACCAATGTTTTTTTTTCCCTTTGGGTGGATGTGGCATTAAAGAGTTTGAAAACCACTGGTCTAAGTGGACACTAATACACCTGGATCCTCCTGAATTCCTCGCAACAGATGCCAGCAAACCTGGCTGGAGAGCTACTGTGTTGGACTGATCCTGTCGATTCAAGTGGTCTTTCCTAGAGAGTCGGAGGTCATGGAAGTAGATGGAGTTGATGGTAAGCTTCAGGGCTTTGAAGTTTTCCCATCATCATCTGTCTCAGAAAAATGTGCTAGTAAAGACAGAGAATAAGGTAGCAGTCTTTTACATTAACCAGCAGTGAAGCATGCATTCAAAATCCCTCAATGCAATAGCAGAACAATTGGGCTATTGGGCAGAGATCAACCTGTTGCATACGTCGGCAGTACACATCAAGGGCAACGACAATGTGATGGCAGACAGCTGGAGGTTTCCAAATTTGCTGGAGTTGACGTTATCCAGGTCGTTGTTTTGAGAGATATGCCGAGAGTTTGTGAAACCCTTTCTGGATCTCTTTTCAAACAAGGACAATGCTCATCTTTGTCGATTCTGATCCAGGTTTCCGGAACAAGGAGCCTAGGTAGTGGACGTATTGGTGATAAAGTGGCTGAGAAGTCTCCTTTATACATTCCCCCCCTTTTTATTGATCCAGATGGTTCTCTTCAAGTCTCAGCAGCGGGAGGGAACTTGATACTTGTTGGCCCTGATTGGCCAGAGATGTCATGGTTTCCTCTTCTGAACCCCTGGCTCGTCTACCTCCTTGGGTACTGCTCAAGTGTTTCTCTTCTCAGAACGTCGGCCCTGACCTTCTTGCTCCAACTCACTCTATCGCTTTGGAGGTTGAGAAGTCTGGACTGCTAGCAAAGGGTCTTTCCTCTTCCTTAGTGGAGTTAATTCAGCACTCCAGCAGGCCTTCTACTTCGAAGTCTTACTCAAAGACCTGTAAGTCCTTTCAGCCGTGATGTTCTGCTCATGATCTTTTGGCACCTACCTGTAGTTTGTCTGCTATTTTGCATTTTCTTCTGAATGGGTTTCACTTGAATCTCTTTCCACTCTGAAAGCTCATTGGTTTGCGATAAAGGCTTTTAGGTACTTTTCTGAACTTTCATCGATGTTACACTCTTTGGTGTCTAGACTGTTATGATCTTTTGTCAATGGTAAGAACAATGAAAAATCCCTTTTCTCCAACTCAGAATCTTCCTACTCTTTTATAGGCTTTGCAATTTTATCTCTTTGAGGATCTGGATACTGTACACTTAAAGATTGTCTCCTATAAAGTTATTTTCCTATTTGCTATCACCTTGCTGAGAACAATTGGGGAGCTGGGAGCCTTAAAATGCTGTCCTCTCTTCATTTGATACTTTGGAAGATGGGGTAACTTTAAGGCCTAGCCCTACCTTTGCTGCAAAGGTTAAGTCTATTTTTGATAGATCTTAGGAAATAATTCTTCCTTCTTTCATTCCCTCTCCTTCCTCTCCGGAGGAACATTTGTTGAATACACTTGATGTTTAAAGAGCTCTTTTCATTTATGTCACCAGGCCTCTGCAGTTAAGGAAAACCGACTCCTTGTTTGTGACTTTTGGACAGCCTGGAAAAGACAAGAAGGTGACTTTTATGACTCTGAGTAGGTGGATTAAGTTGTCAATTTTTCTGGATTTCCAAGGCTTTTTAGAAAATCTTCCAGGTCAGGGATGGTCTACGAGAGGAATGGCCACCTCCTGGGTTGAATTCCAGTGAGTAACAATCTAGGAAATTCCTAGGGTGGTTACTTGGGCCTCAAGGCATACATTTGTCAAGCATTATTACTTAATAAATTTTCTGTTTTGCATTTGAGTACCAATGTTTTGAACTCTGCATTACCCTAAGTCCATCTTGTCCTTGTCACAAACATTACATCCTGCCCACCTTCCCATCAGTCCTTTGGCAAGGGCTTGGCACCCAGGTTGGGTGCATGGCGCTAGCATTTAAGAATCCTCCTGTTCTTTCTTCCTCTTGGAGGGTGACATCACTTTACTTTGTAATGACTGTCACAAGGACGCAATGGACTAAGGCTAATGAAGATTACCAATAACTAACCAACGCATCACCACTCTTTCTGAATGTGCGTGGCTCATTCTGCAGGACTTGTTCTTTGTATGATTCCTGGATTTTCAGAAGCCCTTTGATGGCAGCACCCCCACACTGAAAATTGTTTCAGCACCACTGGACAAGGGTCAGTTGTCATGCTCATCTGCGGCGTAAATTTGCATTGAAGTAGTCTAACTCCCCAGGTCCTGTCTTTTGCTCAATTTGCCTTTGTGAGTTTTCTCTCAATCACTGTTGATTTCCTTTGATCTTTCTTTCTTCTTTCACTTCACCTTCACCTTCAGTGTATCTTTCGGCCCTGTTAAGAGACACGCCCCCGTGTAGCCACTTCTATACTTCTGTCACCTAATTATTTTCCTATCCTTCCCCCTGTAACGTTGCTGATCCTAGCTATAGCATGACTATCCAGAATCTGTTCACCTGAGTTATGTTCCTCTTATCCCCACGCATCTAATAATCAGCTCTTGGTGTCCCTCCACCTCTCACGTGACATAGTCTGAGCCAGTGTCTCCATCTTGGAGAGACAATCTCTTGCACTTCTGTTGTTCTACTGGCGCTGCCGGCTTGAGCTTTGGTCAGAAGTGGCAAAAGAAGGACTAATGGAAAGTGAACGTGTACTGGAGCAACAGAGTGTATGGATTTACAAGCGTTTGATTAAATGAGAAAAAAAGAGTTTACTTGAGAGAAAAAACTTACCTTGGCCCGTACGGGGATCGAACCCACGACCTTGGCGTTATTAGCACCATGCTCTAACCAACTGAGCTAACCGGCCATGAACAACAGAGTTATCCTTTTTCCATGGCATGCAGATACACAGAAGAGTCGGTCTCACTATCGCAATTCCTTCATACTTTTCTCCTTCCGTCCCCTGTCTGGATTGCGATAACAAGAGCTGTTGAGTGCTGCACGCCAGCCTCAGCGCCTCTTCTTTCAGTCAATGTCACTGTGTGCTGTGATATCTTTGTAACATTGGTTGTTGCCGGAAGAAAAGGAAAGGATGGATAGGATTTCTATTCTTTTACAACAAAACCCAAAATGCATCGGCTTGCTTGCTCATTAAGTTTACAAGGCCAGCTGCTTTTGAGATATTCTAATTATAGTGGTTATTCGGCGTTGGAGGTAAGAGAGTTGTTTTTAGGTCTGGCCGTTCCTTCTGCTTTAAATTACTCTAGCTCATGTCAACAAAGTAACAACAAAACATAGCCAACGGTTTGTTGCTCAAGCCTTCCCTACTGCACCTTCCCATGTCTCTCCTGCCGACCACAGTGCAGGAAATTTGAGTTTGCATTTGCGCAAAGAGACGTACAACACAAGAAGGAGCGCTTTCGTGCACCGGGCCCCACCCGGCCTGTGCATTCCTCACTGCCGTGAGATCAGTTTACTCAGCAGAGCATGACACTGCAATTGGTTTGTAAGGCCTGCCTGACCAGAATAGTATATTTGGGGTCATGTATTTGATTGCATTTTTAAAACAGTAACAGAACTTAACTGGAATGTTTAAATAGGTCTAGACATATTTAAACAGTGTCAATTTGATAGAAGAATTCTGGAAAATTCAGAGGGGAGGCACCAATGTTTTTTTTTCCCTTTGGGTGGATGTGGCATTAAAGAGTTTGAAAACCACTGGTCTAAGTGGACACTAATACACCTGGATCCTCCTGAATTCCTCGCAACAGATGCCAGCAAACCTGGCTGGAGAGCTACTGTGTTGGACTGATCCTGTCGATTCAAGTGGTCTTTCCTAGAGAGTCGGAGGTCATGGAAGTAGATGGAGTTGATGGTAAGCTTCAGGGCTTTGAAGTTTTCCCATCATCATCTGTCTCAGAAAAATGTGCTAGTAAAGACAGAGAATAAGGTAGCAGTCTTTTACATTAACCAGCAGGGAAGCATGCATTCAAAATCCCTCAATGCAATAGCAGAACAATTGGGCTATTGGGCAGAGATCAACCTGTTGCATACGTCGGCAGTACACATCAAGGGCAACGACAATGTGACGGCAGACAGCTGGAGGTTTCCAAATTTGCTGGAGTTGACGTTATCCAGGTCGTTGTTTTGAGAGATATGCCGAGAGTTTGTGAAACCCTTTCTGGATCTCTTTTCAAACAAGGACAATGCTCATCTTTGTCGATTCTGATCCAGGTTTCCGGAACAAGGAGCCTAGGTAGTGGACGTATTGGTGATAAAGTGGCTGAGAAGTCTCCTTTATACATTCCCCCCCTTTTTATTGATCCAGATGGTTCTCTTCAAGTCTCAGCAGGGGGAGGGAACTTGATTCTTGTTGGCCCTGATTGGCTAGAGATGTCATGGTTTCGTCTTCTGAACCCCTGGCTCTTCTACCTCCTTGGGTACTGCTCAAGTGTGTCTCTTCTCAGAACGTCGGCCCTGACCTTCTTGCTCCAACTCACTCTATCGCTTTGGAGGTTGAGAAGTCTGGACTGCTAGCAAAGGGTCATTCCTCTTCCTTAGTGGAGTTAATTCAGCACTCCAGCAGGCCTTCTACTTCGAAGTCTTACTCAAAGAACTGGAAGTCCTTTCTGCCGTGATGTTCTGCTCATGATCTTTTGGCACCTACCTGTAGTTTGTCTGCTATTTTGCATTTTCTTCTGAATGGGTTTCACTTGAATCTCTTTCCACTCTGAAAGCTCATTGGTTTGCGATAAAGGCTTTTAGGGACTTTTCTGAACTTTCATCGATGTTACACTCTTTGGTGTCTAGACTGTTATGATGTTTTGTCAATGGTAAGAACAATGAAAAATCCCTTTTCTCCAACTCAGAATCTTCCTACTCTTTTATAGGCTTTCCAATTTTATCTCTTTGAGGATCTGGATACTGTACAATTAAAGATTGTCTCCTATAAAGTTATTTTCCTATTTGCTATCACCTTGCTGAGAACAATTGGGGAGCTGGGAGCCTTAAAATGCTGTCCTCTCTTCATTTGATACTTTAGAAGATGGGGTAACTTTAAGGCCTAGCCCTACCTTTGCTGCAAAGGTTAAGTCTATTTTTGATAGATCTTAGGAAATAATTCTTCCTTCTTTCATTCCCTCTCCTTCCTCTCCGGAAGAACATTTGTTGAATACACTTGATGTTTAAAGAGCTCTTTTCATTTATGTCACCAGGCCTCTGCAGTTCAGGAAAACCGACTCCTTGTTTGCGACTTTTGGACAGCCTGGAAAAGACAAGAAGGTGACTTTTATGACTCTGAGTAGGTGGATTAAGTTGTCAATTTTTCTGGCTTTGCAAGGCTTTTTCGAAAATCTTCCAGGTCAGGGATGGTCTACGAGAGGAATGGCCACCTCCTGGGTTGAATTCCAGTGAGTAACAATCTAGGAAATTCCTAGGGTGGTTACTTGGGCCTCAGGGCATACATTTGTCAAGCATTATTGCTTAATACATTTTCTGTTTTGCATTTGAGTATCAATGTTTTGAACTCTGCATTACCCTAAGTCCATCTTGTCCTTGTCACAAACATTACATCCTGCCCACCTTCCCATCAGTCCTTTGGCAAGGGCTTGGCACCCAGGTTGGGTGCATGGCGCTAGCATTTAAGAATCCTCCTGTTCTTTCTTCCTCTTGGAGGGTGACATCACTTTACTTTGTAATGACTGTCACAAGGACGCAATGGACTAAGGCTAATGAAGATTACCAATAAGTAACCAACGCATCACCACTCTTTCTGAATGTGCGTGGCTCATTCTGCAGGACTGGTTCTTTGTATGATTCCTGGATTTTCAGAAGCCCTTTGATGGCAGCACCCCCACACTGAAAATTGTTTCAGCACCACTGGACAAGGGTCAGTTGTCATGCTCATCTGCGGCGTAAATTTGCATTGAAGTAGTCTAACCTCCCAGGTCCTGTCTTTTGCTCAATTTGCCTTTGTGAGTTTTCTCTCAATCACTGTTGATTTCCTTTGATCTTTCTTTCTTCTTTCACTTCACCTTCGCCTTCAATGTATCTTTCGGCCCTGTTGAGAGACACGCCCCCTTGTAGCCACTTCTATACTTCTGTCACCTAATTATTTTCCTATCCTTTCCCCTGTAACGTTGCTGATCCTAGCTATAGCATCACTATCCAGAATCTGTTCACCTGAGTTATGTTCCTCTTATCCCCACGCATCTAATAATCAGCTCTTGGTCTCCCTCCACCTCTCACGTGACATAGTCTGAGCCAGGGTCTCCATCTTGGAGAGACAATCTCTTGCACTTCTGTTGTTCTACTGGCACTGCCGGCTTGAGCTTTGGTCAGAAGTGGCAAAAGAAGGACCAATGGAAAGTGAACGTGTACTGGAGCAACAGAGTGTATGGATTTACATGCGTTTGATTAAATGAGAAAAAAAGAGTTTACTTGAGAGAAAAAAACTTAACTTGGCCCGTACGGGGATCGAACCCGCGACCTTGGCTTTATTAGCACCATGCTCTAACCATCTGAGCTAACCAGCCATGAATGACAGAGTTATCCTTTTTCCATGACATGCAGATACACAGAAGAGTCGGTCTCACTTTCACAATTCCTTCATACTTTTCTCCTTCCGTCCCCTGTCTGGATTGCAATAACAAGAGCTGTTGAGTGCTGCACGCCAGCCTCAGCGCCTCTTCTTTCTGTCAATGTCACTGTGTGCTGTGATATCTTTGTAACATTGGTTGTTGCCGGAAGAAAAGGAAAGGATGGATAGGATTTCTATTCTTTTACAACAAAACCCAAAATGCATCGGCTTGCTTGCTCATTAAGTTTACAAGGCCAGCTGCTTTTGAGATATTCTAATTATAGTAGTTATTCGGCGTTGGAGGTAAGAGAGTTGTTTTTAGGTCTGGCCGTTCCTTCTGCTTTAAATTACTCTAGCTCATGTCAACAAAGTAACAACAAAACATAGCCAACGGTTTGTTGCTCAAGCCTTCCCTACTGCACCTTCCCATGTCTCTCCTGCCGACCACAGTGCAGGAAATTTGAGTTTGCATTTGCGCAAAGAGGCGTACAACACAAGAAGGCGCGCTTTCGTGTGCCGGGCACCACCCGGCCTGTGCATTCCTCACTGCTGTGAGATCAGTTTACTCAGCAGAGCATGACGCTGCAATTGGTTAGTAAGGCCTGCCTGACCAGAATAGTATATTTGGGGTCATGTATTTGATTGCATTTTTAAAACAGTAACAGAACTTAACTGCAATGTTTAAATAGGTCTAGACATATTTAAACAGTGTCAATTTGATAGAAGAATTCTGGAAAATTCAGAGGGGAGGCACCAATGTTTTTTTTTCCCTTTGGGTGGATGTGGCATTAAAGAGTTTGAAGACCACTGGTCTAAGTGGACACTAATACACCTTGATCCTCTTGAATTCCTCGCAACAGAT